>NC_034592.1:120208779-120260684 GCF_900095145.1 Mus pahari | reverse complement strand
TTTCCCTCTTGAAGGAAGAAAGTATTTTAGTGGATCCCATTGAGGGGGAAATACTAATATAAAGGTTAGGAGGTGAGCAGCCTTCCTGCCTTTTAATAAAGAATTGTAAAACCTCTGGTTCAATAAATATTTGTTGATAGCCCTCTGTGTAAAAGGCATAAACTCTGGAACATAAACTTGCATGAAGGACATGTCTTCCCCTTGCCATTTAGGTTGTAAGCCAATCCTTTAACAGCTGAGTCATTTCTATAGTCCAGGTCTCCATTAAAAACCAGCATTTTTTAAAGTCTCATCTGGCTAAAACAAGGTTAAGAAGTGAAGGAACAAAATGTTCTAACTAAAGCAGTTCTGTGAAGCTGGAAAGAAGTTAGAGGCAGAAAAGCTTGGAGATTGGAAAAAATAGAACTCTGTAAAAGCATGAGCAGGTTCAAAACAGTACCAAGAAATGAAGATAATCAAAGAAATTTTGGATTAGTAAGACATGTTGCCTTAGTCAATCGTAGCAAAGGAGAGAGCATGTGGCACCTTCACTTCAAATTCAGTTCAGTCCTGTAACCACCACTCACATGGTAGGTAAGCAGGGACTCCAAGTTCCCACTGCCTTCATCATTCTAGAAGGCATACATACATACATACATACATACATACATACTTATACACAGACATACATACATCTTGACATGTAGCCCAAGTATAATAGAGTAATTTCTTGCCGACAGTTCTGCAATGATACCATTCAGTGAATATGAGCTTATGATTCTGGAGATTAGCCAGCCTTTTTCTCTATGGAGTAAGCTTTATATTGGCTAGTCAACACTGTAACATAGAAAGTCTTTGTTACCATATCTGCCTTACTGGTTTGAGATCAAGGGGAAAGTACGATCCTCAGTAAGGAAGGCGCGTATTGATTACCTTCCATGCATCAAGAGCAGTGCTGTTCACCGAGGACATAAAAATTACAGCTACACTTCACTTCAACTGAATCACACTTTCGGATCCCAAAGAAAACAATTAATTCCACCTCAGGGTGCCAAGGAAGCATTTGGAAAGAACTGGAGATGTTCTGCCAGGTCCTTAGAAGATAAGTAGGTGTAAGAAGAGATAAGGAATCCCTAGGAGCCAAAGGCCAGTGTGAAGATATTTGGCTTCATCTGAAAGTCTTGAGACAATGAGTAAATCAGGAAAATGATGTCTTGCAACTTTTTTCCTGTTTTCACTTGTCTAGGTCCAGATTCGTTTACAAATGCTGTTTTGTGAAGTGCTTGTTCGTTTCCTGCCTGTTTCACTATTTGGTTTATTAGTTTTTATTCCTTTTTTGTTTATAGGAGTTCTTTGTATACTCAAGGTAGGAACACATAGAAATAGGTACAAATACAAATATAAAATCTTGTAACATTAGGGTTCTCTTTTATTTAGACATGTGTTCATTTACTCACAGCCTCCTGTATACTGGGTAAGTCTCCTATCACTAAGCTACATCCTTAGTCTTTTTCTTTTTTAACAGTGTCTCTTGAAAGAGAGGGGATCTTAATTGACCATACTCAATCTACCAACATTTCCCCCTTTATGGTAACCACTTAGGGGTTTGAACAAACTTAAGACAAAATTTTTCATGAGTATACATTCAGTTACCCAAGGTTGGTGGGGAGTAACTTAGATGTCCATCAAGAGTAGAAACTAATGCAGATGAAGGAAGCATAGTTGAATACACAGTCTGAGTCCAGGTTTTTAAAGTTCCAAGGGTTACGAGTCAAGACAATGACTGTCCCTGTGACTTACTAGCTGAAAGCAATACTAGTGGCTCTGTTCTGCTCTAGGACATGCCGGTCCTTTCATCGGCATGGGACGTTCATAAGCATCTATCAGACAGCACATGGTTCCTCTTTATTTACCTCACCCTGTTAAAATTTTATCTATTAAAAATACTGGATCAATGGAGCAATAGCAGTAGCCAAAAACTTAGGTGAGAGAAAGAAAAATGTTTCACATTTGAAGATTTGGTCAATCAGGACTTGCAGGGGGTGGGGGCGGGGTACTTAAATGTCTTAGAAGTCTGGCTCTCAGAAGACTAATTTTCTGTGAGGGAGACAGATCTGACAGGATAAGAAGAGTAGCAGGGATTTGAATCTATAGTGGTGCAAGCAAGAGAAAAGGAGGCCTGGCTGGAGTGAGAGTCAATGAGTAGAAATTACCTTGCCTTTTGCAGCTGATTGTTTCTTTAAAAATCCATTCAGCAGTGTCATAAGGACCAGAAGCACCTGCTGAAAGTGTGGGGGGCAAAGACCTACAAGTCTTTGACAGATGTTGAGTTTTCAAACAATGATCGACCCTGATTAAACAAACCTCTCTCCTGCATTTATTCAGTAGGAGCATTTTTGTCTGGATCTTGTCTTGGATGTTAGGAGTGCTCATACAAATCCACATATGGGTTAGTGGAAAGTTATAGAACCCACACGATACTGTTTGGACACTTTCTGGTTTTGGGTTTTGTTTTGTTTTTTTTATTCCCCCTTTCCCTGCCCTGCCATGCACACAACTCATCTTGCTGGGTGGTTTCTACTTGTCTCCTTAATTCCCTCTTCTGTCTACACACTCGTTAGGAGAAAGAGTAATTCCTGTCATTGGAAATGAAGAGGTCTGGAAAGCAGGGAAGAATTCAGGTAGGCGGCATGTTCCAAGACAGATGCTGGCCAAGACTCCAGGCTCAGCCAATGCTTCAAAGTCTCCCATGAGCACAGAGTGAGGACCACATGGGTGTCACCTCCAACAGTCAGGAAGGGGTGAGGCAAACACCTTGCTGTCATCAGGGTACCTTCATTATCCTCACCAGCAAATAATTATTGGGTATCTCTGGCTGAACCACCCACTCAATTGCATGCTTCATAGGAAAGGCAGGAAGGAAACATGAACTCTACCCCACTGCTCACAGTGAAATGATGATCAAAAGAACTAACTGGTACCCCCCACTACATCCTGCCCCAGGCCCTGTGAAGGAAAGCTCTGCCTGGAGGAGATTTCTTAAAGGAAAAGGAGGTAGTATGCAAATGCTTTAACCCAGTCTCTTTGAGAGAAGGACCATAAGTTAAGATTATCAAGTCTACAAGAAAGTTCAGTTTTCTCATCTTTTCAAGGCCTCCCCTTGAATCTAATATCTTCACCCCCCTACACACATACACCCCTAAATAAATGAAGATTTCCATGTACTTCTTTAATAATTTTCTATGTCTGTTTCCCCATTAAAAAAACATACTCCAAGATTTTTTTCATGGGGTACCTGGTGAGCATTGCCTAGGAAGTCACAATGTCAAAATTAAATTCAGTATCATCCCCTGTGTGTGTGTGGAGGTGGGGGGATTAATTGACATTGGCTCAAAGTGTAGCTTCTGTATGTGCCCTTTCTGAAGAAGTACGGTCTATGTGCTCCATTGCTCAGCCTCAAGGTCTCCCACATCTTTTGAATGGAAATGCCATTACATTCTTATAAGAAAAAGTAGCCTCCTGAGCTGCCTGTCCCCACATTGACCTGAGTTGAGTTTTTAATCTAAATCAGGCCACACACTTCTAGTCCCAGCCCTTCTCCAGGAGGAGAGTCTCTTAGACAAGGTTTAGTCTACAAACTCTTCAAAACAGTATGGCATGCAGTTCATTCCTAGGACAACAACTTTTCTATTTCTTGACCAGATCCATAAAGGCTATCAATTACTTACTGAACATCTAAGTGAGTCACATCTTGGAAGCAAGCTTTGAGGTGACATATCTTCTATTGGTAGAGCTGACCACTGCAGCCCTCTCATGAACTATATCAGACCAAAACCATTCCATTTAGCTTGTCCCTTCATTAGTCCCGAGATTGGAGAAAAGCATTTTTGGAAAGACTGTGAGCTAATGACACAAATATGGAAACCTATTGGACTCTTGTTTCCATTACAGCTTTTCCTAATTATTCTTCATTCTTCTTGCATGTTTTGGGTGTTGTTGTTGTTCATTTGTTTGTTGCATTTTCATCTTTTTAGGTTTGAAACCATTCCAAAGTAATAGAAGTAATAATTGGGAGTATTTTTCAGATGCTTATACAAGAGATGGCTTATTAATATGAGAAAACACTGTAGTGAATCATATATATAAAGTAAGTATGGCCCACCATAATCTCATGTTGTATACATTTCTTTATCTCTAAGTTACGTACATTTTATACACTATTCTAAATTACATGTGTCCCAAATTATATGTGATGTGTAATAGTACACAATCAGTACTATTCTAAATTGGGACATCACTTTCAGTTAACGTTCTTGGGAGCTATACTAAGTTTTATTCCATGAGAAGCAGAGGATACACCACACAAAATCCTTGAAAAGGGAACAAAACAATAAATGTTAACTAGTTTTTTTGTATTATATAGAGAGAAACATGCTTATGAGATGTCCCATGGAGCCTGGAATCAAAAGTGTATGGAAAAGATAATACCTTATACACTTGTGAGGGAGGAAAAAAAAAAAAAAAAAAAAACCTGAGGAAATTCTCTGCTTCCCTTTTCCATAGGAACTTCAGGGTACACTAAGTCTCGGAAGCAATTGGTATTTAAATGACTTTATCTCCTATCTCTTTTGGAGACAGAGGACTGTGAAACATCCATGGAAAATTTGTTCTGTGCCTACTTGCCAATGCCTCTGAGGAAGCCAAATTCATATTCAGCATCTTAGTTAATTCCCAAAGTCCTATTGGAAATCTTCTTCAGTAAATGTGGAAGAAAAAGAGAATAATACATAAGAGAAATTTTCCAGACAGTCAAAAACGTACCCACCATGGACTTTGGGATGAATAGCATCTTGGATGTTGAAAACCCTAAGTCTATTTGGTATTAACATGATTATGTCATAGCATTCATCAAAATTTATGCATAGGGCTTATATTTCACCACAGGCCTGTATTTGTTTGACATACAGGCCTCAGCAACAGGGAGTCCGTGGCTTCTGCTTCCTACCTAGCAAGTGGTTACAGTCCCTTGGTCATCACAACTCATAGTCTGATACTCCAGACTCTTCTTCCAAACAAAAACTTAGATGAAGCAAAAACTATACCTACCTCTGCTGCTTGTCCTCCAAAAAGTCCAGTGGCAAGATCCAATTATTATCATTACAGAACTGTTAACAAATCAATTATTTTCATTCTATCTAAGTAATGGAGGCAAATGGCAGATCCTAAGACCAAAATTCACTTGTAGTGTATCTGTCTGTCTGTCTGTCAGAACATAGGGTCTTGCTATGTAGCTGAACTTAACCTTCAATTTCTCATTCTCCTGACTTACTTCTCTGAGTACTAAGATTACAGATATGTACCCCCATGCTTATCTAGAAGATCATTTGTTGATAAAGAGAAAGGGAGAGAAGGAGGAGGGTAAGGGCATATCTTTTGGAATCTAGCTTCAGTTGGATCCCACAGAGAGCTCTGGAGCCTTGATTACACCACAGACTAACATCCCTCCATTTCTGAGGCAAAGGGTCTCTTTGTGCTCCTGCATCAGTCAGTCATTGGCTATGGGCCACCCCCAGTGCCAGAAACATTGCAAAACTTCCCAGCCAATACCAGACTAGCGATTCCCACTTGGTCAAGGACAATTCTCCAAAGGAAGAGGTAGCTATAGGATATTAGCAGTCAATGTTCATAGAATATGAGATTATGGTACTACATCTTAGTAAAGAGAATCAGGCAAGTTGATAACAGCATCCCTACACTTACATGCCTAAGTCATCCCAAAACATTTTCCAATAGACAGTATTTGGGCTCCTATTGTTTCCTTTAAGGCGATTCTAGTGGAAAAGGCATACAATACACATTAATTTAGACTGTTATTAAGTGCTGAGTATATGCCTGAATGTATCATACTCAGATACTACTTATAAAGTAGGTATTACTATTATCTGTATAATGCCTAGTACTGTAACCTTAAAAATGGCAGAGTCCAGGCTAGAACCCATTTTCTTTTTTAAAATTATATTTTTACTTAGAACTTATATTCTTTTATGAGTATGAGTGTTTTTGTTGTATGTATATGTGAACCATGTGCATGCCCAGTGTGCGTTAGAGTCAGAAGAGGTAGCTGGATGCCCCATAGCTAGAATTGTAGATGGTTGTGAGCTACCATGTGGGTGCTGGTCTTCTGAAAGAATAGCAATGGCTCTATATCTCTGAGGCATCTCTCCCATTGCATAGAATCCTATTTTCTTAACATTGTATTAAACCACTTATCTTTTCATTGCCAAAGGATACTTGTCAATGAAAATAAACACACACACACACACACACACACAAAGGTCAGCAAAAATGCTAGTTTCTTTTATAAGATGCTCCTTAAGTGTTTGAGGAAAAAAGAAACTGAATTATGAATGAAATATATGAGGGTGGTTAATTCTCGTGTGTTTATGTGTGTGTGAGTTTTTCAGAACTTGTACTTTTCGCCAGTGAGTTGATATTCACCGTTTGAACTTTCATCACTTAAATCCCATGAAAATGCCATTGCATAAGAGATGGCTGTGCCAAATTAAATAGTATCTATTATTTGTTAACAGTTTCGGTAGACCGGGCACTGTTCTGTGTAGTTTCATGTTTACATGGGCATATCACACAAACTTTAGAACCACACCATGAAACAGCCTCCTTTTCACAGAAGGAAATGGAGGCACAGAATAGTGTCAGAGTTTTATTTCAGAGTGAGCCACTGGGCCGTAGAGCTTGTGTTTCCAGTTCACTCCAACACTACAGAGGAGTTCCAGATAGTTGGAGCAAGGAGTACTGCTGGGAGGTCCAACTTTCCTGACTTAAAGATGAGAAAACTGAAGCCCAGAAAGAGTCAGTGACTTTAATCAGTTGGCACAGACTCAGAATATTTAATCTTCCTAAGAGTACTATTTATATTTTGACAAATATTATCCAAAAAATAACTACAACTGAGAATCAATATTTACTTGATAGTAATTCAGTAGAGTGTATAAATGTTTGCCATCTCTTCTAGGAATCAAGAAACTCTATACATTATTGTTTGAGATGGCAAAAAAGAAGCACCAATGTCCTGCCTTAGATGCTACTAAAAGAAGTTACTTCTCGTACCTCCTTGTAGTGCTGAGTTCCCTAAATATGTAAATTGATATGTGGCTAGAATCAACAAATTCCAATCTTGAAGCACATCTCTTTAGGAAATTGTAGAAAGAGAAATATTAGTATTTAATAAATATTCTCTATATGTGAAACATGTTACCCATATCATTCTCTGTACTATGTAAACTGTACATGAAATTATTCCTAAAATAAGAATGTATACCAGTTGGCATTTTCTACATGATGAATATTTACAAAATGAAATGATCTGACACTAGGTCAGTTGTTATTGGGTGTCTAGGTTACCTGGATGTCTCTACTGAACCGTGTTAGGCTTAAATATTTAGCTCTGTTCATTGATCCAGGTGTAGGTAGCTGCTGAATTAGATGGGATCTGGCTGGTCTATAACATTCTTTGCTGAGCTGATGCCATTTCACTGCACCTTATACAAAACCACATTCTATGTTTGCTCTTTTGAAAGTGGCCCAAGAAATCAGCCATGAGGTCTCTGACACCTAGGATCAGAATAGGCACAGCATCTTTCTTCTCCTAGCCAAATAAAGGCACAAGTGTAGCCTAGATGCAGAATAGAGAAGGAAATAAGATCTACCTCTCAGAATAAGTTGCAGGTTGCACTGTCAATGACAAAGGTACTGAGACTAGTAAACACAGGGGTTCTTATTATAAAGAAAAGTCGACTTACATGGGAGGGAGTTGAATAAGGAAGTACATAAGGAGATGAAAATAACCAGATTATATGATACACATACATGAAATTGTCCGAGAATGAAAAATAAGAAATTCTTTTAAAAGACACAGAATAATGCAATATGTCCATGATAGGAACCGTTTTATTCAAGTAATTTTAAAGATATCTGGCATTGGCTCAGAACAAATATGAACCCATGCAAAATGATGGGAAAATCTAAAAATAAGTCAAGAATATCACCATAGTGCATATTTATAGATTCTTTTGACTCACACTAGGCTACCTTTGCATGATTCTCAAGATAAAATTGTCTCTCTTCTTTGTCTAGAAGGGTCTGTGGCTAGACCCAGGCAGTCAGAGTCTCTTTTAATGTAAGGAATGCATATCAGAGCCAGATCAAAGTTTAAGAGCAGTGGTATAGTCACACCACCACATGATGTAGAAAAATACTTAGCAATAAATTGGGGTTCTAATTGTGTCTTTGCTCTTGCTACTGTGCAGGTTTCAAAAGCCTTTCCAGTCTTAAAAAAAGACATAATATACACATACTGAGTTCAAATGAGAATTAAGTGGGCTATTATGTATTACTTCAGGATTAATAACTGGCACATTGTTCAGGCTCCCTTGACTATACCAACAGTAGCGAGGTAATAAATAATTTTATATGTATATATTATTTCTACTCTCAGCCAGGAATTATGATCCCTGCTGAATATAAACAGGAAAAAACACAAGACTTAAAGATGTGCCTTTTACATTTGAGGAGAATGGGGTCTATTCATTGATTAGGTGATACGCGAAACAAATAATAGCTAATGAGAACAGTATGGAGAATGCTGAAATGGACTCCAAGAATACCGTGATTCTAAGGTTATTGCTTTCACTCACTGCCAAAAGAACCCATTGGTTTCTCACTCACGTCAACAATTCCCTTTTCAAGGGATGGTTATTGGAAGTGACTTAACCATTGAGACTTGTTTCATCTGAATTTTGAACATTTTTTTTATTTGTGCTTGGAGGGTTACCAAATCATTTCATCCAACAGATATAAAGGGTGGACCATTATGCAAGATTTTACATCCTCTCAGAGTCTCAAAAGAGACAAACCCATTTCTGAAGTATAGGGAAGAGGGTCACCACCTAGCATGCTGGTACCACTGAGTACTTTCCAGGTCACCATTGCTGCCATGGGACATATATTAGACCTTCAATGAGATAGAGTAAAGGGGACAGGAGGCCAAGGTCTGACACTTTCAAATGTTCCCCTAGATGCCAATGCCTCTGAATAATCATCCTTTCTTTCCATTACAGAGATGTCATTATGCAGGAAAGCATGTTCCCAGTTGCCCACAGTAAGCTAGAGGCAGGAGAATACATTGTTCAAAGATAATTCATGTCCCATTAAACGTCAAAACCTGATTCACGTGATTGAGCCACTGCCTCTCCCAATTGCGGGCTGGAAAATTCATCTGAGCTTGCACCTCTGAGTTGAATGGTGGGAAAAGATGGTGATCACTGAGCTCCACCACTCAACAGGAAACAATGACTGAGCCTTGAAGACCGAAGACCTCTGTGAGGTCATAAGGCAGCAGTGATTGCAATTAACTGCTGATAAATATGAAAGGGCCTCTTGTTGCTGGCGGTGAGGTGCCAAGACAAAGTACAGGAGCAGCTTGGAAAGGCAAGTCTCTGAACTCTGCTTGTGCGATGGATTAGTTCAGTCGTGCTCTGAATGTCGGGAGGTGGGGAGGAGGGAGCCCTGCAAAAAGGATAGAGAGAAAATCACAAAGGTGGCTTCTTGCTCCCAGGAGGGTATTCAACCCCACTGCTTACTGTGGTTCTTCTTCACCAAAAGATGCCCTGGGATGACTCCCCCAGTCAAAAGGAAAATAAGAGAAATAATAAAATAAAATAAATGAGTTGTTTATAATAAAAGCAGATGCCACAGCCATTTTGGTTATCACAAGTCTAAAAATAAGCAAAAAATGAAAGTGAAAACTCAAGACTAAATCTTTATGAGGTTATGGTAGCTAAAGTCCTGGAAATATAAGTTTTGGGGAGAAAGCACCATTTGCTCTAAAATGGTCCTTAGGTCTTGCTAATTCAAATATACAAAGAAAAAGGTAGAAACAGATGCTAGGATGTGCTTTTCTAGAAAACATTTTTATAGTATCTTTGACATCTATAGTGTGGTGTGTGTGTGTATGTGTATATTTAGACTCAGGCTTTGAACATTAGTATATTAATGATGAGAGAGTCACAGCTATTCTTCAGTACTCTGACTTCAGTGACTTTGGAAGTGATAAGATACATACAGGGAATCAACAGACACTGAAAAAAACAATTTAAATAAAGGGTAAGACTTAGATTGTAAGAGATTTAATTCAATATCCCTAAAGGACAGAGCAATGGTTTCAGGAGATCAGACATAAATAGGATCAATTAAATGAACAAATTGAAATATTTAACATGTTTTAAAATATTAATTCTAACATCAACTAATTGAAAACTCAAAGAGGCCTGGAAACCTCAAAGTTTCCAGCAACCCCACAAGATTCCCAATTGGTTTTGGTACTATGGAAAAGTGCACAGGACCTAGGAATTGAAGGGAAGGGAGTTCAACCCCCAAAATTATGTGTGTCCCTTTGTCCCATGCTTGTTATACCAAGGGCAATCTGCCTAACAATAGTACTGGCCTTGGAGCCTCTTAGAAATACAGAGTATCAAACTTGTCCTCACCTGTGGCGTCGGACCTACATGTTAACAATACCCTTCTATGATACCTGTGCACCTCAAAGCTTGGAAGCCAAGCCACACAGTCACGTAGTGCAGGGGGGGTCACATAGAAAATGGTATTTTTATATCCTCTAATTTCTTCCTCCTCTAGCTCCTAATGCTGCATGTTGACCATCAGAGCAAAGGTGCACCAAGCATATTCTAGAAAGTTTTGAGTGGAAAGAGAGATTCTGAGGGTAGATATGCACGTTAGAACACACACACACTTTTTATAGAAACCAGTTATCTAATCAAATTCCAAAGCGTATAATAGATACACCCTCATATGAGACCATGACATCCTCTTCAAAAACCATGGTCAGTTCCTTACTGGGAACAGGAAGGTGAGGAAAGAAAAGATTTATAGACAGCCCTAACTTTCAGGGCAAGTCTAGGCAAGGGGAAGCAAGAAAATCCAGGTGTCTGCACTCCCATCCCTGGACCACCCTGTCTTGTTGTCTCAGCTGCTCGGGAATTTTTTTTAAAGGACAGAACATAATAACAACAAGAAAAAAGCAAGTGTTTATAGGGGTGGTATATGGGCATTTCTCCTTAGCTCATCCTGGCACCATATTAGTCTTCAGATTATCATTTTAAAGTCAACAAAACTAACAAGATTGGCATTGAAATTAAAGTCCCTTCTTCTACCAATCATACTAATTCTACCCTTAGAACCAGCCCTATCTGCTTTCTCCTTACAAAGCCAATGTCAAACGGATATGGTCTACTAGTTCCAAAAGTCAGACGAGTGACTGTCGCTCTGGCATGCTCTGCTTCTTACTTCAGAACTGTTTTCCATCATGTACCCTTCCAGAGGCTCTGAGAGTTTATTTCTTATTATGGAAGTTCCACAACAGGAACTCAGGCATTGGCAGCTCATCTTCCTTGCATCACATTTACAAAAACGTGTGTAGAAAGATGCAAACATGTGCACGTCTACATACAGGTATTCCTTCTGCTCATTTTTACATACTGGCAGTAATCATCCTCATAGCTACCATCCTAGCTCGCTTCTTTTTCTTAATGTATTTTCAAAATTATTCCATTTCAACATAATGGTTTTTATGGTCTTTTTCATGTTGCAGTGTTTGACTAGGTTGGTGAGTGAAATGGTGTGGTCAGTCCTTTCATGATAAATACTACCTCATCAATGTCTTGGTAGCTACTTCAACATCTGTTTAGCATGCATGAGATCCTGGAATTCCTGGGCCTCATCTCTAGTCTTGCATGGAGGTGGGGGAGTGGGGTGCATATATGCTTGTGTATGTATACACATGTGTGCTTATAAGTGTGTGTGTGTGTATGTGTGTGTGTAAGCATCTGTGCACACATGTGCAAGTGACAGTTTTGTGATGAGCATTTAGACACTTGTCCATTTATATTTATGCATTTACACAAGCATAACTGTGGGATTTGCTCTTTAATGTGGCCTAAAAATTGTGACTCAAAGAGGATTTGTAACTTTTACAGATAACTGCCAAGTCAAACAGGAGTCAGACTTGTGAAAATGGTATGGAATTAAATACATTTAACTTTTCAAGCCTTTCAGGCTATAAAATCTTGATCACATTCTCTGAGATTTGCCATAGCATCCTCCAAGTAGACACAGACCACTTTTGAAAGGAAAGAACGTGACTTTTTTCCCATAAACCACTAAGGGCATAAAGGTAATTTTGTATACTTTATCTGTATCACAAGTCACTGCTTTTCTTTCTGGTGATTTTGAGACAGGATATTTTTAAGTAGCACAAGCCGGTCTCAAAGCTGCTTGCTTTATGACATGATTATGATGCCTTAATTAACTATCAACTAATAGCTTATGATTAGTTTCCTGTCACTACTATTTTTCTCATGTTATTGTTTATAATTCTTTCCTTCTACATCAATGTTTGCACCAATCTATATAACTTTAATATCATTTTGAATCACATAAAACTGGAAAATATATATATTCATTTTTATTTTATTGGTTTCTGTGACTATATCTGAATTAGTTAATGGATATATGTGTATCAGGCCCTGAGTCAGACTAAAGGAAAGTGGTTTATGTACCTCATAGTTTTGGAAGTGTGAAAGCACGGCCTGGCCTGCTACTGATGCTCTCCTTGCTGTCAGACTCCAAAGTCAGAGCACAGTATGGTACAGAAGCACTTGTGTCTGGGTCTAAACCCAGTTCCTTCCAAAGGCTCCACCTCTGGACATGTTTAGGAGATTTAGAGTTGGTCTTCTTTGACCAGAACACAGAACATTGGATGTTAACTCTTAAATAAGTTGTAAGTCACTTTCTAACCTTGTTATTTTTATTTTTAAAGTTGCCATTGATATCATCCAAAGCTCTTAATATTTATTCCCAGAATGTTTCACTATGTCAGCATATTTTTGTTTAAATCTTATTATCTAACAAGCAAGACAGTACTATGTAAATTATGAAAGGAGGCGGGTCACTAAGGGGGAGGAGCGGCACTGTGACACCCAGATATGAACCTTCATCACAGAAGGATAAATAATCTTTCACAAGTGTTTGAAATAGAAAGAGATTGTTCGTCTTTGTTTCCTGGGAAGAGCGATTGGCAGCAGTAGCTCCTGGCACAGGACCAATCCCCTGGCATGCCACTCTATGGAACTGGCTTATCTAGCGTATGTGACGCCTTGGGTGTCATTCCAAACATGGAAGGAAAACAAAATCTACAAAACAAAAACATCTCTCAAGAATATGACTGGAAGGAGGGAAAGATGTGTGGATGAAAAGCTAGAGGGATAGATAGCTATTACATCACTGTATTAATGGCGAAACCTGAAAATCACACCTGTTGTCTCTTCCATACGTGGTGAAAAACATTCATTTACTTGATACTAACAGAAACAGAGGGCCATAAAATGATCTTTCAGGATCTCTGTCAATTTCATGATTCTGAAATGGCCTATAGAAGAATTGTGGCTTCTCCTGAGTTGATCTCTTTCCCACTGAACCATAAATAAGTGAGTATAAACGATGCTGCAGACAGTCACAGGAAGTAGACTGTCGAGTTAAACTGCTGGTTAAATTTATATTTTGAATCTGACCTATGGAAATGCTGCATACCATGGAGGACAGGGACAAGGGTATTTGGTAGGAGTAGGTATGGGTAAATATTTTGCTTGCTGAATTTTAATGAAACCGCTTTGGTTTTCCTGTGACAAAATGATACTTAAATACACTGATACATGTTCTCCATGGAAACCCAAGGCTCAGGCTCGAATTGTTCCTCTAATCATTGGTTATTTTTATATTTAGTCATCTCCCCCAGGTCTGAACTGACAACTCGTTGGAACCGAAGAAAATCAGCTCAGTTAAAGTCGTATCATACGCGGAGCTCTTTAGGTCTCTGTTCATGCCCTAAGCTGTAAAGTGGCTCATTCAAAACTGCACTACTGTTGAGCAAACCACATCATGAATGGATGGAGTATTAAAAGCCAAGCACAAACATGTCTACTGCCTGCGACAGCCTGTGCTACACAAGGGCTTCTGAAGCATGAGCTGAGACCTTCGGCCTAAAGATGTAGATATAGGATGTTTCCTTATAAAATACCTGAACAGTTTTGGACATTTTTTTCTGCAACAAATGATTAAGAAGTCCACGTCATAGAAGCAGCTCTCAGGAGCAGGGGAGATAGATAGCTCAGGGAGCAACATGCTCGCTCTGCAAGCATGAACACTCAGGTTAATCACACTTAAGGGACCTGATGTAGTTTGCATTTGTAATCCCAGGTCTGGGAAGGCAGAAACAGGTAGATCCCTGGGACCCATTGGCCAACCAGCCTAGTTCACCTAGTACCTCCTGGAGACTTCCACCCAGATCTATGAGAGATCCTGTCCCAAAAGACAAAGCAGATAGCACGTGAGGAATGACATCAGAAGGATGGTGGCCCCTCTTGACCTCCACACACAGGTTCACATGCACCATGTGTGTGTGTGTGTATGTGTGTGTGTGTGTGTGTGTGTGTGTGTGTGTGTGTCTGCACTCAATAATTAATGGACATTGTATACATTCTTGATCTTTCTTTCCCCTGAAGTGAGCCCCCTAGGCAGCATGCTTTCCAGTGATTTCCAGAGTTCAGCAGTAGTGTTAAACTCCACTAACACACCTCAGCAAATAGCCTGGTAACCTAACTGGCTTCCTTTACTGTGTATGGGTTTTCCAGTTCTCTGTCACAGTTTCCAAAGATTATTCCCAAATAATCAGTGAATCAAACCCTACTTCTGGGGAAGCAAAACCCAGACGGACTATGTAGCCCATTACAGTACACTCCAGGCATAGAAATCTCTCCTAAAATCATATAATTAGCAAACGAACAAAATAGGAACATTTTGGTGTGTATTCACCATAAAAGCAGATACATGAATGTGTTGGGGGAGGGGAGGGGTCCTATCACCCTTTCTCATCTGTCATGTTCCTGAGTATCACATTTTGGTCAAACATCCCAGATCTAGGCCCAGCAGTGCTGCCCCAGGTGTCACATGCATTCACACCTCTGTGTCCTCCTGCACACCATTCTCCACAGTGGGAATGACCTCTCAACTCTTCAACATGTTAAAATTGTACAGATCCTGCTGGGGACATAGCTCTGCAGTAGCGCATTTAAGTAGCATATAAGGAGCTCTGGGTTCAATTCCCAGTACCATAAGAAGGCAGACCTGCCTCAAGTTTGCCTCTTCGGTGGCATCTCTTATGTCATAACTAAGATAATCCAAGCACATGAAAAACCTGTAATTCACAACTCAACACTTAATCATAGATGTTCGGGTCTGCTCTAACTATCATAGGCACTGCCATCGTGTCTCTCTAATTAAAGTTGACTCTCCTTGCGAATACTAATCACACCCTGTACCTCCATGGGCTTTTTAGGGCCCAAAGTAATGTCGCTCACACTTACTTTTCAGTGGATGATTTATGCTTTTCAGTAATAAAGCACAGCCTGTGTATGGCCTGCGGCAATGAATCATCTTTAATGGTCTTCAGAAAGGTCTCTTCTCTCCGCAAACTGCCTGCAGACAGGGTTATCTGGACCATCCTTCTGGATGATCCTTTCCAGGCATTCTGAAAAGGCAACTGGCCACAACAACACCTTGGTTTCTGTACACAGTTTCCCCTCCTGGCTTTCAGAGAATAATAAAACATAATGCTTCTCGCTCGTAAGTAAAGAGAACTTACTTGTAATTTTGATGACATGATCCGAGGAGTGACTGAAGTCTTTTTCTCTCTGCTGTGATTGTTACCATTATAAATAGACAACCATAAAAGGATCAAAGCAGGAAACCTTTTAAAGGCTTACCCCAAGGCCTGATGCCCTCCCCACTTTATTTTTCTTACCCTTAATGCTTAAGGAAAACAAACACTTATCAGTGTGTACTGATGATGTTTATCCCTCCATCTGCAGGAGGAGGGTGGCAGGGTTCCAAACCCCGAGACAGTTCACTAGAGCGCCTAGTGAACTAAGGTCAGCTCTCTTCTCTACTGTATCCATCCAGTTATCCCCAGGCCCAGTGTGGATCTCATTACTGCCACTTGGCTTGCCAACTCACAAACCACCCCAAGTCGCTTTAGAAACAATCTATTTGATGGCAATTACAGAAGAGGAGAGTATTTCCTGCTTTGCTCGGGAACTGCCTCCCAGCCACTCATACCAGAGCTACTCCAGCAAGGTCTGGGAGCAGGAAAGCCTTTTTCTGTGTGGCTGAGCCATTTCCCAACTCACCTTACTCAGCAATGGCTGGCAATGGCTCGAACTCCTCTCAAGGTTCTGCTACAAGGTTTTTCAGCTTCTGCCAAGTCATCCCTTGCCAATGCAAAGTTCAAGGACCCTGTTAAGCTTGGGGGTCCCTGAATGGCCCCAGGGGAAGACATGAGCACTTCCTGATAATTTTTCTATTCCCCCCTTCTCCAGAGTAAAGCCAATGGAGGAAGTAGCTCTACACCTCATTCTAACACACACACACACACACACACACACACACACACACACACACACACTGCCTGTCCCTGAGTTTCAGCATTTTGGGCACTTACACTGGACGGAGCACATGCCTGGAGAAAGCATGTCTATGGAAGATTGTGCTTCAGTAGGGGTTTGGTTCTGAATAGTGTCTTAGTATATCCGCTGTCCAAGTGCCTTTTAGAGTCCAGTTACTGAAGTCTTCCAAATGCTTGACCAGGAAGCACTCCCTAATGATTCTATAAAACAAGCAGCAGATGGGGAACAGAATCCAGGTTCACTTGGACCAAATTGAACTCCATAGGCAAGGGCTTCCAGTGATTATAATGAGCATGGAACCAATTTCTATTTTTGCTAAAAATTCTCTCAAAAGGCAAAAGTCATGAAAAGACGAAGGTTTCAAGTAAAATCATGTTTTGCATTTGCATAGACTGCATCTCTTTTTAAATATTACCCTCATATTCATTATTTGTTTTGATTCCAAAATAATAGCATGGCTTTATAGTTAGAAATGCTTTTTCAATATGCCTGACTAAACCATGCTTTACAGACTCACTGGCTCTAGAATTGAACAAATTATGTGCCCTCCATTATGTCTCTACTTTCATATCTATTACATGTAGAGATTTTGTGTTTTCCTCATACATCTACATATAAACATATACATATACCTCATATAGCATACAATGTACATATACAATGTCTAGAGCTAAATCCGTTGTAAGGCAAGTTTTAAATAATCATTTCAGTATTGGAAGTAAGAAAATAAAAAATTAACAGATATCATCCTTGCCCTAAGAAATACTTCAAGGAAGCCAGAGCTAAGTTGGGTTCTTCCATAGCAGAGCCTGAGACAAGCATTCTGCTACAACTGTGGTCAAATGTTTACAACATGAAAGTACCTTCTGAATGATTGCTGAACTCAACAAACATCTCAGAACGTTCCTCTAAATTTATCTACTAACAGAGATGTTTACCAACTTTATCCTTCATTATTGACTGCTTCTCCTGGGCAATGACTCCAGAGCAGTGACTTCTAGTACACCCATAGGAGGAACATGCTCACTGGACCATATGCATACAAGATTTAAGACATAGGGAAACAGAACAGAAGCAGCACACATTACACTCAGGGGCAAGTGGTCCCTTGGTGTGGCTAAAGGAATAGAATCAGGTCAGCCGTGCATATAAATGCAGTGTAGTTCAGTTGGTTTAATCTTTGATCATCACAAGAATTTAAATAAATGAACACAGCCAGAAAGAATCAACTTCTAGACAAGGCACTGTGTCATATTTCCCAATAATTCATTTGAAAGTTTATTAAACGTTTCTACATCCTTGTATACACTTAAATCCTTCTGGTGAGTGTTCTTATATATTGCTTTTGAAAAAGAAAACAGAAAAAGCAACTTTGACAACATATTTTCATTGGTAAAACAAAAACAATCTAGCTAAACCATAATAGTCAATTCTCCCCTAGGGCAGAACACCTCCTCAGAAAAGGGTTTCTTCTTGTTGTTTCTGTTGTTTGTCATTTTGTTGCTGTAATAGTTGTATGTTTTGCTTTGTTTTGTTTTTATTGTGGTAAATCATGAAATCCTCATTGTGGTATGGACCTCAAAACCATCCGGAGAGGACTTGGTTGCCCCCATAACAGCTGTGCCACTATGCCAAAATGTCTTCAAAATACTTGTTTTATGCCCATAAACATTGTTGCTAGTCTTAATCAGAGGAACTTCTCTTTACAGTGAAGAACAGTGAATATAGAGATGTAAGTTGCTCACAGTTTTAATAATAAGTAAAAGTATCCTGATTAGTCCTAAAAATAAACATTAAAAACACCCCTTTTAAGGCTTAGGAATAATATGGTAGGGGGGAAGAATATGAAAGTTAGAAGATACAGCGAAGGTCTAGGAAACCATCTTTGAGATATAACATAGCCAGTTCCATAATAACTGCACAGCAGCAGAGGATGCCTCAAACAGAGCTGCACAAAATTAGATCTTTCAACAGCAAATATCAATTGAGAAAGAGCTGAACTATGGGCTGCTATAGATTCTGGAGAAGGGGCAGACATTCTCTTCAGTGGTATACCCACTGATGAACCCAAAACATTCCAATGATCACTTCCGAATGCATGCTCATACTAACTGTCCCGGTTAAATTCATTGGGTCACAAAATAAAACAATAATGCATAAATGATGGAAAGAGATTTTCAGGGAGTTGGAGGAGAAATAGAGGTGGGAGGGAGATGCAAGAGTGAGAGTGACAGAAGAAGTTTATTAATTTATTGACTAGTTTATGTCAACGTTATACAAGTTAAGAGTCATTATCAAGAAGGAACCTCAACTGAGAGAATGCCACCACCAGACTGGCTTGTGACTGAGACTGTTGTACATTTACTTGACTGATGATCGGTGTGGAAGGGTCCAGCAGAGTTTGGGAAGTCCTGAGTGTTCTACAGAAGCAGGCTGAAGAATCCATGAGGAGCAAGCCAGTATACAGAACTCCTCCTGTGACAGATCTGATCGTGTGTTTTTAAGGGGGCTGTGGTAGTATTTGGAACTATAGCCCCAAAAGCCCTCGAGAGTTAAAAGCGTGGTAAGCTGTTATAGGAACTTGGAAGATAAGTCTGTAAGCAGTGCAAATGATAAAAGCCTGGATTATGAAGTTTGGATGTGAAACAAAGACTTTGCTTGGACTATTTATGTGATACTTTGAATTAAAAAATCTGTGATTCTGGTTGTCTGGGCCTGACTATTCAGTCATAATCAACACCCCTGAACCTTTGGTTCACTGGGACAATTGTTGCTCCTTATTAGCTGGGCCTGAGAAATTAGGAGTGTTTAAGAAGAGATCCGTATCATTGGGGATCAAATATCTGGAAGTATTTCCTCAAGGTCAGTACACAGAAATAGTGGCCCAGAGAAGGGCAAGGCTACTTCTCATGCTTGTAGATGAACTGGGTACTATAAGAGCCATAAAGGGGTCATGGACAGCTGAGGCTTCGTACTTTTTGGCAAGGCAAAGAAGTTTGGAGAGACATTGGAGAAAGTACAGCACAGTTGCAATCTAGACTCCAGGATTTTGGAAATGCCAGTGCCATGGGACAACCATCAAGGAGAGCAAAGACCTTGGAATGGAGTCAACCTGAGCCTAGGAGACAAGGTGTGTGTGTGTGTGTGTGTGTGTGTGTGTGTGTGTGTGTGTGTGTGTGTTCAAATGTGCTGCTTCAAGCTGTTTGTAGCCTGGAAATAGTTAATCCTAGAAGTCTAACACTGAACCTTATACTATTGGACTTTGGTTTTGCCTTGATTTATTGTGATTGTCCCCTGTTCTTCTTTCTTAGAGTATAGAAGAATTCAACTTATTTTTACTCTATAGGAGCCCACAGTGAAACTTTGCAATTGTAAAGACTTGAAGTATTAGAGAGATTCTGAATATTCTAAAATAGAGAGGCTGGACTTTTTAAGTATTTGAATTTTGCAAGACTGTGGTATGTACAAACGTCTGACATGTATTAATATTGTGGTATTAATATGAGGTCTTGCAGTGAAGAGGAAAGGAATGGTTATGGTTTAACAGTGGTGTGTTTTGTTTGTATGTCAAATTGGTAAGGGGTCAATCATTTTGGCCAGTTTTATGGAAACTTGACACAAAATAAAGTCATCTGGGAAGAAGGAAACTGTTGAGAAAATGCCACTAGCAGACTGGACTGTGGGCAAGGTTGTGAAGTATTTTTACCATTGATGATTAATGTGGAAAGACTCAGGTAACAGCGACCAGTACCACTCTGGGATGGTGGTCATAGATGCTCTAAGAAATCAGACTGAGCAAGCAGACTGAGAAGCAAGCCAGTCAGCAGCATTCCTCCATGGTCTTTGCATCAGTTCCTGCTTCCAAGTTCCTATGCTGAGATTCTGCCATGATTTCCTTGGATGATGGATTTATAATCTGTGAAATGAAATAACCCTTCCTCCTCAGGTTGATTTTGGTTATGGTGTCTTATCACAACAATAGAAGCCCTAACAAAGAGTCAGTCAGTCTCTCTCTCTCTCTCTCTCTCTCTCTCTCTCTCTCTCTCTCTCTCTGTGTGTGTGTGTGTGTTTGTGTGTGTGTATGTGTGTGTGTGTGTGTGTGTGTACATGTGCTCTCTGTGCTATGTGTGTGCTAGTCAAAAAAGCAAATTTAAGAAAAGATAAAAAAGGTTTTGACACAATAATTTTTAAATAGGCAGGAATAACATTACCTTTTAACCTGCCAAATATGTAAATAAGTTCTCTGAAAGAAGCTTTTACTATTCTAAAATATGACCCTATTTTAAATACCTGCCTTTCAACAGGCTAACCTTTCCATAGAAGCAGCTCCAGTACCCAGAGCTTGTGTCTCTAGTTGAATATGTAGCAGAGTTTGGCCAAGTAGGCCATCAAAGGGAGGAGGAGCCCTTGGTCTTGTGAAGATTATATGCCCCAGTACAGGGGAGTGCCAGGGCCAGGAAGAGGGAGTGGGTGGGTTGGGGAGCAGGATGGGGGGGGTATAGGGAACTTTGGGAATAGCATTTGAAATGTAAATGAAGAAAATATCTAATAAAAAGTATAAAAAATAAAAGAGAGAGAAAATAGTTTAAATGGCCATCATAATAAAATAATACTAAAAATTTTAAAAAATGAAGCAGTTCCATACAGATGACTCCTGAAACTTATTTCTTTTTAACAGATTCAAGTTTTGCAGAACCATGTTCAAGACAAGATTACACTTGAAAGTCAGAAAGTACACCTGAGTGCCTGAGGGCGTGCAACCAAAGTCCTCAACAGTTATCAAACATTTTTCTTCCACTCTTCTCTGTTCCCCTGGGAGATCTTCCATTTCATCTTTTCTCCCCTTTTTCCTGAAGGAACTTAAAAAAAAAAAAAAAAAAAAAAGAGTTTATAAAAGTAAGAACTCTTATCCACCATTCATTTCTAAATAAAGAAGAAAGGAATACCAATGCAAAACAACTGAATCAATCATCATCTCTCTCTCTTTGAATTCTAGCCAAACCCCTTAATGTGGACAAGATACAGTGAGTGACAAGAATATGGGACAATCTGGATTTTATGTACTGTGCCGGTTAAGCCCATTTGCAAATAGGCATCTTTACATCTGTTCCTGTGGAGAGCTTGTTTTCTCTATATTTGGGCAGAGCCCACTAGAATCTTTAAAAAACCACTACCTAGATGACGAACTATGATGTAGACCAGAGAGGCTCAGGCAAGGTCACCAAGGACAGAGATCCACAATGAAACCACACTGTATTCTTTTATTTTTTTCAAACTTACACATCTTCCTGTACCCCTTTCATTGCATATGATTTATGTTTGGTTGATTCTGCTACAAGCCTGGAATGTTTACACAAAGGCTTAATAGACATTTACTTTGGAAGTTACATTGTGAGATAGAATCAAGGAATTGGCCCATTGCCGAAGTCAAAATGGGAGGCCACCTGGAAGTTAGTGATCACTTTGCAAACACCAGAGGCATGGAACAGAAGGTTCGAGAAAAATTAGACTTCACATGATAACCATATTGCTCTCAAATATACCTCTCTGAAATGACTAAGGGAAAAGTCATGTTCAACACAGACATCCACAGATTACAGCATTCACAATACACACTTGATAGCTCTATATCTGTTTTGTATTTTTTTATATTTTAATCTCTGAAATCAGAATGGATAGCTCTATATCTTAATGCCATGATTTTATATTGTGCAGTACTTTACACCATTTATATCAGCTTTATGTAGCAGCTACAATAATGTTCTACAAAAAGGCTTCTGAAATACCAACAGTTCATCTTGAACTCAGCTTGGAGTCAAATATAAAAGAACTACAAGCCTTACCTTATAGATGAGGGAAGTGAAACAGACTCCGTGTTCCACTTGCTCCAGGTTACATGCTATGCAATTAGTTTACAAAAATTTTTAAGTATTTCTAGAAGAATCTTCACTACCCCTTAGATGTTTGGATTAAGCTACATGTTTTTTAATGCTTCAACAAAACCCCAAAATACTTATTAAGCAATATAAGTGTTATAAAACTAAATTTGATAAATGATAAAAAATAAAATAAAATAAAATAAATACAACCTCTTCTTTTTCTAAGGAATTGCCTATAAGCCACAGCTATACAAAATAAACACATCACTTTATGTAACATACATCCACATGACATCCTGGGAAGAAGAGTGACAACTTCAAAGAAAATGCTCGAAGACATCTTCAATAATTAAACAATATTCTAGG
This sequence comes from Mus pahari, assembly GCF_900095145.1. Lineage (NCBI taxonomy): Eukaryota > Metazoa > Chordata > Mammalia > Rodentia > Muridae > Mus > Mus pahari. The sequence goes on along the minus strand of NC_034592.1, from coordinate 120,237,847 downwards.
CCAACTTAAAGAGAGGAACACTAAGCTCACGGCCATCTGAAGAAAAGTAACGCTGCAGGCAAAATGAGCAAGAACTTGTAGAATAGAGAAAGCTCACCCAAGCTGCTGCAGAGTGGACAACTGATGGAAAGCAAGTCTAGGTAGCAGAGAAAACAATCTAACCACACAGAACCTTTTAAGGACAGGAAGAGGTTAAGTCTGGGGGTTTCCAAACAGGTAGAAACATGGTCTTGCTTATCCTATGAAGGGCGTCTTTTTAAATGAATAAAGGGTTAGAGGGCAAAAAAAAGTCTGAAACAAGCTTTCTGAGAAGGTGAAAGTATTTAGAATGGTTGGATTCGAGATTCGGTAGATACATCTTCCATTGGGTGTGCTGGCAGGTGGAATATAAGGAGAAACAAAGAGATGAGTCTATGATTGCTGAAGCTTGCAAATCTGGAAGGATGGGTTCACCACACACTTCATGGAAAAGACTAAGAGGAGAGTTTGTGAGGAAAAAGTGACTGACAGAGCCCCCCCCAGCCTGGCAGAATGTGGATGTTAACAGGAAGCCCATTGAAGCCACTGTTTGGGTCTTTGCATAGAATGTCAGGCTAGCCTACCACCCAATACACCAGCAGTCCCTATGAAGACTCTGAACTGTACTTTCTTCCCTCACACTTCTTGATGACTCAGAACATAGTAGGTGCACATACTAGACAACAGAGAATGAGAATTCCAAAATTGTAGGCAAAGAAAGAATTTCTCAAGCAGCTCAACTGTTTCCTAGTTGGTTTGATGACTTGTTTTCCTGATATTAATTATAAATAAGTTAGGACTTTTTCTCCTTCATTTTTCAGTTTTCTGTTCCTGCAGCTATACTACATTTTATGTCAAATAAAGCCCAGTTGGATTCTAAGCAAAGAATAGAAAAATAGAAAAGATATATGGAAGAAAGTTTATTGTGGCCTTATTCATAATAACCCCCAAATGGGAATGTCATAGATGTCTGTCAGGAGAACAGAAAACTGAAGCATGGCTCAGTCAAACAAAAGTTCTCAGCAATACAGAAGAATAAACTATAGCTATACACAAGATGTGGATAAATCTCTAGACAGAAAGATGAACAGAAAAATCTTGACACTAAAAAGGATTCCCTTTATGATTCCACTGACAGAAAGTACAAACAAAGGAGAAAATACTCCATCAGAATGGGGATCAGAACATTTGTTTTCTCTGGTTCAACCAGGAATGGTTTTGAAATGAGCATTCTCAATGAATATAAGTATCTAAAGCTGATGGCACATGGTACTCATACATGAAGATTCATACATAGAAATCTATGACTATCATATTGACTACAAATTATGCTTTAATGTTGAAAATGAGAGAAAGGGGCATTACAATATTGCCTGTCATATGCCATAGAATGAGACAAGACTGGAATGAATACTTTGTCCTTCAAAACTGAAGATAGGAGATGCACAGACTTTGTCTTCATTTCACAGTGGAGGAACTGTTAATGGCCCTTTGCACAGGACCTTCTTTCCCTCCTCTCGTCGTGTTTATTCTATCCAAAGACTGGTTACCACAAGTCCGGGGTCTGTTCTGTGTTGTTACTGGACCTTGTATATCTCAGGAGAAACACAGAATATCATTGATCAAGCTATGTTCTGTTAGCTCCTCTTTGCATGCCCTCCAGTGACTAGGCTATGACATTCCACACACCCTCCCTCCTTTTGACTTGAATTATCTTCTTTCTCCGAATTTACATAGCTCCTTCATCTTTAGCAAATGCCAGGTGTTCTAACCCCTGAATACCTTGAATCTCAACCCCCCTACAGTATATTCCTAATAGATTTTCCAGGGAAGTATGAAAATCCTTTCAGGGATAGAGTATTATTTCTCCACACCAAACCTTATAATTAGATACAATGTGTCAGCCAGGTACTCAGTGCAGTAAATAGTTCATTGTCAAGGTTTATGACCAACCACCTCTATCACAGAATGGATAAGCAGAAGTGAATAAAGATGGCATGCCGAATTCATTTTTATCTGCAGTTGAAACTTGTATCCAATGGTTAATTCGGATCTTCTGTTGATTTGAATGGCCAACCGCCCTTCACTTCCAGAGAATATATACCCCATAAGTCATTTGGAAAGAAATAACTTCGAGGTGTTTTCTTAAGTCCAGACATATTAACACATGCCTCTAACTCCAGCAATAAGGGGTCTCAGGGAGGAGGAGCATGAGCTGGATCATGTTCTGGGCTTCTACATAAGTGAATGTCTCAAAGCAACAACAGAAGTATTTGTCTAGACGCTTATATGTAATTCCCATGGGTTGCACATCCAAGGACCACTCACCCTGTCCTGCATCCCCATCTCTGTCTAAGGTCCCAGGGTGGTTACAGATCAAAATAGTGGCATATGGAGCTGACTCAACTTTAAAGAAAAGCCTGACTTAGAGTTTAAAACAAGAATTAAAAAAAAAAAAAAAAAACTCGCAGTGAGAAAAAAGGAATAGTGAAGGCTGAGGAAGTTTCTGAACTTTGTTCCTGCCCTCGGATTGCTTTTAGAGCCTTTAACTAAGTCAGTCCTCTGTCACATCCTCTATTATGCTTTAGAGACCCCATACCTCACTTACTGTCCTCACAATTATGAAATAAATAGTAATTTTTTGAACAAGGGATCCATGTTCCCCTTTTACACTAGGATCTGCCAATAATGTTGCTAGTCCAGATCCTTTTTTTTCAAGCCTAATTAACAAGCTAAATATTCCTGCATATTTTAAAACTCACTTTACACACTGCAGCAGATAGAAGCTTATCAACTAAGAAATGCTCAAATCCCATGAGCACCACTGTTTCCAGTGCTGAACTGGAGAAAGATGGGATTTAGGATGTGGATGTTCTTCTCCCAAACTGGAAAGTATAATTACTTCTCTACAAATTAAAGATAAAGTCATGGATAAAAAAGCATTAAAAATTAAAATTCAGTAGCTTTTTCATTCTGCTTTAGGGATGACATGAATTAATTAAATACTTATTACTATAGAGCTATCTCATCAGTCAGTATTGCCAAATTGTTGAATAAAACCTGTTACCTGAAAAATTCCACACACCACTATTGGTCAGAGTTAAGATGCAGTGATGTGGGTGGGTGAGTCTACACACCAGATTTGGGCTAAAGTTCACATCAGTGACAAGGGTAAACAGGGTAATCCAATGCATAATAGTGTTACCCCATTCCTCTAAAACATTAAAGATGTGTCCCAGACAGATTGATTTGACCCTTGATTGTTCATCCAATCTCCTCTGTTCTCATATCAATCCTTGATCACTCTACAACGAGGTGGTCACTAGATATTTCAAAGCAATTTACTGTTCCCTTTTGCGGTCTCCATCCCTTTAGTCCCTTCAATGACCTTTCATTGTGTAATGTTCTCCTGCCTATTGCCAGCAGCACAGTCAAAGGGGCTGGAATGAACATGGAAAGTGAACCTTGGTAGCCAGGGGGCTGGGAGCCTGCCACAGCCTCTTTATCGCTGACGGGGCCTTTACTCTCTTTCATGGACTGCATCACCACAGCCTTCTCTATTGCCTTCATTCTCTTCCAGCTGCTTTCTACCCTGCCCTCTTTACTCACAGAGATGACCTCTCCACCTACTTCCCTGGGAAAATTAAGAACATCTGATGAGAACTCCCACAGTTTCCTCCCAAACTCCTTCAGTTTTCTTTGGATCATCACCCAAACTTTCTTCCTTCCCTCTCATCTCGGAAGAAATGTTCCCTGCCACATGGGCAGGTTAACCCCTTCACCTGCCTCCCACCATGCTGTGCCTCCCTTTCAGAGACCATGGTTTCCCTTTTTACTCTGCTGGTGACTCGACCAGTTCATCAACATGGCCTCAAATCTTTTCATTCGAAGATAAACAAACACACTCGTACCAATCAAGTCCCTCCTCAGCTGCACTTCATATTTGCCTGCCCTTTTCTCCCAGCCCCTTCCTAATCCTTTCTCCTCTCTGTATGCCCTTGACAGAGCTAAGTGTTGTTGGATACCATTGATCACTAAATATGTAAGGCACCGGATCAACAAGAAACCCATTTTTTTGCTCTCCCATACCTTGCCTCATCCTCTCTTCTCTTACTTGACATAATCTTTTCAGAGACCAAGTCTGGTGGGACATACTTATAATCCTAAAGGCTGAGGCCAGGATATTTCAAATTCGAGGCCAGCCTTAAGTTATCTAGTTAGGTTATCTAAGCAGCCTGTGTGATATAATAAGGCTCTGTCTCAAAAGTTTGTTTGTTTTTAAGAGTTAAGAAAATTTTTCTTTTTTTTTGAGACTACAAGATAAATTCGGTGTGACTTCTGTATGATGCATTCAGCTTGGTTCCTTCTATTCTGAATTGTCTTGGACATTTAGGAAGGTTGTAGTTCTAGGAACTTCAGAGCTATATCTTATTTCTAAGAAAACTGGCTGGAATTTTGATAGGGATTGTACTAATTCTGTGGATCACTCTAGATACTACAGATATTAACATGTTATATTTTAAAATGTTAATCGCTTCAATTCATGAGCACTCAAGTTATTTCTTTAAGTTTCGTTGCCATTGTCCTTTAATTTCCTGCATAGCTGTCTACTTAGAGCAGGCCTCCCAGATTTGCCAATGAAAGAGAAGATCCCAGAGTTGAATCCATACATTTTCAATTAGCTGTTTATCAACAATGGTCTAAGGACAGTTGAATGGCAGAAGAATATTTGGTTGCTGGTTTTGTGCTTAGTTGGTTGGTTGGTTTTGTTTTTTATTTGTTTGTTTGGGTTTTTTTTTGTTTCTAGATTGGTTTTCTCTGTTTAATTTTTTATTGTTTCTGTGACTGTTATCATTGTTCTGAGAGTCATGCCATGTATCTCAGGCTTGCCTGGAACCTGCACTCCTCCTGTCTCAGTCACCTCCATGCTGAAATTATGAACTTGTACCACCACATCCATTAAAATCCAAATCGTTTTTCTTACAACATACAAAACTCCTTTCAAAAGTTGAGCAAACTGATGGCCACCCACCCAGAAACACTCCTTTCTCACGATGAAGCCTTCCTTCCCTTGTTTAGTGATGTTGGGTTCATTCCAACATTTTCTATTGTGTATTTAAAGTGTCCTGTAGTGTTTTACCTTCAACTATTACTGAAGAAAAGTTATTCCCACAATACCATACTTGCCTGCTCTCCGCTCACCTTGCTCTCAGTACTCCACGGGGATTCTCACTGGCTCCTACCCGCACCACCCTCCCCCCAGTGCTATATTTGACTTCTGGACTCAAACATAAATTCCAGACTACGATCACCAACACCTGCTATGTACCTCAGCCTAACATCTTTTGCTTTTTTTTTAACAGGTGTGGCACACTGGCTCTCCTAGATCTAATTAATAAAATCAGAATGATAAGGAACCTTGATGGGTAGCTTTTAAGGAGCTTCTAATATGATTCTGGCAGGGGACATATACTGTTACCAAGACTAGAGACAAGATGTTACCTGCTTTGAGCAAAAGCAGGAGGCAGAGGACAGTCATCTTTTGCTGAATCAAAGCAGCAACAATGCACTCCCTCCGTGTTTGGCACTGCATGTGTGCCTCTTGGTTCTCTTAAAAATCACACTGTGCATGACATTGATAACAGACAGTGACACTTCCTAAAATTAGATAAACATTGCTTGCACACCTAATGATATAAAACTAAGTACTTACTTTGGCTTCAACTCAAGGCACAATGGTGTTATATGAAGCAGGAAGTGATGAGGTGTCTGGCTTGGGCACTGTGGATCAAGAAAATCGGTGACCTCTTTTCCACTTATTGTTCACATTATAAATGCTTTCCTTCCATCAATTAAAAGACACATGTGTATTCTGTATCTCCAATTATTTGTGTCTGTTAAGTATCGCTCCCTATGATTTCAAGTTACTTTCCTTGTCTAAATGCCTGAATCTGCTTTCCTAATCATGTATCCCCAAATCCCTAGGGGCTCGGTGAGTGACATACTACTGTACGACTCTGCTGTTGCTATTTCCTTCTCTACTTTAGGGAAGTGAGGAAGAGTTAATAAAAGTTTGGCCACATATGTGTCCTACCCTCCCACCAGAGGAAAACATAGCTTCCTTGAATAAAGGAGAATTAAAGAAAGCTCCCTTCTTCCACCAGAAGCCTAAGATTCCCATTGAGGGCCTCGAGCTCATTCCAAACCTCGCCCTGAAATCAGGGAGGCCTGTGCCCTTGGGATGCTCACCACCTTCTCGGCATGGCCTGAAGCAATCACAGCTTCCGAGTCGTCTAATCTGTTCCATATTCCTGCAAGTCTTCAGGAAAGAGGAGTAATCATACTCACACTGTCACTCCACACTTACTTTCCCACTCACATCCGCTTGGCTTTGGGAGCAACAGGCCAATTGAGTTCTGCCCTCCCAGATGCTAATGTCGCTCCTTGGCCTTGGCTTAATGGAGGTGCTGCTATGGAAATAAGCCATGCACCAAACAGCCTGCCAAAAAGAACAGGGAGAGCTATGGAGAAGACAGAGTCTTCTCCCAGATTAAATGGAGAATCTAATCAAAACCACGCCACAGCTGTTAGAGAAGCAGATATAATGAGCAGAAGCAAGAGGCCCTGAGTCCACACCATTAGAGGCTGCAATTGCTTTCCCCTAACAACCACGGTGAGCCGTTTTCAATCGAAACTGGGCCCATTTCAAGTGCATCTGCCAGCAAAGACATAGGAATTAAGAGGAGAGCACCCATCTGAGAAAGTCCAGGACAGAGTGAAGCGTGCATTACTCAGTCTGACTACCTACTTGTCCTGTGCTTCTTAGCTGTGCCTTACCAATTTATCAGGGCATTCTAGCTCCACCTCTGCCCTAGCTCCCCAATCAAGCTCCTGCCTCAACCTCCAGGACCATTTTAATTCAATCGCTATCATATTTTGCCTGGTATGTCAAAGTTAATGGCCAGTTGGGTTCTTGGTCTCACCTTTCTTTTCCTTGCTGTCCATTCCTCACATTAGAGCTGAAGAAAGCATTCTTGTTTGAAAATCAGCCCCAGAAAGAGTTCCCATTGTCTTTAAATAGAGAAAAGAATTTTATCCAGCCCACAGCGTATGTTTAGCCTGTCCCCGTCTTCCCTCATCATCTTTATCCACTATTCTACATGTTCTGCTTCAGCTGTGCTAATCGTCCTTACATTATTTTCTTAAGATATCAACATTTTCCCCACTGTCATAGGTTATTTCCAGTGGCTGGGTCTGTATTGGGGATTCTTCTGTATATGTAGTTTGTTGAAATAAGGCTTTTAAAAACAAGCAAGAAACAAGAGAGGTAGGGAGACAGCAGACGGGGGGAGTGAAAAAGAGACAGAGACAGAGAGAGAGAGAGAGAGAGAGAGAGAGAGAGAGAGAGAGAGAGAGAGAGAGAGAGAGAGAGAGAGAGAAGTAAAAGTTTCTATTAAAGACCATGCTCAACCTGTTAGTCTCATGGACCTAACTGAAGCAAGAGAGTGGCATCTTATACCTCCTCCTGAAAGTGAAGTTAATCTCAGGCCTTCTCCTTCAGTGGAAGGCAAATGTGATCATGAACAGAGAGCAGGCAACACTCACAAGAGCGAAGGGGTGGTATCTTGGTTCAGCAAAGGGAATCTAAGACCTTACCCATTCTACTAGATCTACCTTCAGAACTTCCTTTAACTCCCTCTCTCCCTGGAAAAATCTCTTACCAGAGACCTTCCCATCTGCCCTGTTCTTCATTATCATTTATATTATAGTTCGGCTTATTTAATCTTATTTCAGTAGCAGAAGATCCAGAGAAAGTGGTCACTCTGCTACACAAACCTCCTGTTGCACCTCACTACTAAGGTCGCAGTCTACCAAGTTCGGGTAGTTCCTCTGGAGAACTCCCTTTTCTTAGTTGGGCTTCCTCTTCTCTGAGGAGCCTGACCCCCAATCGTCTACCTGAGGAATGTCACATAGTCCTTGGCATATCTACAAGTTCAACTTCCTCCTTCCCTGATAAGAACCTGCCCAGCAAGTACCTGCGTTTCTTGGAATACCTTTCTATACAAATGAGGTATGCACAGTACTTTAAACTCCAGCCAGTGGTTCAGAAACACCCTGAAAACTCCTTCGCACCCTTCAAGGTTCATATATAGTCTTTGTCCACCCTGAATAAAGGTTTGTGCATAAACTAAGATTGGCCAAGAAAGCTGTTTCATTAAAATCCTAGAAGAAGGTTTTCCTCAGAGAAGACCCCCACTTTGTCCAACTCACTCCCAGATGGAGCAGGATCCTGAAGACCCCACACATTCCCAGAGTTTTCCATGCCAGTGTACAGAGGTGTCTGGAAAGCCTGAGGGAGGAAGCACACATGCGTAATACAATCTCCTAGTTGGCTAACCTCATTGTCTAATAATATCCCTTTGCACTCTCTGAAATATGTCCTATGTATTTTTAATTGAATGTTTACTGACTGTCCTCTAGGACTCGGATTTATAAATCTAACAGTAAAGTCACAAGGTGCTGCAACCATACAGATTCAATTCTTACCCTTATATCATCTCTTATAAACTATATGATGTTAAGCCAGTTAATTAATTTCTTATAGTGCCAGATTAATCAGGTTATTGGAAGGATTAAGTGAACTGATTAAGTACTTGGAAAAGTGCCTGATGTATGTAAAAATCCTTCCATAAATGATGTCTAGGAATTCATATGCCTAGCATATGAATGAAGGAATACAAAGGATGAATGAATTCTCTAGCAATTTAAACTATGACTGCAGTGGTTTTAATAGGTATAGGTTCATATATATGAATGCTTGGTCATTAGGGGAATGGTGCTACTTCAAAGGGTTTAGAAGGTGTGCCCTTGTTGGGGTGGTGTGGCTTTCTTGGAGGAAAGGTGTCACTAGGGGATGGAGGATTTTGAGGTTTCAGATCCTCAACCAGGTCCAATGGCTCTGTCCTTCATGCTGCCTGTGGATTTAGATGTAGGACTCTTAACATCTCCAGTTCCATATCTACCTGCCTGCCACAATGCCCCCTGCCATGGGGAAAGTGGACTAAATCTCTAATGCTGTAAGTGATCTTCAATTAAATGGCATACCATATCATGGTAACATAAAACAGGAAAGGCTTATGAGGCTATCTAACTGCTTTGTGATTGGACTTGAGACAGACTTCATGCGAGGGAACGCACAGCTGATTCTGTAAACCTAGTCAAAAGCACATGGCTGGGGAGAGCATGGGAGGGGAATATACACTACCATTGTTTCCCCACATAAACAGGTCAAACTGCCTTCTGATTATTTATGTTTTCTCCACAGAGAATGTCCTGTCAGTGCCCACTCACAGAGCATGTTCAGTTTAAATTTGCTTCCTACTTCTGATAAAAAGTCTCTGTCCTTCTGAGGGACACTGAACCGAGAGATCCTGTGCCTACTTCTATTTCATCCAGGTTTCAGACAGACCTGGAGCTCATATGGTGAGCTTCTGAACACTGTGTTTCTCCCCATAGCCTGTGATGCTCGGGCTGGGCCAGAGATGCTTCTTCTTGCAGAGAATGATGACCTACTGCAGAGCCATGTGATCAGAGTGCTGAGAATAAATGGCAAATGAATGCTCAGTGTTAACATATAACATATATATGTTGTGATATGTGTGATCATATATGACATGTACATCATCACCAGGCTCCCGCCAGACCCAACATCATAGAAGAGAGGGTGGAAATAATTTAAGAGTTGTATGGCAGCGATGCCTGTCGTCGGAAGCTGCTTTCATGATAGGACATTGCAACCATGAACTGAAACCTGGATGAAATAGAAGTAGGCACAGGATCTATCGGTTCAGCTATGGCTACCTGCAAAAGACAGGGTGTAGAGAGAGAGTCCCTTGTATATTATGTGCATGTGGCACTTGCCAATTAAAAAGCCTATGGCCTATGGCTTAGGTGTGACATCCAGGAAGAGAGAAAGGATTCTGGGCATAGAGTGAGGCAGAAGACCCACCAGGAAGATGTGAGAAGACAGAGGCATGAGCATAGGTAACCAGCCCTGTGGCAGAATGTAAAATAATAGATTATTTTAGTTATGATCTAGTCAGAGTAGAACTAACTATATGGCCAAGGTATTTGTAAATATAGTTTGAGTCGGAGTCTTATTTCTGAAAGCATAAGGCTGGGAGGAAGAACTGTGCCCAGCTTCTACAACAGTGCCCTCAAATTTTCCATCACAGATATAAGACATGACCATGAGTCCCCAATTCTTCTTAGTGAGCTAATGACTGTCAATGGTTACTGGACCAGGGTGTGTGTCCTATTATCTAATTCAATAGTCTCTGGAACACTAAGTGGGAAATAGTTCAGAGGGTAAAGAAGGGGGACAATTGAGGGTTGTGGGGATGACTATAATTACAATACATTGTATGTATGTATGAGCCTGTCAAAAATAAAGGAAAAAAAGTCTCAGTGTAAAAATAAGCTATCACGAGGGATAATTGTATGTATCTAATTTCTTTAATAAGGACACTTATAATTATTTAGATATAAAGATTGCATGCCACAGCTCATTTAATAGCAAGGCCTAGTATGAAGAGCTTTTGCAACCAGCAGTGTAGAGTCTGTATGTCCAGATCGATCAACTGCAACTGAGAAAGGGTCATGTTTACCCTAGAGGCCCAAGAAGGATACATCTGAGCTAAAGGAGCCTCTGGAGACTGTGGTCTTTGGCAGGCCTCAGGTAAGGCTTTTGCCAAATGAATCCAGATTGCATCCCAAGGGGATCAGGAGTGCTTTGAACATCTGGGAAACATCTAGAGACCCCTAACCACATATCTTGTCAATCTCACAGGCCTCGATCCCAAATAGTGGCAGGAGATGTTCTAATTAAGTACATGCCCAAATCTAAAATAGGCCCTTTAAAGCAAGGGCCAAAGTCTCAGAAATGCACACAGAGAGGTACATAATCTACGTGATCTCACTCACTCTCTTAATGCCAAATCACATGTAATACTTGGAAAAGATCCTAGCCTAGAAACTCCTTGGAAACTCCAGATCTGCTGTGTTGCATGTAGTAGGCACAAATAACTGGTAACTATGGCATGCTTGAAATATAGCCAATAAAACTACATTTTTATTGTATTTCATTTTCATTTTTCAAAAATAGTAGTTGTTGTCACTGGAACATTTCTAATTATGTTTGAAACAACTTGGGTTTGTAAATCTGGTTAAACCATCAAATTTTTAACGACTGAGAAAAATGTTAGCACCCAAATAGGAATGGAGTTAGCTTGAAAAGGAGTCAAGTTTACTTTACATGCTTAAAATGATGATATTTTGGATATATAAGGCTAAATTAAAGTAATATAATTCACCTGCTGCTTTTGTAGTTTCTTTTATATAGCTACAAGAACATTTAAAATTCTATCACATCCTTTTAGACAGAGCTATATGACTACCACTCCCCTTGGATCTTTCACAAGTACATGGAGCTAATAGCCAAAATTAGACATTATCTGTTTCCCCACTTCCTTCCCAGTTTCTTCCTCCATTCAAATTCCTTAAACATCTTTACTCACCAGATGACCCTGGGCAGATATTTAAGAGCTATCCTTGTTGCTTGCTTCAAAGTCAAGTGCGGTGGTCAACCTTACCCAATGAACAGAGGAGCGCTGTCAGTCTGGATCTATTGTATCCTCTCTCAGCTCTAAGCCAAGTACAGTGTGTGGGAAGCTCAGTCGGTGAAGACTTTCCAAACGAATGAATGCACCGACGAATGGATGGATGACTCATTTCTGGCTTGTTTGGGGGGAACACAGAGCAAACAAAACAAATAAACCTGAAAAGAAACTTTCTAGTGTGCTCACCTGAAACTGCATGCCTTAGACAACCAGGGCAGCTGAGTCCCACCAAGGAGGCCTTCCAGCAGAACTGGGAAACTGGAGCTTCCATCCGCCCCCTGCGGAGGGGGATCTGGAGATAATCAGAACAGTCAGGGACTTTTTTGTGGATTAAGGAGGTTTTGAGATGTTACAGCTGCCTCCTTGAACCACACCCTCCTCAGCTTTGCTATGCGGCCTCCCTGCTGAAAACACTGGAAGAGGAATTGTAGAAACAAGAAATCTAGGTCAGCAGAAGCCATGGGCAGATTAAGGAAGGACTGGTTTGCCTCTGAGTACCAATTAAGCCAAAGCACCCACCAGTCAACAGGTCTGACTAGAGGATTACCTGAAGAAAGTCAGGCCTGTGCCAGAAAGGCTGGGGCCCAAACTGGCTTACCCATTTTTGTTTCTTATCATTCTGCCTCTCTATATGTGAACAGCATGTAATATGTGTTCATATGGGTATTAAACTTTATAATAATTCCTAGGAAGCTGTAACCTTTATCATCCTCATTTCATAGATAGGAAAGTCAGATAGGAAAAGTGAGACATGGCTGGGATGTGGCATTCCAACTCAGGCAATCAGTTGGAGATCCAGCTTTGCTGTCAATCATAGTCAGTAAAGGTAGGAATAAAGTTTATTCTGGCACACTAGGTAATGAATAGATTAATGCTCTATCTTCCTGTGCTCTATATAGACAATGTGATCTAAGGAAGATGTGTGAAGCAAAGAAAGAAATGAAGTCATTTGGAGAAAATAAAAGGAACTGAATATCATTATATTAAGTTAAATAAGAGACCAGGAAGAGAAATAGCACATTTTCCCTTATACTTGGAACCATTTGGAACAGAAAGGATAGATGATAGATGAACGATAGAAGGATAGTTAGATACATACATACATACATGCATACATACTAAATAGATAGATGGCAATATGGTATGAACATAGTGGGGAACTATTTGGGGAAGTAAAGAGAACTAGCAGGAAGTGAGAGTGGAAAGAGTAATAGAGTGAATGTGGTCAAAGCACACACACTTAGATTAAAATAACATTAGGAAAGCTATCGCTTTGCTCAATTAATAAATTCCAACCAAAACACTAAAGAAGAAATATTTCACTCTCTGACCAGGCATTACATACTCTACAATTTCACCCAAAATGTGACTTATCACAGGACGTAGTGTACCACTGTGATGTTTCTTCTTTCACAACCAGTGTAACTGCCTGCAATTTCATGTTTGTTCCTTCCTTTAACTATGGAAACAGCTAAAGAGGAAAAGATAAAATGCGGACTCTGAGGAGGCCACCATCTCCACACCCACCTTTGGAGGAGGGACAGAGAAGACACTGGCGGTCTTCACTGCAATTAGGTAAAGGCTGAAATTGTGAAGAGAGCCAGCAGGCTTCCTTCTTTGTTTCATTCATTACCTCAGCACAAGAATCAGTGGAAGTCTGGGTAAAAGAAGAAAATTCAGGTCAATAAAATGCAGTTTTTTTCTAGGTATTAAAACTGGTCAAAAATTAAAACCCCAGTTTTAGGAAGAATCAACTTCACACGAAGAACTCAGAGCACTGGAACTGAATCAAGTGTGAAATTGTTGACCTCAGTAATTATGCCCAGCAGTATGCCTATATGGTCTGAATGTTGCTGGCACAGTTTTACTAGTAATGTGAGTACATAATGCTAATTAGTTACCAGATACTCATATCTGAATGCTAACATATTTATAACTCCATACTAGTATACAAACATACTTCTAGTGTATTTGTAGAGTTGCATAATCATGATTAGTTAATTCTGGGACATTTTCTTCACCCCCAAAAGAAACTTCATCATATTAGCAGTCACTCCTGATTCTCCCTCCATTGGCTTTTGAAAACCATGGTTGATATGCCTCTTTTGGACACCTCATGTAAGTCATATAATATGTGTATGGAGAGATCACTGCACACTTCTGTCCCTTAGCATAACACTCATTCTCATTTATTCTAAACCACAAATCAATATTTCATTTACTTTTATGGCTGAGTAATCATCTATTAGGTGGTCATACCATATGTGAATAATCTATTCAGTTGGTGGGCCCTCAGTGTGTTTTCATTTTTGAGCTACTGTAAATAATAGAACTATAAACACTTGTGTTCAGATTTTCTGTGTGAGACTATGTTTTAGATTCTTTGTGGGATATGGCTATTCGCAGAATTCCTGGGGTATATGGTACTGTCTTTCCAAATTCATCACATAGCATTTCACCAGGGAAGCTTGAGGGTGCCAACTCTCCCAAACCTAGCCAACACTGTGACTGCTATCTCTGTGATTACAGCCATCCTGGGTGTGAAGTGATAACTCTGTGTGCTTTTGATTTGCATTTCCTAATGAGTGATAAGGCAAAGCACCTTTCTGTGTGCTTACTGGCCTCTTGTGAACCTTCTTGTTTATTCATATTCTTTGTTTGCATATCAGTTATGCTCCTTTTTTGTCTTTATACTCATCCTATATCATCTGGATGATCATGAACATATCTGACTTCCACTGAGAGTAACACCTGGAGATGATGGTGAATATTATAGGAAATGAGACAAAGGTATATTTAAAAAAAACTGGAGGAAACCATTTCTTGAATAACCAAGAAAGAAATTATCACTTCCAATTTTTACTATCTACAATCCAGTTAAATTTAAGTCATCTGGTTCAAAGGTGAAATTTTCACACCTTCTTTTTTTTTCATTAGATATATTCTTTATGCTATCCAAAAAGTTCCCTATACCCTCCCCCCACCCTGCTCCCCTACCCACCCACTCCCACTTCTTGGCCCTGGCATTCCCCTAAACTGGGGCATATAAAGTTTGCAAGACCTAGGGTCCTCTTTACCCAATGATGGCTGACTAGGCCATCTTCTGTTACATATGCAGCTAGAGACAGGAGCTCTGGGGATACTGGTTAGCTCATATTGTTGTTCCACCTATAGGGTTGCAGCCCCCTTCAGCTCCTTGGGTACTTTCTCTAGCTCCTCCATTGGGGGACCTGTGTTCCATCCAATAGATGACTGTGAGCATCCACTTCTGTGTTTGTCAGGCACTGGCATAGCCTCACACAAGACAGCTATATCCAGGGTCCTTTCAGCAAAAGCTTGCGGGCATATGCAATAGTGTCTGGGTTTGGTGGCTGATTATGAGATGGATCCCCGGGTGGGGGTGTATCTGGAGGATATCATCCTGAGTGAGGTAACCCAATCACACCTTCTTGAAAAAGACTATTTCCTATACAACATGTAACACACTCTAGACTAGATAAATTTTCTTCTTTTTCTGAGAAGAAATAATACCACTAATATCAAAACCCAAGCAATAAGCCTATCAAGAAACATCTTCCTGTGAAAAACCCACAAACATTAATAGTCAATTTTAATTCAATAATTCAAGTCAACTAATATAACTAATAGAATGACTAAAATATAATGTCTTTGAGAAAAAGACATTAAAAAAAAATAGTACCTCTATCTCTAAAATAAACCTCCTGAGACCTATGAATTGAACAATATGGTAGTGGCACCTCATGCCTCAGATCAATTAAAATTTAAATATATAAAACTATGTGTTTAAAAAAATGAACACAGAAAAACTGAAGTTTTGTAAACTCCTGGTGGGAGTTTAAATTGGTCAAATTGTTTTCAAGACCAATTTGGAAGTATCTAAAAGACTTGATAACCTCTGTACTAAATGACTAAGAAATTCTACTCCTGGGTATACATTCTAGAGAAAATTTTATATAATATACAAGCATACAAGTCCAAAAGTTTCCAATGTAAAATTATTTAATATATGGAAAATTAAATTAAAGAAGGAGGATATTGAATAACACTTGGTATTTTTAAATATTAGAATTCCGTATAACTTTTAAAATAGTGTAACTCTCTATTCCATCATTTAATAGGCCTTGCTGAAACAGAATAAATAAAAACTTAAGTTTCAGATACTACATTCCTTGAAATCTAAGCATAATTTCAAAATAAGAGAGTCATTTATATTAACAACACAATTATACATGAGCATATTTAAATGGGGTGTGGAAAAGCAATATACATCTTCTGGATTGAAAGAAAAACAACTCTAGAGGTATATATTGAGCATTATATTCTCTATAATGCTTTATGTTTATATAAATAAACATGAAACAAATGGAGTAAAATCCATGGCAGGTATTTAAATGGACATCATTATTTTTTGTATATTTGGATCATATTTTAGTTTTCAAAACAAAATAAAATCCCTTTATGAAAATACGAAAAGAAATAAATTATTGTATATAAAAAGAACATGTTATAAGAAGTTTCACCATTCATAATAGTGAAACTTCAGAAACATGTGCATCAAAATAACAAAAAAAATATTAAGACACACCTTTAATTGATGAATCTAGAGAATTTAGACATTAAATTGATTAAAAATATAAAGTAACTATATAAATCTATAAGTGTCTATAACAGTGTATAGATACATATATTACTTAGTGTTCTCTAAAGAAGTAGTACATATATAATAAATATGTGTTGTCTGTGTGCATAATATGAATATGTATAAATTTAAAAGTTAAAGAGACTTTAAACTGATTTGTCTAGAGATTCTATTTATTAAATCAATTTAAAACTGTAATCTATATGTATAAGGGTGTGTAGAAATGTGTATTTTCAGGGTACTCTAAAGAAAAATAGTAGATAGAATGAATGTATATGATACATATGAATATACATGTGGGATTTATTAGAGTGGCTTATAGGCAGTGGTCTATATTCCAAAAGTGGCTATCTCTTACAGAAAGTCCAAGAATTCAAGAGCTGTTTACATCCATGAGGGTGAATGTCTCAGCTAGACTTTGGTTTATGCCAGAGTCTCAAGGAAACAGGCTCTAATACCACTGAAGGTATGAACTTGCCCAGCACGAGTGAGGGCAAGCAGGCACTATTTCTCATATAGTAGAAAACACATAAGTCATATTATAAATGTGCTTATTTTGTATTTTCACATAGATTTTTGTGCTCATTAAAGTCTAAACATGTGATATGTTTATTTTGGAAATGGTTTAGAGTCTCAATAATTCTTGTAGAATTTAATTTGAAATGGATACATCTATAGCACAACTCCTGCCCCTAAGGGAAACAACTTAGAAGAAAGGCTAGAAATGTTGCGAGAGCCAGAGGGCCTGGATATCTACTGTGATACTGTATCTTCTAGAAATGACAGGGAAGATTTTCTCACATATATAAACAATATGACTGTCAGAAAAGACCTGAACAAGCACACTAATAGATATGCTAATGTAGACATGAGAAATATCATGAAGCCTACCTTATGAGAACTATAAGCAGCCAAGGATTGTTGAAACCTGATGGACTGCCTTCTGTAGAAAGGAGCCCTCTAATTGTTTATCCAACACCAACTGGTCAACCGTGAAATTCTATTCATACAAGGAACACCAAATAACCTCAGCAGGTTATATTTTATATTTATGCATATAGATAGATAGATAGATAGATAGATAGATAGATAGATAGATAGATAGATAGATAGATAGATAGATAGATATGATAGAGATAGAAAACAAGTCCATAAATTTGAGAGGCATCAAAGGAAAACATTTGGGAGGAAATGGAGAAGGAAGAGAAAGGGATAAAATGGTAGAATTAGGTTTAATTTTTGAAAATAGGATTGATATTAAAAAATAAATAAATAAAGGCAGAGCCGCAGGTGAGAGAGGATAGAGGGAAGAAGCATATGATCACTGTACAATATGGTAGGGTGTTGAAGAGAAACAAATTAACTCATGTAATAAATGCATGTTGAGTAAAGAAAGAATTTTTAAAGAATTTAATTTGAGAAAAAAATAGCATTAGTTCAATGAACTATCTAGGATCCTCATACCAAATTTCAGGGTAGGTTTCTTGTTTAGTTCAAGAAAGCTTTAGAGCCTTAGAGCTGAGTTTATTTTTAAAATGTGTATAAACATATTGTAGTGAATATTAAGAGCTAGCAATCTTTTAAAAAATTCAATTAAATAGGATAAGAATGATAGAGAAAGTGTTATGTAAGTTATGACCTTAGCAAAAATAGACAAAGGAGAATCCATCAAATATACTTGCTTCTGCTCCAGGCCACTGAGTATCTCACTCATTTGGAAGCAAGTAGCATCTAAAAGCCAGTGAAGAATCCTTCCTCCCATGGATCTGTGTATCAGGAGAAGGAGATGGTAGAGGAGGTTCTCTGGTACTGTGTGGGAAAGCTGGAAACGCTCAGGTTCGCCCCCTAAAACAAGAGGGTGGAATCCAAAACGGAGCATCATCATTGCCAAACCTGAGCAGAAATTATCTGTGAAGGCCTCTCACAGGAAGGGGGAAGGAGCCAGAGCAGTAGCATCATCCAAGAGCAAAACAGACAGTTTCCTAACAAAAGGAGGGCTTGCTTGCTTACTGTATTTTCTTTTCCCCTAGAGCCTGAGTCAGGCAGGAAAGCAACACCCAAAGGTCAGATCTAAGTCAAAGATGTGAGAGCTCCCTTTAGGTTTAATTCACAAGACTGCAAGGCACATACAGTCCAGATGCTCAATAAGCCACTGAATTCACAGCACCAGAAGCAATGCCTTATTCCCCAACATCGGGCGATACCTAAGAGCAGTCTCTTACATTTTAGCTCTCCCCCCAGCACACCAGGCTGTGATACTTCTGGGTGGCTGGCTAAAAGAATCACACACAACAGTAGAAACTGCCCTTTACTTCATTTACTTCATGCATACTTTCCACTATTTGTATGTCATGAATTCACTTTTTTCTCTCTTTTGATTTTTCTTTTTGCCAGAAAGTTATGCTGGCCCTGCTAAAAGCCAAAATGTACCAGAATCTTTCTCAAGTGTGTTATCCTTCTTTTTCTATAATTTGAATCACTTCTTTGTAAGAAACCCTAATATTGACTAAATTATCTATACTCACCAAACAATTCAATACACATCTTTGCTCCCTTTGAGGGGCAAGGGGGACAGAATCATCCTCAAGCACTTTTCAAGGATGTGGATGTAAAATTAAACAAGTTGTTTTAATGTTATTCCAGGAAAACAACAACTCATCACAGAATTTATGCCCCGGCCAGTGTTGTTCCACACAAAGGATGAAGACAATCCCACTGTACCTGAGACAAAGTGAACATGCAGTTTGGAAATTATGAATTTTGCCAATGAAATCACATCTCTGCAGTTGATCCATGTAAGAAACATTTCCTAATGATGTTAAGTAGAAATCTAAGAAGGAGATGAGAGGGAGACAAGGAATAATCGAGACTTACTTTTCTATCAGAGGCCTGGTACATATCAACTTTTGAAAAGTCAGGCTTGCATTCTTGTCTGTTTATAAAATAGCTTGTCACTTGAGACCCTTACTTCTTAGCAAACAACAGTCCCAGCAAAAAGTATGATGACTAGAGACACAGCATCACACTTTACTCTCACACCCTGACATCCACTGGCAAGACTTGAGCAACAACCATACCAGCTGCTCATTCCTGTTGCTACATTCTGTTATCATGCTATATTCCACCTTCTGTTGTACTCTGTCATGGTTGGTGAATAGTTTCACGGGAAGTAAGGAAAAGAAAATACAGTGGATCAAGAAAAGGCGTCCTCCATTGAAATTGATCATCAAACCCCAGCCAATAGAAGAAAATGATGTTCAATTCATTTGCTCCTGAGCTCACAGCTGAGATTTAGGATGAAGGTGAAGAAGTATCATGGAGGAGGGAGCAAAACCATCACCACATTCATGCATCTGAACCTGCTTCCTTCTGGTAGTTCTCTACAAAGTAGAAAAGGGAAGGTATTGCTTTGCTCACCGGCCAAGCCTCCTGAATTTCTTGCACGCATTTGGGCCCAGCACAGTCCTTTTCACGTGTCATTTTTCTCATGTTACCTCCTCATGTTAGGCTTTGGATATCTATGTAAACGCCTTATACTTCCTATTTCAGAGAAGGCAGGAGTCCTCAACTTATGTGGCTCAGAACATTTCATGATATATCCCTTGCTATCCTATTATTTACTTACCATGCATCTTTATGCTGAAAATTTAGCTTTTATAATATTAGTATACATCTTTATTCAGTAATAGTTAATATAATTACTTTCAATGTGGGATAAATTCTTCATTATTGCATTTCATTTCTATTTCTTATTTTTTCTTTATTTCTTTGTTTTTTATTTTGATTCATTTAAACTAATTAACTGTCTTTTAGTATGCTCTGTGAATTACTATTTGGCTGCCTTCATTAGTGGTTATTTTGGATTATATTATATATTCACAATGTATCATAATACACCAGAAATTAATAGTAAATCTTTTCATATCAGATATTTAAATGTTACAAGAGTGTTCCTTTCTTCCATCTTTATTTCACTTCCATTTGTTTGTGGTTTCATTATGAATACATTCCAGAATACTTTCCACATTTTGTTTGAAATATTCAATAATCTTTGAAAAAAGATTTTGGGAATATTATAAAGTTACTATGTGTCCATTTTTTGTCAAGCATTTCATGTCTTCCTGTAGAGTATGGAATTTCTGCTTCCGCTCAACACTAGTGGACTTTCCATCACTGAGAACAAGCCCCAAAATAGGCAGGGCAGAAAGGAAATGCAGATTAGTACTGTACCAAAAAACACATCAACAATGACTGGTTCCTTAACTGCCTTGTAACCACAAAACACAAAACATACAAATGACAGCAGAGATTTTGAGGATACTTGTTCCAGAGGAGAGAAAATACAGAAGGGATGGAATAATCTCAAACTAGCTAGGAAGATATTCAAGCAATTTTTTTTTCTGAAAGGCTGAAGTAGGATCCAAGGTTTAAGAAATTTAAAGAATTGTTTGCACTCATGATTTTAAAAACCTAAGTATATTCACTATGGAACCATGGAAACCATTATTGTCCACAGCAACACTAGCTCAGCTAAGGAGCAGCAGATACAGGGTTAAATGAGAATTTGGGTGCTTAAGACTTCAGGTGTCTGTTTCCCACCAGTAATATGACCTTGGACATGTTAATTAATTATTCTGACATGATTTCCTTATCTGCAAAATGGGTGTGATAATATCATGACCCATATAATGATGTAATTTATTGTTGAGAAGGGATTACCAGTAAACCACTAGGTACATGCTCTTGTTCACGTGTTCCGTAAACATTAGGTATTATTACCATGGTTACTAGATAACCCAACATCTCTTCTACCTCTAAGATTCTATTTCCCCCCTGAGTCTCCCTTTTATGATCCTTCAGGTCCAAAGTAGAAATAGGATGCTGGTGTTCATCTTTTAGCTTTCTTCCTTCATTCAACATCACAAACAGTTAAGAAATTGTCTTCTATAGTTGCTTTCCTATTTATAGCATGAAAAGAATCACTTCCTTTACTGAAGTAGTCTACTGAGATTATAATGGTGACACAAACCCACCGTGCACCACTCCTAGAATGATGAAAAACTAATGCCCTGATAGAAACAAGATTAATTCCATGATGTGTGTCCTTATGGAGTGATCTTTCATAAGAAAAAGGACCTGGTCTCAAAGTCATCAGACAATGAAAACAAGAGAGCTAATTATTCTAGTAACTAATACATGCTAGTCACATGGGTGATTTAAAGATCTAATCCTTCTATGTGGTAGGACCTACTAACTACATTTTACCCATGTCAAGCTGAACTTTGGAAACATTGATTACATATTCGAGGGCAGACAAATGTGTCCCCTACAACCATACCTGCTCTGCCATGCCTAATGCAGCAGCACATCCAGAGGCAAAGGGAGGCAGGACCAGCTAGTACAGATGGAAGACCTGGAGACCCAGATGGAAGCTTAAACACACACACACACTTCATGAAATGTGGAACATTTTACAGTGTCAGGAAGGTAAGCCATAAAAAAGGAGTTAAGGAGAGAAAACAATAATAAGCTAATTTAAGTTTGAATTCCCATAAAAGCACCAAGTTCTCTGGTGATTTGGAATATAAAACGACAATAGCAAGAGAGTAGAAACGTCATATGAGTTGATGGGCTAATGGCCATCTCTATAGATGATGATAAGGGAGTAAGACCAGGAGAAAAAGAAATGCTTCAGAAGTCCACAAAGTAAATGAAAGGATGCTTAAGAAACAGCAGAAACAAAGATTCTCCATGCAGAGAAGCAAGCCCAACATAGCCTCAGCCCACAGGTCCCTGGCAATGGGAGAGAACTCAGAAGCCACCTCAGTAGGGAAGCCAGATGAATGCTGAGCCTACCTGCCCTCCAGACAAGACACATAGCCAGTTGAAATGCTTGAGAGTGACTCCCTGAGCAGACAGGTCAACAGTAGAAAATGATTATATTTTGTCATGTTATCTGCCAGGGAAGGCAGAAGGCAGATGTCATATTGAAAGATAATCTATTATCTAAAACTGAGCTATGTAACTTGGAGACCATTTACGGGTAACATTTATTTAATATCAGAAAAACACTTTTAGTTTGGCAATACTAAAAGATGTATTGGTAAAACATGGTTAATGTTGACAAATACAGGTTTCATTTCATTTTTCTCTCATATGCATAGTCTAGGTTTTTGTTTTTTGTTTTTTTTTTTAATATAGTAAGGCAGCTGGGGGACTTGTAAGAAATAGAAAAGAAGTCAACTAGGAGCACGCAGTGACAAAAGAGGGTAATGTAAGGGTGAATGAAATTAACATACACTATCCACACATATATAAAATCACAACAAAATCAGTTGTCTTATGTAATTAGCATAAACTAATAAAAATAATATGATTTTTTTTTAAAAAATCACCTACTTCAGAGCCTGAAATCTAAGCAATATCTATAGATTGAAAGGCTTCTGTCTCAATTGTCACAGCTCCTGGGAAAAGGATGGCCCAGAGAGACTGTTTTGGAGAACAGAAAAGTCAGGTACAGGATGAACAAAGAGTGTGTATAGCAGGTTAGAAAGAGCATGAGAAAAGAACCCTGCCTTCAATGGATGCTGAATGCTCTCATCAACCAAAACTCATCCAGAAGTTTGATTCTATACTGAGCCCAAAGTCAGGGGATGGGGAAGTGCATTATGTCCATACTGCAACACATACTTGAAGACACCCCTCAGCTACAACAGCTAGGACAGTGGAGGTGAACTGGAGGGTCTCAGAAGGGTGTGACAGTCTTACCAGCCCACATAACATGCACGAAAAGGGAGGGGAGAAGGGGAATGTCGACCTTGAAGACATGCCCAACACGGACATTTGTTCAGTGGAGACTCAGCCATCACATGAGTCAATGGAAAGACAAGGGTCCGTCATGAGTGGCTCATTTGGCATGGGCTCTCCTTCCTATGCAAATAGCCGGAAGTCTGCCATTTTGAAAGACCTAGAAATAAGCCTCTGTAATACCTCATCCCTTTCTTTTCCTTTCCCCCTTATTTTCTTTATACATTTAACAGAATTTTTACTGTATTGGACTTTTAGGATGTGTTTATTCTTCCTCACACACTTGTCTAATGTTACTTGTGATTGTTTCCATTTGGTAAACTTGTTTTGTTTGTTGTTTTTGTTGTTGTTGTTTTAGTTTTTTCTCCATTTTTCTACTACATTTCCAGCACTCACATTTCTACCACACTCAGCACTTAGTCCTCCCTTGACTTTGTCTTCTTGGCTCTTATTTTTAATGCACCTGCACTTTATTATTATTATTGTTGTTGTTGTTGTTGTTATTACATATACGCATTCACTTTTTAAAAACTGTTGTTCTTTTACCATTGGAGAACCTATTTAGCTTTTCTGTTTTCCCCTTATTTCTCCATTTCTTCTAATCTCTTGTTCCTTCCTCTTCCCCTCCCTGCATCTTTCTCCATTTCCCTTCTTCTTGCTCCATTTGTCTGCCTAACCTGGTTCTCTCCTTCTCCTCTCCCCTTCCTGTCCTCTTCATTTATCTCATTCCGTTACTGTTTCCGCATTTATGCTATAATTGTAACAGAACACAAGATAAAAGCAAATTAATGAAAGAAGAGTTTGTTGACTTAAGAATCCTAGGCCACCATATCAGGGAAGGTGTGACAGCAGAAGCAGGAGACAGTCAGCATGTGTCTATAGTCAGGACGCAGAGAGAGAAATGCTCTATCAGCTTGTTATTCTCTTATTATTCAGTCCAGGTCCCTTTTTACATCAAATGTGGGCAAAAAAAAAAAAAAACTGATGCATTTTATTCCACTTTTAAAAAAAATCTAATCCATAGGAAAGTAACAAGCAAGCCAAACTGAGGACGTGAGTGGGGTCTGGGATCCAAAGGTGACCAAGAGGACAGTGGTAGTGCAAAGTCTCACTCACTGGTGAGAGGAAGGCCATGTGCTATTTGTTTATTTGTGGAAACTACTAGAAAAGACTAGGAGTGGGGAACAGGGCTATCTCTGCAGAATGTTGTGAGTGATGGAGAAGAGTGCCATGATTGTGCTAATATATATATATATATATATATATATATATATATATATATATATTGATAAAGAGAGACAGAGATCAAGAGAATTGTCTACTACCAAGAAAATTATACTCTGTGTAGTTTTTTAAAGTGCATCAATTAAATAAACAAAGCAGTGTTTAGTTGGAGTTGGGACAGCAACAATAAACCTGTAAGTTAAAATTCAAACCCAAGGCATTGGGACTCTGACAGATGCAGCGCTCCAACCATTGGCAGCAGAATCCGAGTCCCTGAGTGATTGACATGGTCCATGGTCAAGACAAAATATTTTCAGACTACCAGATTCTTTGAACCTCCATGAAACTACACCTCCAACTCAGTGACAGAGCCAAATGCTGTGGATTGATTGTAGCCAAGG
Organism: Mus pahari; assembly: GCF_900095145.1. Lineage (NCBI taxonomy): Eukaryota > Metazoa > Chordata > Mammalia > Rodentia > Muridae > Mus > Mus pahari. Next base: position 120,213,059 of record NC_034592.1, on the reverse strand, counting down.
ACCACAAAAATGAGAGTCATTCAGTGAGATAAATAACAAAACTTTAAAAGCAGAATATCAGGTTTTTGAAAGGATGGAAACATAACATCGGTCTCAGAGAATAGGAGTCACATGGATGTTAAAACTGTCTTTGATCGGACATGAAGTATTTAGGGTGGAGGAAGAAACACAGACTGTGGAGCTGACAAAATTGTGGTCTGAAGTCCAAATCTAACCTGCTTGCCATAGGACTGTGGCAGATTGAACTCCGAGTCCTTACTTTTCCCTGAACTGTTCATTCTCTTGTGTTTTCAAAATTATCCCTCTTGCAGTATATGAACACAGTGGCCACCCCCAACCTCTGAATTTTGGTTCAGGGTAAAGCCATACTTTGGCTAGCAGAGAGACAACACTGCAGTTGGAAGAATCTTCCTGAAGAGGTCCCAAGAGTCCCTCCGTGTCCTCTTGACCTTTGCCATCTGCACAAAGAGAATATACTCTGAGTGTGGTGAAGAGCTTTGCTATGTCTTTCTAGTCAAAAGGTGTGTGCTTGGCCAGTCCTAAACGTCCTGTTGCTTATAGAAGTCCTGTCTCACAAGATATGCACTCACTTGAGATGTATCCGTCCTCACATCTCTTGCCACCATGTTACACTGACTGCCTACCCTGCCTTCCTACTTCTGAACTGACTTACTTGGCTCTTCTACCTGTGAGGATCGTGCAGTACTATGGATACTGGAGCATTTAGCTGTGATAGACTCTAGGCCCATGTGGCCACTTGAGTTAAATGGAAATAAATTTAGATGCATTTAATAAGCTTAATTAAAATGTTTAACACCACAAATTTAAGTTTAAACAATTAAAATTCAGTGTTCAATCATAACATTTGTATTTCAAGTGCCATAAGTGTGTGGTAAATATGATATCGGGCAGTGTATAGCACATTCTTACCACATACCAGTTTTATTGGACCGTTTAAATTCGGATGTGTGAGTTCCCTCTTCCAGTTTACAATGTTTCACTTTTTCTCCTGAAGATTCATAAACACTCTGAGAGCAACCTGGCATTCTCAGTGTTAAACCCCACTGCAACAACAATGCAGACCCTGTTACAGTGCATGCTCCTCCCACCATTTCCTTCTTTACTTGTTGGGGTCCCCAGAGTCCCTCCCTAAAGCTTGGCTGCGGCTATAACCTTCTTCCCTGCCAGATGCATTCCAGTTCAATTATTATCCTTCTACAGGAAATTTCTAGAATTCCACAAAAATCAGTCAATAAACAGAGTAATAAGGGAAGTGCTATCATCCACTTCATCCAACTACAAGACTGCACAGAGGTGGGAATCCAAATGGAAGCAGATCTGCCCAGCTCTCAGTTCAGTAATGAATGCATACGCACCATGTCCAGTGCAGGGCTCCCATACAGAGCAGACATGCTGGCTTTTCTTCTAGTTCTACGCCTTATGTTTGAATGGGCTGTGTTTTTCTGATGCCAGAGATGGGCTAGTTCCATTTTGATTTCCAATTAATTCCCACCCACATAGCTCCTGAGTGATTGGAAATGATCTATCAAGGCTCTTGCCAAAGGTCCATAATTATCTCTCCTTAACTACCCCCAAGGCCATATCTTTCTGCCCCTGGGGGGTGAAGAAAAGAGATGAATTTCTGATTCAATAATCCCATCACAGGGCTGGAGAGATGGCCAGAGGTTAAGAGAATTCCCACTGAAAATGGACAGACTTCAAATCATATCAAGTGGCTCCACTCCTTCCTATGGCTCACCAATAGCTATTTGTAGGGATAGACTATAATTACGGGGAAAATGATATTTCATCAATGTCTGTTTTGATTTTTCTACTTTATTCTCACAGGGAATATTCATAATCCCAAGAAGACAAACAAAACAAAACAGAAGGAGGCTTCACGTTGGGAGCCTAGGTTGGTCACGAAGGAAGAACAGTCAACCAAGAACAAAGCTGCAGGACGGTTTCTGTTGTGTTTTTTCCAAGCTCTTTGGAATTTTTGGTCTTGGACAGACAGGGAGCAGCACATCACATTTCTCCCAAGTTTCCAACCCCAAAATATTTTCTTAATTTTGACTCTTTGAAGAAGAAATGCTACATTTGCTCTGTGAATTTTTGACTGTTGAACGTGATGCTAGCTTCTGTTTCTTGTCCCTCAAAGAAAGTGGGGCCAATGGAAAATGCTGAGACACTACATATTTCAGCTCATCGACAGAGATTTTCAAAGCATACCACAAAGAAAATTATCCTGGAGAAGGAGCTTGTCATTGCTACCTATTGTTTAATAGTTAAACTGAAACTGATATATATGTGTGTGTGTGTGTGTGTGTGTGTGTGTGTGTGTGTATATATATATATATATATAAAATTCTGAAGTAAGCAAATTCTCTCTCGATCCTCCCAAGCAAGTGTCTAGATCCTAAATAGCTTCAGTTGCTCCCCATTACAGAGGTTGATAGCATATATTTGCATTTCCTGTCCTCTACTGAATCTAATCATCAGACCAAGCTCCTCTGAGTAAGGCTTTCAAATGCCAACTCATCTCTCAAGGCTTTGTCTCAATCTTCCCACAAGCACTCAAACTCATTTTCTTCTCTTTCCCTTCTTTCTATTATGCATTTCTCCTTTTTATTTTGTGCCTCATGCTGCGTTTCTTTTCAATCCTTCTGTCTTTTCTTTCATTTTCTTCTGCCAGTGATATATGCAACATCTCAGAATATTCCTTGGTCTTTCCCATCTCAAAGTATCGCTTTTTAAAAAATAATAGCAAAAATAAAAATCTGCCCAGAGGCTCAAACTCTCAAATTTCCCTTTCTTAAGATGGCCAGCGTCCAAACTGTCAACACGGTCTGCTGAATTAGCTTCAAAACTATTGCCAGAATCTGTGTATGTCTGGGTCCTGTGCTGCCCACCAAGCTGCAAGTCAGCCTCACCTGTGCCAGGGCATGGGTGATTGAGATCTCTGTCTCCCCTTTTGTTCTTCTGCAAACTGTTCTTCCAAGGTTAGTTGGGATGCTCTTCCTAAACATAGTAAGTCTCTTTCATGTCCCTGCATAAACCCACCCTTCAGAAGCCACTGAAACTTACAAGCGAAGTTGTACCACCGTCGTGCCTGGTTACCATGGTCCTGCCTCAACTTTACTGTGCCAATTCCAATTACACCCTCTAGGCTCCTTTCCTTTCATTCTCCACTGACTGTACTCTGGCCTTCCCCTCCACTTTGAAATTTTCAGCTTTCTTCTTGCCTTAGGACATTTCCATTAGCAATTGTCTGGCGGAACCAGCCACTCCCGACATTTCAAATTTCAAACCAATCATTCTTGACCTTCAATAAAGAGTGGCATTCCAGAGATAATTTTGTAGACCACTCATTCAAATACAACTTCCCAGCTATTCCGAACTGTGTCCACCAGCATACACATTCATAGTATTCATCACTAGCTAATATTTGCCCTCTCTCTTTCTAAGCTGATTGTTTATTTTAATCCATTAGACAATTAGCCCTATTTTGACAGCAAAAATTGTGTCTGTACTCTTATTTTGGTTTCTGCTACTACAATGAATACCTAGACCAAAGGCAAATTAGAGGGGAAATAACTTATTTCATCTTTCCATTCACTGTCCATAATTGAAGAAAGCTAAAGCAGGAATTGAAGGCAGAAACCTGGAGGCAAGAACTGCAGCAGAGAGAATGTGGGAGAATGATGGTTTCTAGAATGCTCTCTCTGCCTTGCTCATCTGCCATTCTTATACAACTGAGGCCCACAATCTAAGATATGGCACTACCCACAGTGCACTGGGTCCTCCCACATCAGTGAGCAGTCAAGAGAATGCAAAGGCATTCTCCCAGGCTAATCTGGTGAAGGCAATTCCCCCAGAGTTACCCTCTAGATTTGTACCAGCTCGACAAAAACTACCAATCACAATTATCTGGTTCACAGCTGTAGCTATAAGACTGAGAATTGTATGCTGGGTGTGATGACACACGCCCTTAATCATGCACTCAGAGGGCAGAGGCAGGTAGATCTCTATGAGTTTAATCAGGAGCCTGGTTTGGATAGTGTATTCCAAGCCAAGTTAAGAGACAAAGACCCTGTCTCAAAAACAAAAGCTCATCGTGTGGATACTTCATTCCTCCTTAGAATAAGGAACAAAATACCCATGAAAGGATATAGGTACAGGGACAAAATTTAGAGCTAAGATGAAAGGATGGACTATCCAGAGACTACCCCATCTGGGAATCCATCCTATCATCAGCCACCAAACCCAGATACTAATGC
>NC_034592.1:120177764-120208564 GCF_900095145.1 Mus pahari | reverse complement strand
ATAGGGAACTTTCGGGATAGCATTTGAAATGTAAATAAAGAAAATAATAATTAAAAAATTAATTAATTAATTAATTAAAAAAGAAACAAAAAAAACAAAAAGCAAAAATCCAAACAAACAATCAGACAAAAGCAACAACAACAAAACCACAAAACCAAAAAACACACAAACACAAAAAAAACAAAAACCCAGCAATTAAAAAACACCTTTGAAATTGTTATTAGCACACAGTAGGTGGTAAAAGATATTTTTAACGAGTAGATCAACTATCCAAGCAACTTCAGTCTCTTCTAATCTGGAGTGGGCAGAAATGGGAAGACAGAAGTGTTCTCTTTGAGATGACAAGCTTCATCTGAACCCTGAAAGATGAAGTCACTCTGTAGGTCAGAAAGTTAACATCAATTTAGGACTTAACTCTGAGTGACACAAGGCTTAATCCCTTAAACATGTTATATCATCTGATCTTTATAACACCCCTTTGAGTCACTAGTATTTGTGCTTTACAAATCAAACTGAAATTACTATGGAAATTATATAGGAGGTTCCTAAAGTAACTAAAAATAGAACCCTGTGATCCAAATGGATCACTCCTGGCTATGTCACCAAAAGCAATCAACATTAGCATAGAATAACAGCGTTACCTGCATACTCATGTTTATTACAGAACTATCTACAAAAGCAAAATCATGGAATTGACCAAGAAGCCCATCAGAGGATAAATAAAGAAAATGTGGTAAATATGCACAAAAGCAGGTTGTCAGCCATGAAAAAGGGTGGCATTAGAGACTATTGTGTGACATGAAATAAACAAGATTCAGATAGACAAATATCATGAAATTATTTCCTCATATGCAAAATCTAGATAAATAGTTTTTAAAGACATGAAAGACAGGGACTTATTTGGGAAGAGGGAGGGAGTTGGGACAGGAAAATATAATGGAGAGGTGAATGTGATCAAGTTACAGTAAAAACTTGATGACTGATTTTAAAAGTTTAAAATAAAAAAATTAAGCCAAGGATCACTATAGTAAGGGATTTTTCATATAATTATACATGATTGAAATCTACAAAAAGCTATTGACAGATCCTCTAGGCATATGTTTTACCCCTTCTGACATTAAAAAAAAAGAGGTTCATGTATCTATAACTCACTATGTACCTTTTCAATGTTTGGGTGAACCTGAAAACCACTTCTGATAGCATAATAATAAAAAAAAATTAAAAAAATTAAAGATAATTTTCAATATTTTTCTCCATGTAGGAACAATCTAATATTTCTAATATATAGAAGCCATACATTTCATCATTAATGACTTCAATTTATTCTAAATAAATTTATTATTATTATTATTATTATTATTATTATTATTATTATTATTATTATTATAAAAAACAGAGAACTCATGGACTAGAAAAAATGGGGCACAGAGCTAAACAAAGAATTCTCAACTGAGGATTATCAAATGGCTGAGAAGCATCTCAAAAAATGTTCAACATCCTTAGTCATCAGGGAAATGCAAATCAAAACAACCCTGAGATTCCACCTCACACCAGTCAGAATGGCTAAGATAAAAAATTCAGGGGACAGCAGATGCTGTCGAGGATGTGGAGAAAGAGGAACACTCCTCCATTGCTGGTGGGACTGCAAGCTTGTACAACCACTCTGGAAATCAGTCTGGCGGTTCCTCAGAAAATTGGACATAGTACTACCTGAGGATCCAGCAATACCTCTCCTGAGAATATATCCAGAAGATGTTCCAACTGATAATAAGAACACATGCTCCACTATGTTCATAGCAGCCTTATTTATAATAGGCAGAAGCTGGAAAGAACCCAGCTGTCCCTCAACAGAGGAATGGATACAGAAAATGCGGTACATTTACACAATGGAGTACTACTCAGCTACTAAGAACAATGAATTATGAAATTCCTAGGCAAATGGATGGATCTGGAGGGTATCATCCTGAGTGAGGTAACCCAGTCACAAAAGAACTCACGTGATATATACTCACTGATAGGTGGATAGTAGCCCAGAAACTTTGAATACCCAAAATACAATTTGCTGGTCTCTTCTTAATTACCACTAATTTCTTAGCTCCAGCTAACCAGCATCAATAGTCCCAGTAATGCAAAGGTTTCACTCTAGTAGTTCTGGTATCTTGTAATCATAGCTGATTCTTCAGCCCCAGCTAACCAGAACCACGTAATCTTCACAAGCAAAATAACAATGGCCCTGAAAAGAGTCTTTAATCTTCCCTCTGAAATTTCACAAGCCAGGCCTTCATCTTGTGTACTGTTCTCAACATTATCTTCCAAGCTCCTATACAACATCTGACAGAGCTTTTAACACCAAATGGATCTTCTAGCCCAAAGTTCCAAAGTCCTTCCACAGTCCTCCCCAAAACATGGTCAGGTTGTCACAGGAATACCCCACTATGCTGGTACCAATTTATCTTAGTCAGGGTTTCTATTCCTGCACAAACATCATGACCAAGAAGCAGGTTGGGGAGGAAAGGGCTTATTCAGCTTACACTTTCCACATTGCTGTTGATCACCAAAGGATGCATGACTGGAACTCAAGCAGGTCAGGAAGCAGGAGCTGATGCAGAGGCCATGGAGGGGTGTTACTTACTGGCTTGCTTCCACTGGCTTGCTCACCTTTCTTTCTTATAGAACCCAAGGCTACCAGCCCAGAGTTGGCACCACCCACAAGGGGACCTCCCCCCTTAATCACTAATTGAGAAAATACCCCACAGCTGGATCTAATGGAGGCATTTCTGAAGCTCCTTACTCTGTGATAACTCCAGCTTGTGTCAAGTTGACACAAAACCAGCCAGTACACTGGTAGTCTGAGATCAGCTACAGTGACAGATGTTACACCACAGAAATTGACAGGTTTTAGGGTTATTTTTCCAGAAACTAGTTACTATGCCCTTATGGAAGAGTCATCATTCCCAATCACGCCTACACATATATGCACTTTCCACCTCTCAAAAGGAATTCATTTATGAACCATAAAGATAATGGTGGCAAGCAGGAAGTCCATTGATACAGACATACAGATATTTATATCCACATTTTCAAATAAATCTACTTTTCTTCTGCTTACCTTTTCTGTTATGGAAAATGGTCCCTTTTTTCTGGAAATCATTTTCATTATGAGTTATCTTCATTGTGACTACTTGAGATTTGAAAATTGTGTGAAGTGTTCTTGTTCACCCCGTGCCCTCAAGCATATTTTGAACAAACAACTTTGACAGACCCTAAATTAGACAAAGCAGGTAGCATTGAAAAGACACATACTAGGTTCTGTCCTTGGGAAGGAATTAGTCATTGAGATGGATTTAGTGAAACACAATCAACATTTTTAGATGGATAAAATCTGAAAGAACCCCGTGGTAATGTGGATGAGATGTGCCTTATAGTTGTGGGTATTTGAATACTTGATTCCCCAGTTGGTAGTGCTCTTCTGGGAAGCTTAGCAGCTATTGCTTGTTGGAGAAAGTTATTCCTGGAGGCTAGCTTTGGAAGTTTAGAGACTCACACCAGTTTGAGTTTTCTCTCTGTGTCTTCTGTTTACCCTTTGGGATATGAGCTCTCAGCTCTTAGCTTCCAAAGGCAGCCACCACATCCACCTCCTGCTATCATACTATACCCATCATTACAGATTTGACTCCTCTGGAAACATAATCCCAGAATAAACCCTTCCTTTTATAAGTTGCCTTGGTCACGGTATTTTATCATAGTAATATAAAGTAACTCTTGGAATTTTTATTAAAGTTATATTTTTTACTGGGCAATGTATGGGCAAGACATAAAATTCTAAAGGTGCAGAAGGATACAGAAATATAAAACTTTCTCCCATCTTGTTCTGCCAAACACTCCGTAACTTCTACTATCACTAATGTATGTGTATTTCTGTAGGATAAACTCCATAACAGTATAATTCTGGGTCAAAAGACATTATTACCAATTTATATAGCCATCAATTTTATAAAACAATTCCAATTTCTTCTCATCTTAACAAAATATATCTCTAATACCTAGACATTTGCCAATCTGGAAATTGAAAACTTGCATACTACAGTTCTAATGCATTTATTATTAAAAGTGAAGTTATTTCTCATTTTGCTATAAATGAAGGATTCATTTGTATCTGCTTTCTTATAAACTGTGCAACTATATCCTTTGTTCATTTTTCAGTTTTATTTGCATATTCTTACATGTAGCTGCATACTACATATGTGAAAATTTCTGTTTATTTGATATTAATTTCAATTTTTCACAAGTTACTATTGCACACTGAGAACCTGGTTAACCACAAGAGGATTCTGCTTTGCACTTGTTATATTTAAACGCCCTTTATATTTTAATATACTTGAAACCAGTAAGGGCTTGAGTCTAGGAGTCACATATTATTAAATGCACACATCACCACTGAAAACCATAGACCTCTAAAACTGTAGCAAAGGCCACAGTTCTAACCACTTGACATTAACAGGCAGATCTCAGCCCTGAGCCAACAGGAAAGATAATCTCAAAATGCCAGAAGGGCAGGAAAGGGCCCAGCTTGAGATGCAGTTTCAGAAAGTAAGTGTCAGGGTGGTTTGAAAATGTGGTTGTGAGGGCTTCTTACTTTTTTGTTTTCAAAAATTCTATATTGGTCTATAGAGGCTTCCTCACCTGAGCTAGGGACTTCCTGGGCCCTTAAGATCACCTGTCTCCATCCAGAGCAATTTCCACATGGAAAGATATAATGAATTGCCTCTGCATATGAACACAGATGTCTGGGCTTATTTTTCACACCAGCTTTCATTTGTGATTAAATAAATATGTCTTCTCCAAATAGACAACGTTCAGCTTTAACCCAAGCTTGCCAGCAGCTAACTCTGGAGCGAGCTTGGCCCCCCTTCCTCCAATTTAGTACCTGCTGAAGCACTGTCTTGATGGGAAAGAGAAGCTGCTCTTGTTTATTTCCAGCAATCAAGTCTTGCAACAACTTCTGGCAAACAAAACACCTTATACAGGTTCCAAACCCCAATGAGACCCAGCAGAGGGTTAAAAAAAAACAAAACAAAACAAAAAAACAAAAAACACCCCACCCCCACCCCTACCAAGCCAAGAAGAGAAGATAAAGCACCAAGATCCTGGGCACTCATCTAAGCAGCTCAACATGAAATCTATACTTCAAGGGGTTCAGAAATGGAACTTCCAATCCCTTTGAAAAGTAATAGTCCTGAGTAACAATCATCTTCTGGAAAATCCAGTTGCCAAGCCCTACAGAACACCTAAACATTTACTGGATGGATGACCAGCCTTCTGACACAATTCAGTATTCCCCAGCAGTGAAAATGGAAATGAATGCTAGGTTAAGCATGTGTTGAACAAAAATCCAAAGTAGAAGCTTAATTTGTTTACACTATTTATTTATTTATTTATTTATTTATTTATTTATTTATTTGTGTGAAGTGTGGGTGTAAGTACCATGTAAGTACAGGGAGGTCAGAGACTAATCCATCCTTTTACCACGTGGGTCCCAGGGATTGAACTCCGCTCATCAGGCTTGGTGGCTCCAAGATATGATTTAAGAAGAGGCTGGGCCCAGGTATGGTGGTCTACCCTGACATACCAACACTCAAGAGACTGAGGCCGACAGACCATGAGTTTAAGTCAGCCGTGTTGTAAAACCCTGTCTTAAAGAAAGAAAGAAAGAAAGAAAGAAAGAAAGAAAGAAAGAAAGAAAGAAAGAAAGAAAGAAAGAAAGAAAGAAAGAAAGAAAAGAGAAGCACTTCACACTGCATAAAAATACAAGCTAACTCTCAATTGCACATGATTCCTCCGTGATTCTTCTCATAAGGCAACACAGAGTTCAAGAGCAAGGCTGACCACAAAGACATCACAAATGTCCCATGTGTATACTTCTGCCCTGTACTTGGAGGTCTTAGGTCCTAGTTCTTCCTATTTAGAAATCCTACTACAACTAATTTATAGTTTTCCTGGGTTGTTTGTTCTCTCTCTCTCTCTCTCTCTCTCTCCCTCTCTCTCTCTCTCTCTCTCCCTCCCTCCCTCCCTCCCACTCTCCTTCCCTCTGCCTTTCTCTCCCCAAGTTCAGAATTTAGTTAATAGTTCATNTAATTTATAGTTTTCCTGGGTTGTTTGTTCTCTCTGTTTCTCTCTCTCTTGTTCTCTCTCTCTCTCTCTCTCTCTCTCTCTCTCTCTCTCTCTCTCTCTCCCTCCCTCCCTCCCTCCCACTCTCCTTCCCTCTGCCTTTCTCTCCCCAAGTTCAGAATTTAGTTAATAGTTCATTTTACATAAGATTTAACTACTTTGTGTGGGAATCTTGAGATCACAGCCATATATTAAGCTGCTTGCGCAAAGGAATACCAGGCTTTCCAAGTTGTTCCTCTGCTTCAAATGTCTGCTTTCTTCACCTTTATCTTCATCTTTCAGATACCAGCTACAATGTTTCCTAACACCCTGTGTTACCACATCCACTAGCTCACCCTTCTCTCTCTCTCTCTCTCTCTCTCTCTCTCTCTCTCTCTCTCTCTCTCTCAATGATTGCTGACAAATTCCACATGAAAAACATCAAGCTCAGTGGCTTCCAACATAAGTCCAGGGGTGTCCTCAGCTGACGTGTTCAAGTATCCATGGTCAACTGGGTAAACAGCAGCTGCCATAGAATGATCTTCACTGGATTGACGCAGTTCTGGCCCATGGACATGTAGTCTCCCATCTTCCAGCAGGCTAGACTGAACTTGCTCAAAGCAGCTGTGTAAGGTTCTGGGAGAAGTACAAGGGACTGAGGAGAAAGGAGCACAGGCACTGGAAATGTTCACTAATGCTGTTTGGGATGTGGTTTGTCCCACCAAAGACTGAGGTACTAAAATCATGCTCTCCAAAGAAACAATGTTAAAGGATAGCCAGCCCGCCTTTAAGAGATGGAGTCTAGTAAGAGCTAATTGAGTCACACATATGTCACCCTCAGAAGAGATTAATATCTATATTTTCAAAATAGGTTAGGTCTTCTAGGGCTGAGTTAGTTCCCACTAGAGTGAGTTTTTACCAATCATGTTTACCCTATGTGTTTGACCCCTTTCAGATATACTACACACTCCCTTGTTTTGCATATATTCCTATCCAGCAGTGCCTGCCAGGATACATGTAGCTAGCAGGCGCCCAGTCTTGGATATTTTGTTATAGCCACACAAAAGCTGGAACAAGATTGCCTTAGCCACCTTGTATTATCAAATCTAACCACAAAATCAGGTAATATTACAGAATGAAGAAATGTAATTCTAATGATGGGACGTCTATCCAGCCATAGAGTAAATGGGAATAATACAGATGCAGTGTGAAGAGCTTGCCTTGCTTCCAGTATTCCATCATCTCCCTCAACTGACTTCTTGCTCAAGGACAGGCATAATGGTCTTTCTATTTATTATTATATAGCAATTTCTAGGAAATGGCTGGCCCAGATCCATCTCATTTGGAGACAAATACATAAATTTCATTCAGATACATAAATTAACAAATAATGTGAAAGGAAGGAATATGCCCATAAATTCTCACCTATATATCATGATTGGGTTCAGTCATCCTGGTTCACCTTGTTACTTCCAGAGGCCATCTCTGTAGTGTATTATTGGCATTGTCTGCTTTGAAATCTGGTTCTTGGCATGTCAGATAAAACTCTAAGTGGTTCATGTGAGCTAGTTAATAAGCACTGTTAGGCAGGTATGATTATGCTCTGGCTTGTGATGTAAAAACTAAGGCATGAAGAATTTAAAGTAATTCCTACAGTGTCACAGCTCCAAACAGCAGAGGTGAGATTTGAACTCCTCATTCTAACACCAAAGTTAAATATCTCAGTCACTAAACTATACTGAAGCAAACTATACACTACATTGAAGGCCTCTGGTTTTTTCATCCTACTCTAGCCTGGCTTGTATAGAAGTTTTTCTCCATGAGGTTTGTCTGATATGGTGACTGCTAAACTTGTGAGATTATTTCACTTTAATAAATAACATGAAAGTAAGTAAAACGAAAGATGTTATTCTTTATCCCTGTGATGGTTTGTATATGCTTGGCCCAGGGAGTGGCACTATTAGAAGGTGTGGCCTTGTTGGACTAGGTGTGTCACTGTAGGTGTGGCCTTTAAGTCCTTCATCCTAGCTGCCTGGAAGTCAGTATTCTGCTAACAGGCTTCAGATGAAAATGTAGAACTCTCAGTTCTGCCTACACCATGCCTGCCTGGATGCTGCCATGCTCCCATCTCGATGATAATGGACTCAACCACTGAATATGTAAACCGGCCCCAATTAAATGTTGTCTTGATAAGAATTGCCTTGGTCATGGTGTCTGTTCACAGCAACAAAACAAAACTAAGACAGTCACACTAGCTATAGTTCAGTCCTAAAAACAGAAAGAAAAAAAAAAAAAACATTCTCATCATTACAAAAACTCTACTGGGCATCATAGCTCTAGTGCTAGAAATCTCAGGCAGTTTCCCTGAGAAGACAAGAAGGAAACTTGATCACAACCATGTCAGGATCAAAATAGGACGTGCTGTGCACAATCTTTTACTATAGCTTTAGGAAATTGGTCATGAGTTCTGGAAGCCTTGAAAGTAGAATTAGCATGTAGAGACCACTGAGACATCACAGGCTTCCCCAATAAACACAAGTTGGTCCCAATTTATATACCTACAACAAAATTCCTGCATCCAAGGCTTAGGGGATCATTGTGGAAGAGGAGGCAGAAAGACTGTGAGCCAGAGACACAGAGTTTACTGTGAGATGGTGTCTCCTAGAATTGTCTGAGAAGCTATACCCATGAAGTCTCATCCACATGGATGCTCAACTATGATCTAACCAGAAAGGATGGCAAAAGACATGCCCTTGTGGAAGGGGGAAAGATAATGGGGCCTCAACACTAGACAAAGAACTACAGGCAATAAAGAAATACTCAGATTTAGAGAGATAGCCTTCCCCAAGGAAGAGGCCCCTCAAGTGGTTATCCAATAACAAATGGTCAGCCCTGAAATTATATACATACAAATAATATTATGTGGACTATGCAGGTTGTGTTTATGAATTTAGGAGTGTGTGTGTGTGTGTAATAGAAAGAGAGAGAGAGAGAGAGAGAGAGAGAGAGAGAGAGAGAGAGAGAGAGAGTGTGTCACACTCACCTGTTGAACCTCAATTAGAGAAAACAGGCCATGAATATGAGAGTGAAGAGAGTACATGAAAGGAGTTAAAAGGAAGAAAGAGAAGAAAGAAACGATGTTTTATATTTTACCTACAAATTTTTTAAAATTATTTTTAATATGCTGCTATTTTAAATAATAAAAAAATCTGTGCATCAAAACAAATCTATTTTTCTTTGACATGTGCAATTTTGACTTTGAAAGAGCTCCATATTCTGGCCCCACATTCTCAATTTTCCCACATTAAATCCCTATATACCTGAGGGAGAGTGTTACAGGGCACAGAGTGCACACTAAGGAAAAGCTCCTGGTGAAGAGCTACAGCAACAAAAGGATAAGATTTAAAAGCAACTTTTACAGCATCTGGTTCTCGGAATACAGATCTGGACAGGCTTCAGGCATCTCTGAATGTCACTTCAGATTAGTTGTAAAGAAGTCCCACACTGCTGAGAAAATGTTATCTGTGCTTTATAATTGTTGATGAGTTATTTCTTCATCTTTTTTTTTTCATTTCTCTCTCTAAACCAGAAAGCTGCCTACATGGTACTGGAAGCCTGGGTGGTAGGGCTGACTTCCTAAGTTTCTCTATTTGTAACTTCTCATCATTATTATGAGGACAAATAGCACTAAGACAGTGAATAACATTCTTCTTTATCTATGAGATCCCACAATCCTAAATGTAACAAAGAAATGCTAGTAAGAGCCTTTTGGATAAGTCTAGAAGAGAGTCAGTCCTTTTAAAGTCTAAAAAAAAGAATCAATCATATTTTTAAAAATAAGAAACATTATAAAAGATGGAATATGGGTTGATTTTCAATGTCACCCCATTATTATGATGTCTGGTTTTTTAAAAAAACACCCTGTGTTTTATGATCATAGAATAGAATAAATTTCCAAAGACTGAACCTCAACCCACAATGGATAGTTTAATAACAGTGAATAGTTTAATAATCTAATATATTCTTTTACTGTCAGTCAGTCCTTTAACAGCCCAACCCCAGGAGAACATTTTGTCTTTCCTTTTCCTCTTCAGAGAATATAATTAGCCTCAAGTTCATATGTCAAGAATGCAAAACCTCTTTAGAAAAATGAATGGAGTCTATGGAAGAAGATTCACTACTAATTTTAGGCCCCTGTCCAGATGCACTTGAACAGATTTCAAAGGTCTTTGCGGTTAAATTCCCTACCTTTCCCACCAGGATGGTCATTTAATGCTTGCCATATTTTCACCTAATACTATAAGCCTTGTACGGCCAGACACATCTATAATCTCAGCTCTATCATAAAAGCTCGAGAGGAATATGATCAGTGGAGGAGATTAAGGGAGCTTTGCAAGCAGAGGAAGGCATGTTCCATGCTAATTGCTAATCTGTTTTAGCCAATATGGCACCAGGGACAAAGGGAGCAGCCTTATCTGACAAGAAGTGGGGGTGCTGCCTTTCTAAGGTACAATGTGTCTAAACGGAAAGCCACCTAACAACCCCAGGTGACTAATTTCTCTATAAATATATTATTGACATAATAGAGGCCTCCTTAATGGGATTATAACTACCCAGACAGCTGCTGTGCTAGTCAAGTAGAACATGGTTGACAAAAAAGATTTAAAGTAAAGAATAGAGGAAAACAGCAAACCCCCAGCCAGGCACACTTAAAGGGACCCATTGCCTCAAAATAATAGGATCACGTTGCAGATATGAAAGGAAAGGCCAAGGTGCTTAAAGCAATCTCTTTTTGCACGCTCGCTCTTCATCACGCCTCTCTCACCAATTGGCCCGGTACTGCTCAACAACAGCAACCAACAGAGATGCCAGAAGGCCTTGCAAAGGAGAGGCCACTTTATCTGGGCCACGTTCTTTAAAGGAACTATGTTTAAAAGGTTCTGAGCTGGGTATATTTTTAGTTGTACTGCTGGACTAAATTTTTATAATTCATTCAAAATACTTTGCAAATTTCCCTTAGACAAGAAATTTACTTAGATATCTGCACATTAGGGGGAATAGATAGATAGATAGATAGATAGATAGATAGATACATACATACATACATACATACATACATACATACATACATACATAGATATTAGGAAAAATTCTGTTTTTAAAATAATTCTCTCAGTTGGATCTCTCTTAGATTTAAAACCAAAGTCATTAAGTAGAGTTGGTTTCTTTATTGCTTCCAACTAAGAACACATTGTGAAAGTAATATAACATTATAGCCATAAGGCATATAGAAAACATTGCCTTCTGATGAGAGAAGTTAACACAGAAAGCCTGGTCTTACATTCTAGCAAAAAAGCACCTTAAGTAAGATTCCCACATTGCAGAACCAGAGAAGGATCTTCTATGGATGATTAGAGGGGAGAGAGTAGATGAGCATAGCTCAGTGGCATGGCACCTCACTTGCATATACAAGGTCCTTGGTTCCAGCCCTGCTTCTGAAGAATGAAATTGTTACAATGGAGCACTCTCAAATAAACCCTATAGAGTAGAAACTAGAGTTGAGAAGGAGCTTAAGGCAGATGAAGTTGCAGCAATGTGAGGGCCATCTCAGAGGCAGAGCACTGTTCCTGCCCAAGTGTGCCCCACTTCAGAAGCACCCAGTCCTTTCTCAGTTCTTCCACTGTTAGTGGAGGCAATAACAATAGCAAGCCTGCCAACCTCGAGGGTGTTTTCTTGCTGGTATAATCACACTATGCAGATTTGCTTGTTCCAGTAACTCTTTTACAAGCCCAATTTGAGGACCCGGACTCTTCCTCTTTTTCTCACCATCTTCAAATTCAAAGAGAGTGCAGGTGGGAAACGTAGTAGAGAATGGACCGCGGAGTTTAAAGGCCTGGGGAGAACAAGTATTACTTCTATCCACATTCCCTTAGCCAAAAATCAATAAACAGCCATATTTAAATGTAAGAAAGACAGGAAATGTTAATCAATTATGTAAACACCTCTGGAACATCTACAGTCCCTCTAACGGCACTTCTCTGACTATACTTATAGAATATTGGGAGAATAACACGCCTGTAGCATAGACCTCCACAGACTCTTAGCATGCCTAACGGATCATGTAGAGAGGCATCTATTGTCTGTGGGTATCATTTCTGACCTAGGGGTGAAGGAGAAATTGAAAGAAGAGGAAGAGAAGAGGATGGACCTATAGGAACTGTATGGAACTGGTTTTCTAATTTCCACTTCATCTCAGTTTCCTCATCTACTTTGCAGGGAAAATCCTATTGACATCTACTGCATACATCATGTTGAAATGTTCTGGAGAGGGAAAGTAAAGAAACAATGAGCTTAACTTCATCTAAACTCAAAATTTAAGAGCTTTGGTCAAAGTTACAACTAATTAGTGGCATAAGTAAGCCTCCACACAGCTCAGGTGTTTTCCAACCCAGAGTTGGAACCCTACAAACTAATGCAATGTCTCTCCCAGAAAACTTAGAAGCCCATGGAAGAGGATAAATCATTGCCTGAATGCAAGAGAGATTACTGTTTTTAGAAGGATATTTAGGGGTCCACTAAGGAAAATTCTCTAATCAATCTACAAAAGTCTAGTGACGGCGTGTTACAACCAGCTCTCAGAAAACTGTAATAAAACTACCAGCTTATTTATTTACTGGAGAATGCTGGTTTTTCATTAGGAAGACAAGCCTCTACCAAAGTGGGTGTTTGCAAGCTGGAGTAAGCAAGAGACAAGAATTCAGATCACTAAAGAGTAAGATAAAAATAAGAGTATTGCCTAGACACTGGCATTGGTTCATCAGTGGTATCCACTCTAGCTGTATACATTAGCAGTGCACTGGGGAACTTTTTAAAATGTTAGTGCCTGAGTCCCATCTCAAATGAAATAAATCAGAATTTATTGAGTCTTTCTATGATTTTTTTTTAGCTGTCATATAATTAGCACATACATCCTTCATTGATCAGGTTAGAATAATTGATACAAGGATCATCTCAAACATCTATCATTTTTATGTTGAGAACATTCAAAAGCATCTCTACTAGCTATTTTGAAATATATAATTAGTTACTTTCAACCATAATTATCCTATAGTACACTGGACATTAGAATCCATTTCTTTTATGCAGATACACATTAACCATTCTTTCTCCACCTCTGATCACCACTATTACTTTCTTCTGAAGCTAATGTTTTAATTTTCCCTTTCAGGTATACATGCGTCCATGCTTCTGTGAATGATTTATTCCTTTCATATAATGTCCCCTAGGCCCATACTGTATATCACAACCTAATCTTTGGATACCCAGACAAGATAGCAGTCAAAGTGAGTAGCCCTTCTTACCACCCAGAGGAAGAGTGAGGTTTTGCAAAGGGATATGGACCTAGTGGGGGCAAATAAGGGTATACAAATAGCTGGATTGCAATGAGAAAAGAACAGACTCATGCATTGGCCCACAGAAGTTTCTCTGCTTCTATGCCCTTTCTCCTGCCATGCCCCACATATTGGAGTTGTTCCTAGGATGATCTCCCAGCCCCATGTCTGTTTGAGAAGCATCTTGCATGAATTATTTCTGCGCTGCTGTCATCAGCTTTAATAAATGCCTTCATAGAATACTGATTTTTAAAAATGTTGTTGATGATGACGTGCAAGAGATAAGCTCAGAAAATGGACTAAGAATTAATATCTGAGCACGTTAGTTATCTGTGAAGCACAGGGCCATAGAGCTTGAATGTGCTACCTAACTCAGCTACCACTACAACAGTAGTCCAGACATTAAGATCTGTTTTACATAGGCAAAACTGAAGTTGAAAACAACTTATTCAAATCACTCAGTTGATTTCAGGAGAACTTGGTTTTGGACATAGTCTGTCCACTTTCAAACTCTTGACCAGTAACTGGCTATAGGGTCCTTTTTTTTTTTTTTTTTTTAGCCACAACCACCCTTCAGAGTTGGAATCTTGTAAAGATGAAAAACACTAAATATTTGGATTATAAAATCTAAAGATACATAAATTCTAACACCAGAAAACCAAAGTTAATATTAGGGTTTTTTATGTAAAGTGTCTTAGTCAGGGTTTCTATTCCTGCACAAACATCATGACCAAGAAGCATGTTGGGTAGGAAAGGGTTTATTTTGCTTACATTTCCACATTGCTGTTCATCACTAGAGGAAGTCAGGACAGGAACTCAAGCAGGTCAGGAAGAAGGAGCTGATGCAGAGACCATGNANGGATGTTTCTTACTGGCTTGCCTCCTCTGGCTTGCTCAGCATGCCTTCTTATAGAACCCAGAATACCAGCCCAGAGAAGGCACCACCCACAATGGGCCCTCCCTCCTTGATCACTAATTGAGAAAATGTCTTATAGCTGAATGTCATGGAGGCATTTCCTCAACTGAAGCTCCTTTCTCTGTGATAACTACAGTTTGTGTCAAATTGACACATAAAACCAGCCAGTACATAAAGCAAATTGGTAATAATTTTCTGGTCTATTTATACCCAAGGCAAGTTACGCTTTTAAAAACTTTACACTATAATATGTAAAGAAGACACAGCATATCTTGCTAGACTTTTTTTTATTTTATTTTACAAAGGCAGAAAGTAAAGTAGGCCTAAAGCTGACCTTGTGCGCACACGGGCACACACACACACACACACACACACACACACACACAGTTGAGTATTTCCATTTCCTGTCTTGTTCCTATGTTTCATGCGTAAGCATGCCTTGGCTGAGTTTGCTCAAGGAAGAGGCATGTAGAGTAATCCCTACTCATCCCAGTCTTCATCTCAGATTTCTGAGGGCATCAAGCAAACCCAGCAAAGTCACTCAGCCAAACTGAAGTTGATAACAGCCCACAAGCAAGCTCTCTGAAGCCAGCTCAGATCAGTAGAACCACCCAATAAAAACAGAGGATTATGAGCAAAACCTTTTATTGTCACATACATGGCAAGTGTCGTGGCTATTTAGTATGCTGCATTCTTGCAACATAGTACTTGATGCATGAACAGAAATACATAGTGTGGGTATTCTGCAAATACTGCTGTGAACCTAGAATTCCAACAGAAGGTATCTTACCCCCTTCCCTATCCCTACCTTTACTTAACCTGCGTTTCTCCCATCTTATCAGTTTGAGAAACAAAATTTTTTTCTATGCTTTCTATAAAGGCAGTAATTGCTCAAAGCCATATCAACTTAAGAGTATGTGTTCTGTATTCTAGGAGGTTAAAGTGACCTAAATTTTCATTTAGATTCTTTTCTGTATAATAAAACTAGAAGTTTCACAGGAGTGGACACCGAGTAGACATTAATAAATATTACTTAAATTCAGAAGTAAGTTTTAAAACATTGATGTTAAAGAGTTGTAAATTCAATGCATCTGAGTTTGGGGGGTTGTTTTGTTTTGTTTTGTTTTGCTGTTTTGCTATTTCTACTGACAGAAATCCCTAGCCAAACTGACTTCTACAGAAACAGGGTTTAGCTGGTTAAAGTAATTGAAATCTTTTCCATGGATGGCTAAAGCCAGGAATTCAAACAATGCATCCCACCAAGACCTGGTTTCTCTTTGAATCATGAGCCTTTTTCTCACCAACCCCTGCCTCTCTCTCTCTCTCTCTCTCTCTCTCTCTCTCTCTCTCTCTCTCTCTCTCTCTCTCTCTCTCTCTCTCTCCTACACTCCTTCTCTCTCTCCATCTCTATCTATCATCTATCTATCTATCTTTCTATCTATCTATCTATCTATCTATCTATCTATCCATCCACCCACCCACCCATTTATCTATCTATCTATCTATCTATCTATCTATCTATCAATCAAGTTCTCCTAGGTATTCCTAAAGCTAAGTGACGGAAGCATGGCGGGCAGATGACTCGCTTGAGAGGAGCCTGATATGGTCAAGCATGAAGATCTAACAGGAAGCCATTTTCTATCAAAATAGCATGGACATTTAAAATAGCCATAACTCAAAATACCAATGCTGTGTGTTGTATCTGTAAATCAATAGGATTCATTCATGAGCTATCTATCACCATAATAATGAGACTTCAGTGCATTTTCTTTGATTTTCTTAGGAAGGTAATAATCCTAGATGCAGTAAATGAATAAATGTTGATTCATAATTGTATTGCCAGCTTGCAGTGTTAGGTATGCAGGACATTATCTGTCGCTTTGGTAGAATATATTATATAACCATTCTGATGAGATTTATCAAATTGCTGAAGACACTACACACTTCAGACACAGGACTCAGACCAATCAAGCTGGAACTGTCCCAGAAGGCCCCCACCCCTGCCCGCTGACCCCCCCAGAACTAGCTCTCAGAGTATGCAAAGCTGCCAAGACAGAAAGGCACCAACAGCAGCACCACCACAGTAAAGCATGGCAGGATAGCAAGATACCAAGGGTTCAGTGGTGGCACTCATACCTGGGAGGTTACCAAAAGCTGTCTACTTGAACTTAAGGGCCTCTCAATAAGTGAGATTCTGTGCCTGCTACCGTAAACTGAGTCAATTGGAGAGGTCATGGACCCTAAAAGAGCAACTACTATTGTCTCCTTTCTAAAGCAATGTAATTACTAACCACATTCTAAATGCTTATCCTTATATCTACAGCTAAAGAGGCTTCTTTTTTTTTTTTTACAGAAGATAGAGACTATCATAGAAATCTACCTCTGATCAAAACTCAGAACTGGCCATTGTGTACCCAGCACCAATAGAGACATATACCTATACCTAACTCTCAGAGTACATTTTAGCAGTACCAATTGACATGCCAAGTGGATGGGGGAAATCATATAAGGCTCTACCCCTAAGTGAACAGCTGCAGACCACTAATGGCTACTGAGAGAGGAAGAACCAGTCCTCTTAGGAAGGGAGAGCCTCCTCTTAGATCATCTAACCCCAAGTGCTCAGCCCTAAATACACACACATACGAGGAACACCAAACGGACTTAGCAGGCTGTATAGATATATTCGTGTGTGTGTGTGTGTGTGTGTGTGTGTGTGTGTGTGTGTGTGCGCGCGCACGTGCGCGCATATATGTATATGTGAATTAAAGAGGAGGTCATAAACTTGAGAAGGAATAGAGTACATAGGAAGAGTTGGAAAGGGGGAAGTGAAAATGATATAATACAGAACCTTATATTAAATTCTCCAAAAAGTAGAAATAATTCTAAAATAACTGTAATGGTTATTGATTAAAAACTAATCAACCTAAAAAATAAAGTGAACTTTAAAGTAAAATTGAATAGGTATATAAGTATAACTGCATATTATGTAGGTCAAGGAGATGGCACGTGGGGCAAGTATGTGATGCACAAGGATGAGAGCCTCACTTTCGATGCCCTGCACCCACATGAAAAGCTAAGTGCGGCTGCTTGTGCATGCATGCAATCCAAGTGCTGAGAGACCAAAAAAGCCAGAACTTGAACTTGAAGGCTTTCTGGCCAGCCAGGCTCCAGGTTGAGTGAGAGACTTTTTCTCAAAAACTAAGGTGAAAATTTACAGAGGAAGATATTGAATGCATGTAAGGAGAACATACTTGCACATACAACAGTAGGTTAAAATTCAATGTTTATAAAAATGTAAAGAAATAAGCACCAAAATATTCATAGGCATTGCCTTAGAAAGGGGTGTCAGAGGTTGAAATCTCTAATGTGAAAACAAAACAGGGAACGTTTTGAGCAGTGATGTAGTCACTAAAAGAAATTTCAGTTTTGGATCATTTTGCATTTTGAATGTTCAGGTATTGTGAGTTTTTTCAAAAGCAGTACATGGAAATATACCAACATTTGAGGTGACTATGGAGAAAAGCAGAAAAATCAGCTTGCTGGTCTTTTTTATTCCAAATAAAAGACATTCACCTTGTACTCTTTACTATATTTTTAATATTTTATGTGTTGTGCAAACTTAATGTGAAATTTTATAATCATCTACATTTAAAACATTGTTAATCAAAAATTCTGTCTGTATATTGAAAACCAAAATTATGCAAAAATGTATATGCCTTCGGACCATTATCATGAAAAAATAAAACAAATAAATACAATTGTTGCATCTGGACACTAGAATCAGGGTCACATTTTTGCTTTTTGTTCATGGTTCATAACATTATCCCATCTGAACAGGGAACACTGGATTGATCTGAAGATACCTCTTGGTTCTGCGAAGGTGAAATCTTGACCCTGGAAATCAAGGAAAGCCAGTCTTCCTTATGACAAAATCAATCTGTGCTCCTCCTAGGTCTTAACTAGGGACAGTACAAAGAATGTGAAGCTTCATCCATGATCATGTACCAAAAACAAAACGCGGGCTCTTCAGCTCTGGAAAACTGTCGTACTGAGACCATCAGGATGCAGAGCCCACAGAGAAGCATCTTAAAGGACAGGGAGAGTCATATGGGCAAACACATTTCTTCTAAAGAAACAGAGGTCCGATCAGTCTGGCTGCCCTAAACCCTTGGCCATCTTTGGAAAGTTGATTCTCCCTACCTTTGGATGCAGCTAAAGAGAAGTAGCTACTTTCAGTTTTTGGATAACAAACAAAATTTAAGTGCTAGACTCCCAGCGAAGAGCTTGGGGGGGGGGGGGGGGGGAGAGGGAGCTTGGGTTAAGCCAAACTGCAGTTTAATTTACTGAAAGCTTCAAAATATTACCAACTCTCTGTTTGAAATGCGTCAGCAACGGGTCATTTTTTTTCTTTTTATCAAAACACATTTAGACTGTGGTGAATGACAGCATAAATCTTAAATAGAAAGATACAGGGGGAAAAAGACCACCCGGGTAGAACATAACTGTAAATGTGTCCATAAAACTATATTTGAATTCTGATCTTATACACAGAAATGCATTTAACCTTCCCAGCAAGAGGCTTTCACCAACTTCCAAAGAAAGTGTTACCAATTAAGCTAAAGAAACTTTAAGAGTCAATTTTAATTATGCCGAGAGATGCTCCAATCCCTTCCCAGCTCCAGTTGAAGTTTTTACTAGAGATGGCTGGAACCAATTTACGTGCTTTTATGTTGCGTCTAGACTTTAATAAGCGGTTTAAGCAAGAAGCAAGCTGATGCCAGCATCAAGGAGGCTGCAGAGTGTGGGCATGCAGAAATACAATAGTACTCAGGTTTGTTCCCTCCCTCCCCACCCCCTTCCTGCTGCTATCAGGGAGCATTGCCCTGCAAGGAGGGACTGAAGCAATGGATCAGGCTTTGTGATAAGCACTTCAGCCCTTTTCTTTAATTTGATCCCAGTTCTTTACTCCCTTCTCAGAAGCAACTGTCTCTAAAGGGCATACATCCTTGCCTCTTTTTCTCTTCTGCTTACAAACAACTAGGAAATAGGAGAAGAAGGATTTGGAGGCAGGTGAACCTTCCAGGGCAGGATACCTGGAGGCTGGAATCCAGGTGTGACTGCTGAATGGAGTAATCTGAGGATGCCTCCATCCCCACATCTGTGACATGAGATTCCTACCTTGGACATTTGAGTGGATTAAACAATATTCTTCATGGCTGCTCAAGTTCTGACCGGGCCCACTGAGACAAGATTCTTACATTAAGACATTTCTGTGGGGAGACATCAAGTAGTAGGGGGCAAGTTTCCAGCTTCTTCCCGAACCCTTGTAGAGTCTTAGAACATAAAATGCACCCCAGAGTGAGTCCCACAGTGAGGCAAAGGAGAGGAAGGTGGGCTCTTCAGAGCCCTATCACAGTCAGTCCTTGAACCTCCCTGGGGCTGGGGAAGGAGAGGTTGGAAACTCCCTAGATACAGCTCTTGGGGCAGCTGAGGTCATTGTAAATGCCTGGAGCCAAGCTTCTGAAGGTCATGGGTTCAAGCTGCTGGCAGAAACAGCTTGAGTTAGGTTCACGGAGTAGGTAAAGGGAACAGGGCAGGGTCCACCAAATGTGCTACTCTGTAAACTTTTCGGGAAGTTTCACACAAATAACTGTCTTGGACATTTTTAAGTATCCTTTTCCCTTCCTCAGCTTTTGCATGTCTCAGCAAATCAGTAGTGCTCAGCTCCTGTCACCATTGTATAGCTGGTGCATTGTACACTACTGTACATTGCAAGACCCTGAAGGACCAAGTGATTTGCTTGCCTTCGGTCCCCTAGAAGTAGGAAGGGTAGGCAGAGCACGCTGCTTGACTAACACCATTGGCCAAGGCCCAGGTTCTTAACTTCTTTACTATTGTCTCTGAAACATGGAAAACAAGAACAACTGCCTGCTTCCAGCACTTAATGGAGGAATCTGGGGCCTTGCTTCAACTAATAGGAACAAGCACCATAATGAATTATTTGTGCCTGTCATGGTTATGGGAAAACTGGTAGTTACACATGTACCACACATTGCTGACCCTGATCTAAACAATGAATGCTGAATACTCAAGTCCTTGGTCTGTCTGAAGAAGACAATGAAACTAATATATCTGAAAACCCATCCACATACGGCCCCGAGGCTTTGTCTGATTGGCTGTACATGTAATTGCCTTCTATGTTGTTGCTGACTCTTAATTCCCAAAACTTTTGATTATGAAGAGACAGATGCAGCAACCCAACAACACCCATCCCTTTTCCTTATTCATTCACACCATGACCCGCTACGGCCCTGCTCATACTGCTGCACAGACCCACTTTTGCATGTATGTTGTTTCAACAATGCAATAATAACATGTGCTTCACATCATGTCCTAAATAATCTCCCACAGGAAGGCCTGGGCCAAGTAGTGGGAGTGGGTGGGTAGGGGAGCAGGGGTGGGGGGGAGGGGTATAGGGAACTTTTGGGATGGCATTTGAAATGTAAATAAAGAAAATAATAAAAAAAAAAAAAAAAAGAAAGAAAGAAAGAAAAATAATCTCCCACTAAGCTTTGCCACATTTTCATCTCCCTGAATTTGTTACAGAAAATAATCATTGTTCCATTTGAGAACAGGGCCACTGTAGATAGTATTAGCTTGGAAGTGACCTCTATGATATATAAAAAATGTATTATATTTTACATCCAAAACATACAGAATTGGTTTATTTTATGCAAACATGAAAAAACTAGTAATGATTGCCATCTCCACCTACTGAAGCCTCTGACACACAAGCCAATAGGTCTATATGCCTATGTTCTTCCAACTGTGACTGAAGTTAGGTGCTTGTCCTTGGGAGCTTCTGATACATTTTGATATTCCATACTTTGCAATTCCTCTGTCAGTAAAGGTTTTGCCCACTCATAGTTCACTGACAAGACTTGAATGAAAGGACAATTCATACGGCTATAGGCAGAGTTCAAGGGATGAAGAAAGAGCCAGAAAAAGCCAGAAAAAGAGGGCAACCAATATTACCTATAGACCAGACAAGATGCTTCTACATAAGTGCCACACAGCTGTTCCCCATGGTAGAGAGACCTTATGAACAGAGAGTGTGGATTCTAAACTGTGCAACTAATAGGTCCAGCTTCTCCCTCATCATCTGATCTTCTAATGTCTCTCATTGGCTAAACCTAAAGTGACTGAAACCAGCACTGGCGCACAGGAAATGACTTCCAGAAGTCAGTCCATGAGATGTGCTGCTGTATCAGCAGGATTGAGAAAAAGGAAGAACAGATCTGGAAATGAGGAGGCCAATGAGATTGTCAAGCACAGCCCTTTAAATAGCCCAACAGCCCATGTGACAACTCTTTGGCCTAGTCATTGCACATGGCTCTGGAGATTAAATCCTAAAGCAAGGGCAAGCATCCAGAGGCTGAACCAGGCTGATGGACTCTAGGACTCTAGGACTCTGACCAATAGGAGCTACCCACTGGGTGGTGAACTTGATGTTCATGAAATCTGGAAACTGAAGAGAAGGACAGTCTGCATCAGCTGCATGCAGAGAGAGAGAAAGAGAGAGAGAGAGAGAGAGAGAGAGAGAGAGAGAGAGAGAGAGAGCAGGAAGAAGCCCTGCCATAAATATGCAGGACTCCTTGGAAAGGGCTGCTGTATCCTGTGTGGTGATCACTTGGCACATTTCCTTAAGTGTCTGCATTACTGCAGTAATCCCCGATCACCCGTGTAACCTGAGCCTCTCTTTGATCTTTACAACCTGAAAGGATTCCACTAGCGAAGTGCAATAACTCCAATACTACAGCTCAGCTAATTGAACAAGAATTAAAAATATACCCAAGGTGACACAGAGATGTCCACAAAAGAATCCGAACCTGGTCCCGTCTGTCACCATTCCACAGGCTCTTTATTGAGCCAAGTAGATACAAAGATAGGGCTGCTCCATCAAATGAATTCAGAGGCAATTCTCTGATTTCCCCCAAGAAATCCCCCTCCTACACCGAATGATTGTATAACACCCACCTTTCTCAACTGATACGTATGCCTGGCTGATTCTTAGTGACTGGGTGCAGCTTGTTGTTTTGGGTTGGATTTTGGTCTACAGCTCCATCCTTTCAAAAAAAAATCATTCATAAGGGTCTTTATGACTTTAAAGTATTATGAACATCCCCTCAGTAAGGTTGGCAGATGTTCCCCCTATGAATTAAATTTCTGAAATGTGAGAGAGAGATACTTCACACTGCTTCCATTTCCTGGACTCCTGGAGGCTAGAGTGTGACCCAAGACTTGCTCAAACACTGTGACCCTGCCACAACAAACAGTGTTTGACTTGAGGGAGGATGGTAACTGCTTCAAACATATGCATAATAAAAGATTGTGTGTCCCATTGCAATATGCAGTGGAGCTGACAAACCCATAGCAGAACAGATGGAAGATTATGGCAGTAGCTGAGGACCGAACTGTGTATGGAGAAGATGTCAAGTTCTAGAAAGCTGTTGCAGACCTCCTACCTCATGAGGCTTACACTCTAAGACAACAAAAGCATGTGTTTTGTGACACCCACCCTCCAACACACATACCCCAGTGGTACCCTGATGGTCGTGTCCTTAATTAGAAGGGCAGGTTCACTTTCCCAGGCCACACTTTGTGGTGAACATCAAGCACCCAGTTGGGCAATGGAAAATGCTTCAGAATCTGTTTTCCACCTTCAAACCAGGGCTTCCTTATCACATCACATCGCATTCATCAAAGCTCATTTTAGACAAAAAAAAAAGAAAAAGAAAAAATGTAAATGTCTTACCAATTTGCCCAGGAAGAATTAATCTTCACAGCCACCTCAAAGGCTTGACAACTTTATTTTCATTGTGTGGAGTTGGGTGGGTCCCCTGCCCAGGCTTCCTAAAGAGACCCAGCCCTTCTTGGCAGTTTCCAGGCCTGCCACTCCAGTGAGCATGATCAAAGGGGAAGGAAAACCGAGCCGCTGAGCCTCGAGGACTAAAGCTAAAACAACAGATTTGTTTCTTGGCTTCTCTATTAAATACGTTCAGAGTGTTTAAAGCCCTGTAAGGAAACGCTCTGGGGCCCTGGATGTGAGAGGCCCATCTAAACCCTTTCCCAAGAGGAAATCTCTCGCCTCAGTGGGGTAAATTAGCTCATTAAGAGCAGCCAGAAGCAGGCAGGAAACCTGGGAAGTGGAGCTTTAATTCAAAGCACAGAAAATTATAGATTTCTTTACACATTAAAAAAGCATTTATCTTGGCTAAAAATGAAACAACTTTTCAATGATCAGCACATGGTTCAAATCTGCTTTACTAATTTATATCTATCCACCAGTCTGTCTAGTTGTTCAACTACCAGGAAATTCGATTATACTTAAGAATTCTTTGTTGAGCACCTACTATGTGCCTCTGGCATAGTTATGCATTATGTAAACACAAACAAATAATTGAAGGCAGGCATCTACTTGTTCAGGAGGTTAAGTCACATGTGTATTTAAAATTGGAAAAGAAACACCTAATACATTTTTTTGATACAATAAGCATTGAGCCTGCCTGGGTGACAACAATGCAAAATAGAATGCTAAAATATGTTATCTGCAACTCACAGGATCCAGTGCTAAGATTTACAAAGAGCTCATGGGTCACAGGATGCAGGGGACTGAACAGGTAGGTGGGGTTTCTATGGAAAGTGCTTGAAATAAACCAGGACCTAAAGACTGAGCCCTTGAATATCTTCTACTACCCAAGTCTCCTAATATGAATATATTGGACAATAATTATTTCTTTGTTTATTTACTTGTTGTTTAATGTTCAAACAGGTGGTAACTTTGGGAGAATAGACTATGTCCTTTTTTCAAACTATTTGGGACATTTAAAAGACAGATCATAAGCCTTGGGTAAGAACCTATTACATATTATTATGCTGCTAAATTATGCCTTCATCTGAGAAACTTCCATTTCCAGTAGATGGTGTTGAACATAGAGACCTACAACGTGCTAAAATGTAAATAATAGACTGTAGAACACTCAGCCCTAAAGGAAACATCATACATCACACACATACACACACACGCACACACACACACACATACACACACACACACACACACACACACACAGAGCTGAGAGATTATTATGGAAGAGGGACAGAGTGTGAGAGTCAGAGGCTATGGTTAATTCTCTTCTGGACATAGCAGGGCAACTGCACATATGAATTTATAGCAATGTCAACAACCGCACAACACCTGTGCAAGCCCAAACCAGACCAAATCCCAACATGGAAAGGGTAGGTGAGCACACAAGACCACCCCTGGCTGTGGAGTTATTTGGCAATTAGTAGTGGCTGTGAGGGGAACAGTCTTCCCTAAGAGTATAGTCCCCAGTAAGTTCTTCACTTGCCAGTGTTAAGATTACATATCGGATATTTGAGCAGTACAAATTAGTCTTAAAGTGTTTTAAAAACACACAGGTAAAGAAGGAAAGTATAATGGATCTGGTAAGAGCTTGGCATTGGGGATATATGGATATGATCAAAACAATGTAGAAAACTTAAAAGAACTAATTAATAATAGATTATATAGATAATTGGCAGGTAGATAGATGATAGATAGATAGATAGATAGATAGATAGATAGATAGATAGATAGATAGATAGACAGATATGATATGATATGATATGATATTTAGATGATTGATAGATGAAGATAGATGATAGACAGAAAGACAGATAGATGATAGATTACAGATAGATGATATATATATATCTTCTATCATACACATTTATGTATATAAATAAATGTATATGCACATTTATGTGTATATATCTGTGTGGAGAGAGAGAGAGAGATTACAAAGAAAACCAACTATATTGAGATTTCCTCAAGTTCCTCAAAGACAAATTTGTGGCTTAGAATTATAAACACATTTATTAACGCTTTGATAATGCTTCAGTAGTAGCTTAATCATAAAATTTCAAAGTGGTAACATGTTAATGGCATTTCAAGGGCTCCAGTAATGTGAAGGTACCTGTCACTTGTGTAAGTGACAGATTCCAATAAATCCACATTTTGTTTCCCACAATCAATCCAGACAGAAATGATAAGTGCCAGTAGAATTTAACCACAATAAGAATATATATATTTTTAATGCATGGTCAGGGACCCTGTGTCTTCCATAACAAATTACCATAAATCTGTAGCTTAAGACAATAGAAATTGGGAGGGGAAAATTTGATGAAAATATATTAAAAGCAAATTTTATTTTAAAAAATCTTAAGACAACAGATATTCATTCTCTCATAGGTATTAAGGCAGAGTGCAAAATAAAGGCTTCCCCTTACCTGAGAGGCTCTGGAGAGAATCTTCTCTGGGCAGCCACAGCACTCAAAGGCTGTGTGCAGGTTCCTTAGCTTATATACTCACCTTGCAATCTGCCTCCATCTTCACAGGGCCTGGCCTGCAACCTTGTACTTTGTCTATCTGTCTATCTATCTATTTCATTAACTACCATCTATCTCATCATCTATCTATATCTTTCTGTAGCACGTAAGAATATCTGTGAAGACATTTGGAGCTCATCTGAACATTCAAACATATGCTCATTCTCTCAAAATCCTGAACTCTATTACAACATTTGTCACGTATAGTAATAATCACTCTTTTCTTATGGATTCTTGAGAACTAGAAGTTCTCAGAAGAAGGAAATAAATATATCTTCATGAAGGTCATTTTTAAGTCTATAGATGCCCACCTTTCAAATTCTACTCACAATATCATGGCAATCTATGGACTCCCGATGAAAACTATGTATCTTATACAAATATGCAGCAGAATAACTAGAAATACGTACATACATAGAGACATATAGACAGAGAAAGAGATGGGGATAGATGACGTACAGACATAGACATAGATGGACACAGACTAGGACAAACAAAGCCATAGACTTACAGACAGACATAGAGACATATGTAGACAGAGATAGACAGAAACATAGATATAGACATAGATGGATGCAGATAAAGACATATATAGACATAAACATGGATGTAAATAGATAAAGATAGACAGGCATAGACAGAGATAGGTATTGACAGCAACAGAGATAAACATAGGTGTAAACAGACTACACACAGGTGGAGATAGATATAGACATGGCAGTGGCAAAAGCACCTAAGGATGAGAAAGGTCAATGAGTCTCTCTGACTCTCGTCACATGGGACGAAGCATAGAAAATACAGACCAGAAGAATGAACAGCATAGAAAACTAATTCCCACTGCGCCCAGATTCATTCTGTTGTATTATCTCTTTTTAAAATCTTCTATTTATCCTCAGACCTCATCAGAGATGTTTCTTTGTGTAGAGGACAATGGCTAATGCAGAAACTCACAACTAGTCAAGCTGCAGAGAACAAGTGTTAGTAAGAACACCTATATCAACTTCCTACCCCAGAGGCTCAGGGATCATTGAGAAAGAGGGGGTGGATAGACTGTAAAAGCCACAAGTCAGGCAAGACAAGAACAGAGCAGAATCTTCTGATCATGACAGCAGGACAACAGCACCTGAACTCACCAGCTATGACTGCCTGCACAAGACCTGTACCAGATCAAGCCAGTCAACATTCTAGCACACGAGGGAAAGGGTTCGGGAGCCCTCAAACCTAACTGAGGATCTGTGGACAGTTAATGACTTCCAGGAGTATCAGTTTTCTTTAAGGGTGTGGCCCTAGGTAGATCAACCAATGGAGAGCCCACAACCCATGAACACATGAGCTACACAATGTGATCATCATCGGTTGAAGAATACAGAGAGTTGAAGTATGAAGGATGGTAGGGTGGGTCTGAGAAGAGGTAGGAGAAGGGAGGAGTGGATATAATTAAAACATATTGCAGGACATTCTCAAAGCATTT
This sequence comes from Mus pahari, assembly GCF_900095145.1. Lineage (NCBI taxonomy): Eukaryota > Metazoa > Chordata > Mammalia > Rodentia > Muridae > Mus > Mus pahari. Next base: position 120,181,188 of record NC_034592.1, on the reverse strand, counting down.
ATAAAAATTAAACTAAATGATAAACAAATAATCTTTACTTATTTGAGTTCTCTTTACCCCGGAAGTCAGTGTGTGTGGTAGCTGTCTTTCCATCACTTCCCAAGTGTACTTGAATAAAGAGGTTCCTTGTATAATAAGCACACAGGGTACTGTAAGTTTACTTGTAACACCCAAGAGATAAGTTGAAGTCCTTACTCCCAGCACTTTTGACCATGTCCTTCTTTGGAAATAAGAGTCTTACTGTATTTTCTGTTGCTGCAACAAACACCATGACTATAAACAACTTGAGGAGGAAAAGCTTCATTTTATCTTACACTTGTAGGTAACCATTCGTTGCTGAGAGAAATTTGGACAGGAACCCAAAGCAGGAGGCAGGAACCAAAGGAAGCAAAGACCACAAAACACTTACTGTTTTTCTCCCTGGATCGTGCTCAACCTGCTTTCTTATCCAACTCAGACCACATGTGGAGGGGTAGTGCCACCCACAGTGGTCTGGCCCCTCCCACATCAATCAACAACTGAGATAATTCTCTACAGACAATGCCAAGGGCCAATCTGATCTGGGCCACCTTTCAACTGAGACTCCCTTTTCCCAGGTGAGTTTTGGTTGTGTCAAGCCAACAATAAAAGCTAAAGAGGACATGGACCCATGCAGTTCTTTTAAATAAGGTTATACTGCTTTAGGATGGGTCCCATTAAAATAACTAGTACCTTATAAAGAAAAAAAAATTAAAAACAAAACCACATAGAGATCAGACAGCCATGTAAGATAGAGACAGAAATTAGACTGATAGAGAGGCTCAGCAAGCACGAGAACCAGAAACACCTACTGGAAACAACGAAGAACCAAGAAGGATTTTACCCTAAAGTCTTTGAAGGGAACACACCCATACTGATACTTTAAGTTCAGGTTTCTCCCCACTAGAACTATGAAGACATCATTTCTGGTGTTTTCTGCTACCTAGTTATGGCTGCCTTAAGAAACTAATAGAGATATGATTTAAATGAGATAGAATAAGGCATTTGAAAGCTAACCTGGAACTTTCTCCCAGGCTCCATGTTCTCCCAGCTGGCTCACCATGTTGGAGTTTACTCTTCATCTATGTTTGTAGAAGGAGCACAAAGATAGATGTATGTTTCTGTAAGGAAATACCTGAGAGAAATACTGGAGAGAATCATTTAAGGGACAAAAGAATTATTTGGGCTTATGGTTCTAGAGATTTTGGTCCATGATTGGCTGGCTATGTTGTTCTGGTCCTGAGGCAGGTGTACATCATAGAGGAACACATATAGTAAAGAAAAGCTGCCCATCTCATTTTCTTATCCATCTCAGTTGTGGAAACAAAGCATAAAACTTAACAGGAAGGGGCTAACTTAAGATACAGGACCCAAGTATATGCCTCTACCAATGATTAACTTCACCCACCAAGCCTTGCTGTCCACAGTTCCAGCATTTCCCAGTATTCTCTCCAAATTTCAAATCCATCAGTTGATTAATCTGCTCATGAATGCAAAACCCTTAGTACCCACACACTTCCTCTAGTCTCTCTTCATGAACTTGTGAAAACCCTTTTACTATATAAGCCTTGTATCCATGAGCCTTTTCAGGGATATTTCAGATAAACCATCATACTGCACAAATGTGTGATCTTCCTGATGTTAAAAATCCTCTAAAATTCTCATAGCCACTGCTTGCATATAAGACATTAAAGGAAGGCTTTTTCTCTACAGTCTTAGACATGTATGATGCCATGACAAATTCTTATTGTTAGATTCTTATTGTTTGAATTTTGAACTTTGTTGTGACAAGTCTAGAGAAACAAGACATTGCATAAGTAAATCGTACTAGGTGAAGAGTCAGAGAAATCATAGAACAGGGGGAGTTGTAGAGAAATGGTCATGTGACTGTGGGGCATCATGGTTTTCTATATAGTATCCATGAGGTGAGAGTGGGAATAAATATAAATGGGTTTTAACACAACACAAAAGCAGTGGGGTAGCTCAAAGGAGTTTGAGTTTTCTGCGAAGTCAAAAGACTCAGTCTCCTTGAGGATGACATCATACCTTGGACAGGATGACCAAAGAGTTAGGCAGGCTGGGACATCCTTTCAGCTCTGTCAACTGAGCCACTTTGTCTACATTGCTATTGTCTGTTCTGTTATATATTCCCCATCACTGTAACCAAAAACCTGACAAGAGAAACCTCAAGAGAGAAAGGATTTATTGTGGACCACAGTTTAAAAGTGGATACAATCCACTACGACTGCAAAGGGGTGGCAACTGCACATAGAAGGCATGTGCAGTCAAGAATCTGAAAGTGAGGGATGCTGGTATCCTCCAGTTTTTCTTCCTTTTCTCCCTTTATTTACTATGGGACCTTCATCCATGCTATGATACCAATAAAATTTAGAGTAGCCATTCCTTCAGTTAATCCTCTCTGGAAACACTCTCACAAACACCCCTTAAGATGTGTGGCCTGAGAAACTATGTCCAGTCAAGATAACAATGAAGCTTAAGAATTGTATCTGGCACTCCCGCCATCTCTCTTCTGAACCCCAGCGAAGGCAGCTGAGCCCTCCCTAGAACTCTCCACACCACAGATCCTCGGGATCATGGTCCTCAGGATCACGGGTGAGTGGAACACAATCAACTTCAGAGAATCCAGCAGGGGCTGTGCCAGCAGGAATGGGGACAAAGGAGCAGTGCCCACCCAGAGGCGGGGTTCTGGTCCTTTCGGGGCCACTTCCACAATATCTCTTCTGAACCCCAGCAGAGCCAACTGAGTGCTCCAGAGGACTCTCCACACCACAGATCCTCAGGATCACTGTGTGTGGAAAAAATCAACTCCAGAGAATCCAGCAGGAGCTTCTGCCAGCAGGAACATGGACAAAGGAACACTGCCCACCCAGAGGTGGGGTTCTGGTCCCGTCGGGGCCACTCCCGCCATCTCTCTTCTGAACCCCAGAGGAGGCAGCTGAGTGCTAGGGAGGACTCTCCACACCACAGGTCCTTGAGATCACGGGTCCTCTGGATCACGCAGGAAGAGTTGGCCTACAGGGAGGGTTCTGACCCCAGAACTCAGAAGGAGGATCAGAGCTCCAGACTTCTGGACACCTGCCTTGGAAGAGGAGAGCTTGCCTGCAGAGAGTGCTCTGACCAAAGGGACCCAAGGGAGAGTTGGATTCCCAGGAGTGCTGACAGGGGCTAATGGAATCACAGGAGGATCAAACTCCAGCCAGAGACAGCTTAAAAATTAACACCAGAGATTTCCAGATGGCGAAAGGCAAACGAATCTTACTAACAGAAACCAAAAACACAGTGCATCATCAGAACCTAGTATGCCCACCACAGTGAGTCCTGGATACCCCAACACACCTGAAAAGCAAGATGTGGATTTAAAATCATATCTCATGATGGTGGTAGA
>NC_034592.1:120175241-120176354 GCF_900095145.1 Mus pahari | reverse complement strand
ATGTTATACAGACACTAAGAGAACACAAATGCCAGCCCAGGCTACTATACCCAGCAAAACTCTCAATTACCATAGATAGAGAAACCAAGGTATTCCATGACAAAACCAAATTCACACAATATCTTTCCACGAATCCAGCCCTTCAAAGGATAATAAAGGGAAAACACCAACATCCATCTAGTGGAAAAAAGACAGCATTTTCAACAAATGGTGCTGGCACAACTGGCGGTTATCATTTAGAAGAATGAGAACTGATCGATTCTTATCTCCTGGTAGAAACGTCAAGTCTAAGTGGATCAAAGACCTCCACATAAAACCAGAGACACTGAAATTGATAGAGGAGAAAATGGGGAAAAGCCTCGAAGATATGGGCACCTAGAAAAAATTTCTCAACAGAACACCAATGGCTTGTGCTGTAAAATCAAGAATTGACAAATGGGACCTCATAAAATTGCAAAACTTCTGTAAGGCAAAAGACACTGTCAACAAGACAAAAAGGCCCCCAACAGATTGGGAAAGAATTTTTACCAATCCTAAATCTGATAGGGGACTAATATCCAATATATACAAAGAGATCAAGAAGCTGGACTCCAGAAATTCAAAAAACCCCATTAAAAAATGGGGTACAGAGCTAAACAAAGAATTCTCAACTGAGGAGTACCGAAGGGCTGAGAAGCACTTGAAAACAATGTTCAACACTCTTAATCATCAGGGAAATGCAAATCAAAACAACCCTGAGATTTCACCTCACACCAGTCAGAATGGCTAAGATCAAAAATTCAGGGGACAGCAGATGCTGGCGAGGATTGGAGAAAGAGGAACACTCCTCCATTGCTGGTGGGATTGCAAGCTTGTACAACCACTCTGGAAATCAGTCTGGCAGTTCTTCAGAAAACTGGATATTGTACTACCAGAAGATCCAGCAATACCTCCAACTGGTAATATGGACACATGCTCCACTACGTTCATAGCTGCCCTATTTATAATAGCCAGAAGCTGGAAAGAACCCAGATATCCCTCAACAGAGGAATGGATACAGAAAATGTGGTACATTTACACAATGGAGTACTAATCAGCTATTAAAGGAATGAATTTATGAAATTCTTAGGCAAA
>NC_034592.1:120172819-120174911 GCF_900095145.1 Mus pahari | reverse complement strand
CCCTTGGTCTTGCAAACTTTATATGCCCCATACAGGGGAACACCAGGGCCAAGAAGTAGGAGTGGGTGGGCAGGGGAGCACTGTGGGGGGATGGTATAGGGGACATTCGGGATAGCATTTGAAATGTAAATGAAGAAAATATCTAATAAAATAAGTTTTAAAAAAAAGAACTGTATCTGTTGGGCATTAGACTTCACATGAATAAAAGAGGGTTTATAAACCATCATAACATTTCCCCCACAAAAAAAAAATATCTCAAAAATAACTGAGGAAGGAAATCAAAATAGCTAGCATATTTAGTATAATAGTATATATGCATGCTTGTATATGTATATTTGCTATACCAAAGCACCTGAGAGTAGGTATTTTATAAACAATAGTAGTTGATTTCACTCCTAGTTCAGGAGACCAGGAAGTCTAAGACTGAATGACCATATCTGGCAAGAGCATTGTGTTGGACCATGACACAGAAAAAGCACAGGACAACTGGGCATATGAAGGAGAGACAATGCACCAGGAGCAGCCTTGTTTTATGATCACCCATAGCCTAGGTAACTGATCAAGTCCTTTAATAGTTGATCATTTCCTCTCAGAGAATTAACCCAATCCCATTATAGCAGCATTAGTCCTTTCACAAAGAAAGAGGCCTCAAGACCTCATTATCTCTCAACAAAGTTCCACTGAGAACCAGACTTCAAACTGAGCTCTGGATGAGATGAGCCACATCCAAAGAGAGCACTTAGTACACCGGTTTTAGTGTCGGGTTTTGTTTCTTTCCTCCAGGGAAAGATGTGTGTTGGCCATCGTGCCTGAACATAGTACCCGTCTCTTCAAAGGCTATTCTATGGAAAATTAGGAGTGAAAATTTTTATTTTTAATGAAATTTAAGAAAACTTCTCTGCTTGGAGAGAGTGTTCCATCTGTATTTGTATGAAGGCCCAGCATATCTCATGCTGCTCCCAAAAAAGGCAAGGCAGGCACATTTGTGGGGGATGTGCTGAGTGCAAATGACTTAAACCCTAATTAAGTGTCTTGCATTGTCTGCTGTGCTTTTGATTAAACAAAACAAAAAGTGTGAACATCTGACAAGTCTAGGCCACAGGCCCCTCCTGCTTGACACTCTACCCAGTCTGCTGACGTCATTTCTGGACACGGAATGAGCAGTAATCAAAGGCATGCCCCTTTCAATTTGACACAAACAGCATGGTGGTTTATAGAAAACTTCCTTTCTGCACCAACCCACAACCTAAACAAAAGGGCGGAATCATTTAAGTGACTTCAGAACTGATGGTTTTGATACAAGCCAGCAATGTGGTGTGGAAGGAAGCCCATACGACTCCTTTGTAAGCCGCTGAACTAAGTAAACACATGAAACCCTGCTATTGTTTACTCTGATACTATAGTCAACACTGTGGAATCATTAGCTTTGGGCCTTTGGGTAAAGTCGCTTTTGAAAGTCTCCATTTCACTGTCAAGGTCAACTTCTACAGTGAGCAGACCCACAGCCCTGAAGGCCACATGCTCTCCTGACACGCACATGTTCGGCTCTCCCTGGCCTCAGACCAGAAGCATGATGCAGCTTATCTCCTGCTTTCTCCTCTTACCTGAAGATTAAGTGCTCAACTGTAGTACTCTGCGTTTAGCAAACACAAAACTCCAAAGCACACACATACGCCAGGATGAACTACAGGTAAAGCCCAGATTTCCCATCGATGTTACTGTCAAACAGCATAACTGGAAACATGATAAAAGCATCATCTACTAAGATACAAAACATTCTGTTTCAGAAGTCACTGCTTTATGAAGAAGGCAGGAGCCCCACATTGCCAATAATCAGTCAGTAAGCACCATACACACTGATCTTGACATCCATGCTTCACAAAGTTCACACAGATAAGCATCAGTGGCATAGGGAGCAGACATCAGCCTAGGTCACCCACCTACTGATACTACCAAGGGAGGTGATGCTCTCTCCACCTGTGCTCTCAATTCTTTTATGAAATAAATGTTCAAAAGAAAGAGAGAGAGAGAGAGAGAGAGAGAGAGAGAGAGAGAGAGAGAGAGAGAAAGGAAGGAAGGAAGGAAGGAAGGA
>NC_034592.1:120157004-120172029 GCF_900095145.1 Mus pahari | reverse complement strand
AAATGTAAAAGGGGAAATCTAGGGGAGATTTTTAAATCGCTGGAGGTTCTCTCTCTCTCTCTCTCTCTCTCTCTCTCTCTCTCTCTCTCTCTCTCCTGTTTGCTTGTTCCTGTCTGGGATTTTTGGTCACTGGCCAGGAGGTGAGCTGTTTCACCACATACTACCTCCATGACAGATTGTCTTATCACAGATCCAAAAGCATTAGGACCAGTCAGTTGTGAACTGACACTTCTAAAACTGTGAGCCAAAATAAATACCTTTCTCTTTGCAAGTTTATTTGTCTTGGTTGTTTGTCAGAAAGTCAGCTTTCAGATGTTATAACATGTAGACTATATGTTTTAAAAAAAAAAAAAACTATTCATTGAAAATTTTCTTCTTAAGAAAGCAGTACTTACCTGCTAGACTAGACAGAGAGATTTCCTTCATCCTTAGGTGCTTACTCGAAATGGAAACAAATAACTTAGCCAACATGATTAAAGCAGCAACCCATGGATTCTCCTGCCAATGACCCTTTCAACAGGAATTAATATTGTGTGGACTGATCATCTGCCAAACCGTTGCAGCCAAACACAGGATGTGGCTCTGTTCCACGCATACACATTTCAGCAGGCTCGTCACCCTCTTTGTGACTGACAACTACATTCTTGAGATTGATGGAGGGCATCCATTGGATCTTTTAATGATTGGTCCCTTGGTTAATTGTTAAGGTTTTTTTATTTTGGTTTTTTCTTTGTTCTATAAAATTTTAACCAATGCTTCTTAGGAATTGACTAGGTCACCTGAGATAAGCTATACTTAAAGAATCAAATAAGGTTGGTAGATAACAACTCTACTAAAAACAAGCTCATATATCAAGTCTGAAGCACCCTAAAAGTTCTCCACTAAAAAAGAAAATTAAAATCATCAATCCATTTTAGATACAATATGCTTATTAAATTTTGAGAATTTCATATATTCATACAAAGTATTTTGATTATATTCAGCCCCCAGCTCTTCTTAAATCTATTCCCCATCCTCTCCCTGTGTGTTATAGTCCATGGATTTAATTTGTGCTCCCTATATACAGATGGACTTGGGATAATACACTGGAATAGGGTCCATCTACCAGGGCCACACCCTTTCGGAAAACTAACTCTCTTGCCCAGACTCCATCAATTCTCAATAACTTCTCAGCTAGGAGTAGACCTTGTTAAGTTCTCTCTCTACTTGTTGCATTAGGAAAAGAACTTAACAGACACTTTAAAAATCTTCCTGTGTGTGTGTGTGTGTGTGTGTGTGTGTGTGTTCGCATGCAGCCAAGATACACATAAAAATGCTTTAAAGATGAATGTATTAAGGAGATATAAATTAAAAACACAGTAAGGTGTTATTTCATGATTATTAGGATGACTAAATAAAAGCATTTGACAGCATCAAATGCAACCTTTATATATAACTGGTAGAATTAAGAAATAATACAAACACTAGAAATTATCTGGAACATTCTTTAAAATTTATCCTATGGCAAATTCCACTGCTAGGCATTTCTTTAAGAAAAATGATAGTATAGATTAACCAAAAAATATTGGACAAGAGCTTTCAGCGATGCTACATTGATAATAGCTAAAACTAGAACCACAACTATCCATCTATGAGACAATGAATAATCTGTGGCTTAGGAGAAAATGAAGTAATATGCAGAAATAAAATTAACAAATTATTGATATGAATAATTATATAGATGGATCTCAAATGGAATATTGAATACAAAAAGGCATACATGTATCTACTGTGTGATTTCATTATAAAATCATAAAATGGGTGCCTTGAAGCTATAGTGATAGAAGTCAAAATAGTAGTCAATGCTGGCAAGGTAAGAGAACTGACAGAGAGGCTACAGAAACTTTCTGAGGTGACAGCAACGTTCTCAGGGTTAGATGTGGCTAGGCATTGGCAGATATGAGTGCCATTAGTTTTACGGTGTTTCACAGTAAGTTATATATCAATTAAAATTTTTGAAAACGAAATGATCCATCTTTGTGGGAAAAGGATGGCACCAAAAAAAACATGACAATATTCCAGTCTTCAAGACCTTGTGATGATGTGAAAGACAACATAACAAGATGAAAAGGTAAGGGGAGGAGAAGATAGGGTTACTGAATACACTTGGGAATATTTAGGTAGCTTCTGTTTTTAAAGCCCTGGTGACTAAAAAGTCTTTCCCTTTGGGGGAAAAAAAGCACTTGATAGGCTAAGATAACTTAGCAGGTAAGATATTTGGAAAGATCTGAGTTCCAATCTGTATTATCCATTGGAAAAAGACACATATGGCAGCATGCATAGGTGGCCCAACTACTGAAAGGTGGAGGCAAGTAGAACCCAGGGACTCACTCAACAACCAATTTAGCCAAAACAATGAGGTCCAGATTCAGAGGAAGACTCTGTCTCAAAAAATAAGGGAAGATCTCCAAAATTACATACACTGGCAAATACACACTATAGACCACAGTCACACACACACACACACACACACACACACACACAGAGGCACACACACACCACAATCAGCCCATCTATTATTCAGTCAATCAATAATCAATTCTCTGGACAGTCTTTAGTGTATATTGGATGATGCAATAAAGACCTAGTATGGATTCCACTAGTCAGTAATCATTCCACCATTATCATTTTGGTGTAGACCACTTAATAGATTGTGTGTCCCAAGGGCTTTTGGCTTTCGGATTCTCCATTGCACTGACATCAAAAAGTTCCATCAACCTCAAGATTCATTCTTTATGTGGCCTGAAGAGCAGTTAAGTGTCTTCCCCACTGCCCTGTCTCTATACACAAATGCCTCATCACAAATTCCACTGGGTTAGAGCAGGCATTAACACTGGCAGACAACACACCACATCTTACCACAGCCCACTTTAATACACAACTTCAGAAAATGTGTTCTTTCTTTCCTTGGGAAGAATCCTCCTCAAACTGCACTTTCCTATTCTCCTACAAGGTGTTGTATGTGTGAGTGTGTGTGTGTGTGTGTGTGTGTGTGTGTGTGTGTTATTTTCTGCACTCTTAAAAAGATCCCTTGAATGATAAAAAAAAAACCCTCCCAAAGATTGAAAGCATGACACAAGATAGAGCCTAAAAAGTGAGGTTTATTCTGCTCATAACACCTAGAAACCAGGGTGAGGAAATCAGAAAGGGAGCAGAAGGCCTGAAACGCTCAGATGCACTTCTAGGTAACTCCCCAGCATCCATTGTCTGTTGACCACTAAACTACTATGACAGCACCCTCAGCACCCTCTGTGAAGGTTCAGAGTCACTGAGTACCTAGTCAAGCCATCCCTCGGTCAGCCTTGCAGGTCATCCTGTCTTGCTTCATACATAGCAACAAACCAACCTGACCAACACAAACAAATCTTCAGCTTGACAGGAGATCTGAGAATGGCTTAAAACTAAGAAACCACTTGCATTGGGGACAGAGTTTTGTTGTCCTTTTCCCTAAATGGGGGAGGGGGAAACCTGAGAATACATCCATCTTGTAAGTCCCTATCTCTACTGAGTTCACCAAAATATCCTCTTTGGTATTTGCAAACAGGTGGGAACCTGAAGAAGGAGGCTGCCCGATAGATATTTTTCAGACCAAGGTTAATGGCTGAGTTGTTGTCTAGGATGGGAAAAGGAAACCTTCATACCTCAGCCAGAAGAAACAAACCCAAGGAAGAGATGAGGCTGCAGACTTATGGGACGGTGAGGAGACTAGCTGAAGCCTATGGCTAAAGTCAAGGGGACCAAAGTTTGGGAGAAGCAACATGAGAAACAGGGACACCTTGAAGAATCCTGGGCAATGGTGAGCTAGAGACCACGGTGCCTTGGGAACAAACAGCAAGAACAAAGCAGGATGACAGAGCCTACGCACCAAAACCAAAATCTACATTTGGAAATTCCCAGAAACCTTAAAGATTCACGTGTTCCTGCACCTCAGAGGAAGACGAAGAGTTAGGTAGGTGACTCTTAATTCTGAGGGATTCTGTGGCGAGTGCTTCTGTCCTAGATCAATGACCTGATGAAGCAGCTTGCTCAGTGTCCCAGAACATCAACGTGTCGAGCAGACATTGTTACCTAAGAAACCGCCTTCCCTCTGAAGGTGCTGGCTCCCACTGGTCACAGTGACTTCGGGAGTCAGTGCAATGCTGCGAGCCAAATCTGCCTAGAAGAACCAAAGCACCAAGGAGAGAAGGACCTTTTGGCCAGTGTGTTCCTGAGAGAAGTCCAGGCCCAAAGTTCCAAGGTGACCTCTTCAGACCACAGTACTCTGTTCAGGCTAGGAGTCAGGAGGTCACAGATTCCCCAAGAGGATCAGAAGAGGAGGATCTGGGGAAGAAACCCACCCGACTTGCCTGGGCACAATCTTCTCTGTCCTGTAGAGCTGAACACCATCTGCACTGAAAGAATGGACTGCCTTTATTGAGATACTTCATTTACAGGCAGGCATGTTTTTTTTTTCTTCTCTCATTTAAAATGGAAAAAAGTCATAAACAAAGGAATAGACAGAGAGTGGACTCAACAGTGAGGGAAGAGAAGCAGGGTGAAAAAGAAAGAAAAAAGAAAGGGGGAAAGCAACATGAGGGGAGAGAAGACTAGGAAAATAAAACAGAGAGACAGAGAATGAAAGAGAGCCAACGAACAGGCAGCTGGTGTGAAAAGTAAGAGTCTATTCTCTTATTTCCCTGTCTTTTCATAAATCACGACAGCAGCCTGTGACAGCTCGCCGTTGTCCCTAAATGCTCAAGCAAACAGCTTTTCTTTGAAACCATTCAAGTGGCTGCCAGGGAGGCTGGAGCTGAGCAAGCCCTGCAACCCTCAGATTGCCCCTACCCCTGTAATTCAGGTAGAAACACAAGCATGAAGTCAATATTCACTGCCCAGGGAAGAATAAGAGCCGAACAATGAAATGATAATGAGTCAGCTCACAAAGAAGGAGCTGGATAATCAACATTTAAGGAGGGGCAGCATCTATGGTGGCTGCCAGGGAGTGGGAGGTCTGTCCAGACACAGCCCCCACCTGAGGGGTGACCCCAGCTCCCACCATCTGCCCTCACTGGCAGAAGGCTGCCTGGAAACCGAAAGATCTCAATAGGTCTCTTTCCTTCTGAATGCTCCTTTCTGTGTTATCATGGGGAACCTAAAATGTCATGACAGAGTTTCACTTCATAGCCATTGCCCCTCTACCAGCTTTTAGAGGTGCTGGGTAAAGGCTGGAAGATGGGGAAACTGAAAGGGTTGCAGCTAGATCTAGCCCATGTCCTCATACACTTTGGAGAGCGTTTACTTGACAAGCTCAGGACCCCTGAAGAGGAAGTCTTCATCAAAATCATAAAAATGGGTGACCTCGGGGGTGGCATATAAGGATGGATATATCTCTACCTATTGGTTCAAATCAACAAGATTTTACTTAATACACCTTCTTCTCAGCCATGCTTTTTTAAAATTTTTTAAATTATTTCTTAAATTTTTTGAGATTATAACAATTATATAATTTCTCTTTTCCACTTCCTCCTCTTACCCCTCCCGTATATCCTTCCTTCCGTATTACACTCCTTCAAAATCATGGCCTCTTTTCTTATTCATTGTTGCTGTATAAATACGTGTGCATAATATTCCAAAATATATAAATACACTCTGCTCAGGCTATAAAATGTTACTTGTATGGATGTATTCAGGGCTGACCATCAAAACCAATTTCTCTTCCCTATTGTTTTTCCTTTCTCAGCATTTCTTGATTGTTTATAATTTTTTATCCACGCACAACTCATGTATAAGCTGTCGTGCTGCTGAATTTTTATGACTGAAGCTTCTGGCATTACAGGGAGACACAATTTCACAGCAAACTCCCTGATCTGCTGACTCTGAAAATCTTTCTGACACATTTTCTACAGTGATCCTAGATTCTTAGGTGCGAGAATTGTGTTGTAGATCTATCTGTTGGGACAGACCTCCACAACTCCACATTTTAACTCAATGTAGTTTTACATAATGGCCTCCCTCTGCTCTGGGCATGTTTTAAAATTTCTTCAATAAAAACAAATACCAAGAAAGGCCAAAGGAAGACAAAATCATCAGGCCAATGGCAACATACAAGCTGTGTTTAGACTGTCTGTGTCATGGGCATTCCCGGATGTGATGGGTTTGAAGAGAATCTTTTCTTTTAGATTCCAATTTGATTCCATTTCTTGTGTCTCCCATCAACATCTTTTCCAAGACTGATCCAATCTTTGGCAGATTATAGAGTAAATCTGTGGGATTTGGTAGCAGCAACACCATTGCTGGTGATTCTACCTCTTGTCATTGTGCCAGCCACCCTGCTGACCTACAGACTTACCTTCTCTAAAGCCAGGTGAAAAGCAACTTAAATAGGAGTTCAAATAAGAGGTGAGATCCATGCAAGTCTCCTGCGAGAGTTCTTGGTTTTCTAGCAAACATTCATCGAGTGAATCTTAGCACAGCCCCAAGGATTCTGATCTCTGTGGTCTGGCTCATGGAAGAAGGCATATAACATACTTTTTAAAGTTTCCTGGGGTGGAAAACGTAGAGCCATTGCCAGGAGATAATCGTTCTTGACAATCACACGAAGGACATTGTGTCACTGAAACAAAACTCTCTCTATAGCCCCTTTACAGCAAGAGCAACAAGCCTGCTATAGGAAGGTATGAGTAAAACACGGGAGTTGAAGCGAGAGGAAAGAAGACTCCAGGGAAGCAGCAGGACAGAAAGAGAAGCACACAAGCAAGTGATGCATGCTCTGTGCCGAGAAAGCATAAACCGAGGTGGAGGAATCTATCATGCTGATAAAAACTGGACTGTACAGCATCTTCAGTGCCTTGCTCAATAAAAGAAGGTAAGAAAAATGCCTACTGTACATATGTGATACAAGCTGGGGGAAGTTGAGTGGTCATTGTACCCAAACAATAGTACTGTGGTATGAACACCCATGCTCTACCTCAAAAGAATTCATATGTTGAAATTCTTCAATGTGACTGCATTTATCAGTAAAGCAGGGCCTTTGGGAAGTGATTGGGTCTGTGGGAGTAGAGCTGTCATGAATGAAAATAGTGCTGTTATAGAAGAGAGTGAAAAAAATTCATGCACCCTTGGGTTATATAGGCTACAATGAAAAACAAACAAACAAAGAACAGCTGATATGGGGGCATGCCCTTGCTGGTCACAGAATTCACTGTTGTTTTGAACATGTACTCTAGCCTCCAGAATTGTTAGAAAGACATTTCAGTTGTTTAGAAATGACCTAGACTCTTCATTGCTATAGTTTAGTTAGAGACAGTTGGCTAATGTTATCACCATTGCTGTTACTATTCTCTGTGTAATGAAGGCAAGAGAATAAAATTATTTTCAAAAAACACATTCCAGGTATACTGCCTTTTCACATATTATCTTAATTTTATAACAACCACAGAAAATAACCATCATTCCTTTCTGCATATCTATTTTATTACATTTTTCATGCAAGATATTTTGAGTAGGTTTTCCTTCCCCGGGCTCTTCCCAGATCTTCCCTACATCACTACCCACCCAACTATGTTTAAAAAGTAAGAAAAAAAGAAAAGAAACAGAAAATTACAAAACGAAAGTCAAAACTAATAGGCAAAAGTCCAATGAAGACAAGAGATACCAAAATAAAACAAAAACTCCACAAAAATACCACTGACTTAGTTGTCTGTTGGCCAACTGCGCCAGAGCGCACTGCCTTCCCTAGAGTATGGTTGATATGACATCATTATTGTGCGCCTCAACAGCCAAATGGATCTCAGCATAGTTGTGCCTAGCTCATACAGCAAGCAAGGGGTAATGATGATATTCAGACAAGAAACAGTGTGTCTTAGTAGATGAAGTCACTTGGCAGTAGTGTTATAGGGAACCCCACATTGGAACCCAACTGTCCAAGTCTCTAAAATTGATCTACCTTTATAGAATATTTTTTTCCTCTCTTAGAGAGAACCTCTGAGTTTGTATAAATTTAGGTTTCACAAATCTCTACCCAACTTGATTATAATACAAATGATAGAACATGACCCATGTTCTAAAAACTGCTCATGGGAAGCTTAGGACAAAGGGGCACAGGGACACCAGGAGGAAACATGCTTTGTGGGAAAAGCTGAACTGCTAGTCCCATCACATTAGAAGAGACAGGAGAACCAGGACAAGGTGTTTCTGTTGTTTATAAGTAAAGATCAGGAGAGCAGGCATGGCAGGGCACTAACCATGAGTAACAGGATCAGTAGGCTTGACTCTGTGGGAGAAAAACCCTCCCTGAACACTCTTCTAGAGTTATGCCATAACACACGGCAGCCTCTAGCCCCATATGACTACTTAAACGCAAATAAAATAAAATTTAATTAAAACCTAGTTTTTTCACGTTTACTAGCCATGTACTACTTACTTAATGGCCCCATGGCCAGAACCTTGGTGTTGTTCAGTGCAGACCCAGAGCATCCCCACAGTGGCTGTTCTACTGGACAGCCGGTGAGTAAGTAGAACACTGATTAAGGACAAGATCGAAGGAACATCAGTGGAACACATGGAGGAAGAAGATGGCAAATTAAAACCGGGGAAGCCAGGCCATCGGAGGAGAACCAGAAAACATCGATTGCAGTGAAGAGAACTTTAAAGAAAGAATTTACGCATTAGTTCCACCTTGGACAAAAGCCCCACACAGAGCTAACAGCCACCCAAACCAGTTTGCTCTACAGCCCTGCCTTTGTGTTCCCACACGGCCTGAAAAGGACTTCTTTTTTCTTATAGCCACAAACATGCCCTGAATTTGGCCCTTCCTGTAAAGAAACCTTGAGAAGGACAAATGACGGCCACAGCTAGGGAAGCAGACGCCTAGAGGCTTGCTCTCCCTGCCTTCCTTCCCTCAGAAAAATTAACAACAACCAAAAAAAAGCTTTAAAATCATATGTAAACAGACAAGGCACACTCCTGCCTGTGCCAACACACACCTCTCCAACAGGCCACTGCCTGCATACCTACGCAACTTCCTGTTTGCTTGTGCAATTACCTAAAGTTCACAGAAGAATGCATGTTCTGAGTGCAGCCTTTTCTGGCCCACACATGTATGTGCATATTTTGAAAGTGCAAATGAGGCAGAGAGCACAGCTCTTTAGTGTAGCCCTAAGGGGTACATTATTCTGATCAGCACTAACACGGCCGTCCTACACTAAGGCATCAGCTCTAGGTCCCCACTAGAGGCCACGATGTTAAACAAGCAAACAAACTCGGTTCTCCCAAGGCCTCCAACTTTCTCCTGCCCTTCACTCGTGTCTCCTCTTATTAAAGTCCTACTGACTCCGATGGGCCCACTTTCTCCTAAATGACTCTCCAAATTCTTCTTCAGATTCCTGACTCACACCACAGGAATGTGCATACGTGTCTCGGTGTCTTAATAATGACCTTGTCTTTTTTGAGCTCCCTTTAACTCTCTAATTTCACACACCAACTCCTGAAAACTTCTTCTGGTGTACCTTCTCCTGTAGTGCTCCAGCCAGGTGTTCAACTAACCACTTCCCCTTCCCCCTTCCTCCACTCTTCAACACAAATGAGTCATATTTACCGGCCTTCCTTGTCGTTTTAATCAACCACATAATCAAGTCTCAGCTACTGCAGAGGTAGGAAGTGACATAGATTTGTTTGGCTATCAACCCTCACCATCGGTGAGGCTTCTTTTTGCAGCACTTAATGCAGAGACAACATAGCAGAAAAGGGTACACAAAGATTGTAAGAGGCAGAGGTTAGGTGGACTGCAGGTAAGCAAGGGCTCCTGGACATGACAAGGTGAAAAGGTAAGGGCTTTTCTAGGTACTCCTTTGCTTTGAATAATAACACAGAGAGATATATTTATTAAAAGCTTCAAGGCACTATTGCTGGCAGACCCTGAGCTACTCTAACCTGACAATGCTGACCTGACCTACTTCCCAGTCTTGTGTCCTGTTATCTGCCATTTGGGGCTCTCACTGGCACTTCCTTTTTCATTTGTGCCCTGATGTTGATGCTTGGTCCCACCTGAGACCCTCTCTTAATTCTCAGGGCACAGAAGTGCTGCCTTATCCTCTCCTGACAAACTATAGGCTATTCAGCCATTCATTTAACCAATCAGGAGGTAATGGAGAACAATGTTGTATAAGATTCTGAGTCATACCAAAGTCCCAACCATAACCAGATCTCTGGGAACATAAATCAGCACATGGATACACAGTGTACAATAACATCCCCCAACAACAGGGATGTGAATTAATGCATGCACAGCAGCTATGACTGCTTGCATAAGACAGACATAAGAAGCCGGGCATGGTGGCACATGCCTTTAATCCCAGCACTCAGGAGGCAGAGGCAGACAGATTTCTGAGTTCAAGGCCAGCCTGGTCTATAAAGTGAGATCCAGGACAGCCAGGGATACACAGAGAAACCCTGTCTTGAAACCCACCCCCCGACCCCCGCAAAAAAGAAAAACAGACACAAGATCAAGCGAGTCATCATTTCTGTATGAGAGGGAAGGGACTCATGAGCCCTGACCCCTAGTTGAGGAGCTATTAGCAGTTGATGGTTGGGGTAGTAGTAGTCAGTTTTCTTTAGGGACATGGTCCCTTGTAGGTTTCCCAGTGTTCGACTGTTTTCCCCCTCACCTATGGCAATATGGGCACTATTAATTGTTTTGGTATTTAAAAACATTGCTTTTTAAAAGGATAGGAGGTAACCCTCTCTAGGGAAGAGTACACCAATTGGTTGTCCAGTGCTAAATAGTCAGCCTAAAAACATGTACAGGTTAAGAGTATATGGACTCAACAAGTTATATATATATATATATATAACAAGATAGATATAGATATAGATATCTTGTATGCATGCGTGAAATTCTCAAAAAATAAACTGAAAAAGTATTAAAGGTGGGTAGTGGTTTTATGACTCCTCTAGGTTGGGACCATTAAGAGCAGATATTCCTTTTATATAGCTGTTTATATTTGTGTTCTCTCATATGCTCTCTGGAAGCAAAATATTCAGTAAAAGGTCCCATGGTAGTAGATGGCAAAGCAATTGGTTAGAAAAGACAAGAGCTGAATGACTTTGTGGAACAGAGGTCCTCACACTTGGCTTCTATCTTTATTGAATGATGAGAAAGAGAAATAAAGTTTAGCATGATAAAACACTAAGATCTGAGGTTTATCAGAGCAATGGACAAGAATGCTGCTGTGGTAAACACAGGATTACTAGTTATTTCTCTGTATCTTAACATGCTTTGTGTTTTGACAATGCCCATCAAATGTAGATGTCTGTTTTGATACTTTGGACAGTGGCTTAGACACTTGACCAGCTTTGGCACAAGAAATAGAAAAGTGACAATCTGTCTATTTCAAATACAGACCTCAGGAGATCTTACAAGTCTTAGATCATAGTCTGAGAATTACATCCTGGTCAGATTCAAGCCATACCAGCCCATTGAAAGTTGAGAACCAATATAATGAACAGCCAAAGTGTCCTGACTAACAAGAAATTGAAAGAGGTTGACCCACCATTTCCCAAAACACCTGGGGCTAAAAATCATAGCATCCAGAAAGCCCGAGAGAAAGAGGCTAGGGACAAGACACAGTAAGCTCACCTCCTAACATTGCCATCTTCTCCCAATAAATTAACTGAGAATTTGTGAATGGATTAATCCACTGATGATGCTAACGCTCTCACCATCAAAACACATCCTAAATGTTCCACCTCTAACGGAGGCTTCAATGCAGACCAAGCTTAAGAGCTCTTGGACGACATTCCATATCTAAACCCTAATAGTCACAGGAGCCTTGTGGAAAGGTTTTTCTGTCCATGCTAATTATATTTTCATTGTAAGCCCTCAAATCTTAATAACAGTGGGGGTTTAAGTAGTATAATGAATACCCTGGGATAGTATGAAATTCAAGTGTAAAGCATTTGACTATTTTGTACAAATTCCTGAGTTTTATCTACAGTAACGTTTTAGATATATATGAACATTTTCTCTCTTTGAGACAGGATCTTCCTATGTAGCTCCAGGCTGGCCTTAAACACTGAGTCCTCCTGCTCCAGCCTAAGTGCTGGGGTAATAGATCCTAAACACTCTTACATGTAACTGCTATTCATCTTCCATGAGTTCAGGAGATAACATGTAATACCATATATGGCAGTGAAAGACTGGGGCTACTATTGGACATCCCTGTTTCCTGACCCTAAATTTCTGTGCCTTACAAAAACCCGTTTATTCCTCTATGTGATAACAAATGGTAGTTTAAAATTCTACCTGCTTTATCTTGGTCTCATAGGAACATACAAATAACTGTAGAAAAGATTGATAACCTTAAATAAAAACAGTTAGACTTCTGGGAACAGGATTCTGAAATATGGTTTCTGATTTGTGCTCTGCATTTTAGTCAAACCACTGAATATATTTCTATGTGTCTATCTTAATTATATTTATTGCTCATCTAAATGAATACTGAATTTGGCTTAAATATATTTATTTAAATATTTATTTAAGTATTTATTTGAATATGTGGATATATTTAAACATATTTGACTTTAAATATATTTAAAGAGAAATTTTTAACACTACCCTTTTATTAGAAATACATTAACATAAATAATAGCATCTTTATAAATTAACCTTTGAATAAGAATGGCTCCATAAGAAAGGGCATTTGCTTTTAAGCCTGACAACCTCAGTTTGGTCCCTGGGACTCATATGGTGAAAGAAGAGAAATTATTCCCACAGGTTGTTTTCTAACCCCTACATGTGTGTCACACACACACACACACACACACACACACAGGAGCAGACTCATGAGCACATTCATCCAAATAAATTAATGAATGATATAAGTGTAATTAATGCTAAGTAAATAGAGACATGTGGTCCTATATACCACCTGAAATCATTTCTGTATTCTCAGGGATATTGATTTTTTTTTTCCTTTGGAAAACTATTCTAAAGGAAAGGAAAGTAGGGGCATTTGGAAATCTAGACTGATAAAAAGAGGTCTCAACTCACCAAAGCCTTCATTAATACTGATTAAACCATTTATTATTTCACTTTGTGGCATGTTTACAGGATGATAAAGTTTCATCTACCTGTCTCCCACTAGGAGGGGCATGTATATTTTTACCTTAATTGATATTTGTGCCAGAATACCAGCCTTGGGCTTATAGGAGGCTCATCAAGATGAGGTAAAAGAGGAGAGCCCACTCATTCCATGAACTGCAGTTCTTTTGCCCCTTCCTGAATGATAACTTCTGTCTCATGCAGGTTCACTATGGGCAGATAAGAAGCAGGTGGTTTGATTAGAAATTCCCTCTCATTACCTTCCAGCAGGAGACAGCTTTGTGAAGTGTCTGTACATCAATTCTAGCAGTGAGGACCTCCTTCTTCATATCAGAGAGATGCTGTTATAGAATTCATCGTACAGTGCAACTTTAAAATGCTTTATACTTAAGCTGCTAAAACCTGCAAATGAAGGACTACATTTTCATTCTTTGATAGTTTCATATGTGCATGTAATGAATGCCAGTCCTTTGTAGGCCCTATTACTCCTCCCCTTCTCCTGCAGAGTTCCCTCCTACTTCTAAGTCTTTTATGTATATGTGACCCACTGTGCTTCTCTGATTTTTAACACCACCTTTTAAAGGTTTATTCTTTCTCTAGCTCTCTCTGTCTCTCCCTCTCTCCTTTTCCTGTTCATTCCCTCCTTCCCTCTCTCCTCCCTCCATCCCGCTCCAGCCCGGCCAATAACCTGCTATGTAGCAGACTTTCAGTGATCTTCCTGCCTCAGCCTCTCTACTGCTGGCATTACAGACATGAGCGAATGGGAAATGTCACTTACTCCCTTATAAATATCTCAGAGTCTCCACTAAGAAAGGTTGATGACATTTCGAGCACCACACTGACTTTTACCTCTGTAGGCTGAGGAACAAAAGATGGAATTTGATGACTCTGAAATGTACTTTATGTAAAGTCTGAAAACAGTGGGTACCTAAACAGCCTGGAACCATATGCTTTTTCCTTCACACACTGAAGCAATGTATCAATAGCAACAGCATCTTCAGACCCATTCATACTTGAAAAGAAAGCAAAACACATTTGTAGTGACAATTTTGTAGGGTTTTTTTTTCTTTAAAAAACACAGAAATATTATAACAATATATTTTTTTATTTAATCCCAGGTGTGGAATATGGAGATGCTTCAAATTGTCCACAGCAGCTGACTGTGATTTGCCTAGTGCTCCAGCAGTGGTGTGGTTTTTTTTGTGAGCTCTAGATAGTTTCTGTGATTTTGTGACACTTGGAATTCTGTGGACTTTTCAGAGGATAGAAAGATAAATGCTAGGAACCCTAGAGAGTTGGTTCACAGGGTTTTTAGTCATTCAGGTGGATTCTTGGTGGTTGTTGGTTATTCTTGGTCATAGTTTGTTAATTAGTCATACACAAACAAGTAACAACAAGAAGAAAACATTTGATATCCTGACGGCAAAGATCTAACTTGCCCTGAAGAACCTGATGCCCCTGATCAGTAGGAAGTTGTCTAACCATAACACTTCCCCCCTTCCCAAGCCCCGACTTTATTCAAGGGTCGCTTTCCCCTTCTCTCTTTCCTTTTTTATCTCCTATCTGATATTAGGGGGTTGAAAGGGTAGATGAAAAGGAGTGGAGAAGAATGGAAGAAAAAAGAACCCACAAAGTAGCAAAGAACTAGTTACACACATTGTTCTTAAAAGTTCCATCTTTGCTTCAGTATTCTCTCGTGACACTAAGCATTACTTAAATGCAGTACATTATTGATTATTTGATTATTTAGATGACATCCAGTTTTCTGCTTGTCTACAAGGTCTCCTGGAACAATCTATTTTTATTTAACAGCTTCTTCTTCTTCTTCTTCTTCTTCTTCTTCTTCTTCTTCTTCTTCTTCTTCTTCTTCTTCTTCTTCTTCTTCTTCTCCTCCTCCTCCTCCTCCTC
>NC_034592.1:120155713-120156869 GCF_900095145.1 Mus pahari | reverse complement strand
TCCTTCTTCTTCTCCTCCTCCTCTTCCTCCTCCTCCTCCTCCTTCTTCTTTTTCTTTTTCTCCTGTAGTTTCACTCAAGGAAGTATGCACTTGTCTCAAACAGCACTTTTCTGCATCGATAACTTTTGTCTTTAATATGCACACAAATCACCATTGAAACATTTGTCAAAATTCAGATCTGGAAACTGAGCAAATAGGTTAGTGTTGCTGAGTTTGCCTAACAGGTACAAGTCCCTGGATTTAATCCCTAGGCCAGGAAGAGATTCCAGTACATAGATAGGTAAGGACTAACACTATCTTCTAGCATTCCTCACTTAATACTGGGATTTTGGTTCTCACAAGAGTCTATAATGGGCTTATACTAAATCATATTTCCTAACTCTCAGAATTTGACTCTGAAAAACAGTGAAGCTAGAAGATAGGCAGAGGTTTATATCTTTTTATATCTATAGCTGTATCTTTAGCTATAGGCTGTAAGCAAGTCTATGAAATGCCAAAGGTAATGTCATCTGACTGTTCTGACTGAGATCAAGACATTATTTGTGCTGCCGCAGGAAATAGAATTTGCATCTAAATCACTTTCTAAATAGGACAGACTCTTTAACTTCTTCACACAATTCTGTTTGCTTTCCTTAGCCAACTCTGCTGCCATGTGACCATCTTAAAGGTACAATAACAAAGACTAATTAATGGATGTGTCATTGACTGATCTGATGCTGCATGATAAGGCCTACAAAAGCTAGAATTTTAGTTATTTGACCAATATGCACCCTTAGAGATTGATAACAGTAGGAGATATGCAGTGCCTAAAGAAGCACAGCATGTCTAAAGGCTGAAGCAGCTGAGAGACTGAGTTTGGACCCTTAAACAGCTTTCATGATCACAGTTAATCAAGTGAATTTCTATAACCATTCATCTGTGCTCTTAAAAACCTTGTTTCCCATGTTTTGCTGCAAAAGAAAAAAAAAAGTATCATCCAAACACAGCATGGTGGTGTACAACATTAATGTATAGACAATTGGAGTGTCTAAAGCAAATGCATCACGAGTTCAAGGCTAGCCTAGTCTACAGATTGAGACAGTGGTGTTTGGCTTGATGTGTGTGGTTGCATGTGTGTGTGTGTGTGTGTGTGTGTGTGTGTGTGTGTGTGTGTGTG
>NC_034592.1:120072961-120154838 GCF_900095145.1 Mus pahari | reverse complement strand
AGAGAGAGAGAGAGAGAGAGAGAGAGAGAGAGAGAGAGAGAGAGAGAGAACCACAGACTTCATCCTCTCCATAGTACCAGTTCATAACAAGAGCTTTATAAATGCCTAGGAAAAGAAAATAAGAGGTCCTTTTGCACGTCTCCTAGTTCAAGACATATGTGTAGGAACTCATACTCTTGAGCAATGTGGTCTGCAGTGCTCTTCCCAAACTTCTTTAAAATTTATCTATAATACTCAGAAAATGGTCACAGCATACTTGAGGCCCTGTTCCTTCAGGCCATTTTCAAGTGAGTATATGGCACCCCATATAGGATGTTCAAGGGCATAGGAGATCCAAAGCCTGTAGTACCTCTGCATGAATAGGACCCAAAGAAAGTTATGCCTCCAATGGATCAGGGACCAAGAAAGCCCAGTAACAATTACTTCATGACCTTTCCCTGTCTTGCTTCCCAACCAGTATTTCTTGGAATCCCCTCCCAAATAAACTCATTGCACCAAAATCTCATTTTAAAACATGTATCTGAGGGATTCAAGCCAAAATTAGAGATATTAACTCGGTAGTTAACAAAACTTGCAAAGGGCCCTCAAAGTTCTCCAGGACATGACAACTGACTTTGTATCTGGCTCAGTCTTCGTTTGGGTTTCCTCCAAAGCAAGTCCTGACAAAAGGAGTCTGGTGATTACACTTTGTTTGCGGAGTCCCCCAGGGAGCTGAAGTGAGACAATGAAGTAATGAGACAGGAAAATGCAAGCAAATACAGAGTGTCTTCATGAGTTACCAAACACTAGGCACAATCCCATTAGAGAGCCCTGAATTTCCATATGGAACAGGCAGACAATAAACTTGGTGTTCATTCTCTAACATTGGTCTAGGGAGTTGGCTATTTTTGTCTTCCAGCAGGTCCCAGGGGTCACTGAACACTCTCAGGCAAGGATCTCAAGGTTTTGAGAAGGTGCCTTACAAGCCATCTTAGGGATCAACAACATTTCACTAAATCCAAGTGTTGCTCTTTGTGACACACACTGCTCTCACTCTCCCTCACAAATATCCCCAAGCAGAATTCTGAGCTTGCCTTGGTTTCCCCCCAAACTCTATCCACCCCCACAGAAAAGCTCCCAGATAAACTGAAAAGACAGCGGAGTGAGAGAAGCAAGGAGCAGACGAAAACTTACCCTGAGTCCTGTCTATGACAGTCACGCAAGAAGCCAAACTAAATGCTCAGTGGGCATGTCAGTCCCATGCCTGGCCTGTCTTCAACACCCTTGTCCGGCCACCTCATCTCACCCCAGAGGCCAAGCTGCTGTCAGGCTCGTGGGACCGCACAGGCCCTTTCTTTGATGCCTCCCTGTTCAGTGTCACTGAGACCGACTGATCGAGGGCTCCTGAGGTCAAGACACTATCAGGAGTAAGGTTTCTTAAGTGCCATGTGTGAGACACCATCTGACACTGTTTATATATCGATTTAGCCCCTTATTGACCATGGGACAGAAGTTAAAAGCATTGCTTTTGGAACTCAAATGTGTTAACTTCTGAAGTGATGTTTGAATAAAGGTTAAGGAGATCCCAAAGTTTTGATCTACTGATTAGAAGGGAGAGAGGAGTTAAGAAAAAAAAAGAAAAGAGAAAAGAAAAAGAAGGAAAAAATGTGTACATTTTTCCCCAAAAATGAAGTTAGATTATTTTTACTAAAATCAAGAGACCAGCCTGTAATTAATCTGTCAGCTTTGGAGTTGACATAGGATGCCTACAGAGTGTGTGATTTCTGTAACCACCAGAATAGTTTCCTTTAAAAATTCAATTGCCAAGTCCCAAAGTCACTCAGTAAAAGAAGCAATCTCCATATTTAACAGACCAGGGTCAGGAAGAAAAAGCACTCATTGAATTTAGACCCATTGACCGATAATGACTACAATGTTGTCAAATGTAAATCAAATAAAACAGAACCCCTTGCTTAAAAGTCAATCACTAATGACAAAATGGTTGCAGAGTAAAAGGACACAAACAACCCCCAAACTAGGATTGTTGAAATGACGGGGGGCATTCTCTGAAATGGTTTGGAGGTATATAACATGAGGAAGCTGGAAAATAGACTCCTCTCCATCTTCTTAAAGTGTGATATGTCTGGAATCTGTATGTTACACTGGAATAAACAGATGCTTAGCTGATGTGTTTCTTATCTACCACGTGGTACTATAGGAAGGCAATTAAGATAATTAGATATAAGAGGAACCAGCTCTTCTGATTAGGCCCAGAGACTGGGAAGGATGGCAATCCTCAGGTATGAGTTCTTGCAGAAAAACAGACAAGACAGAGACTTGAGGCCTCTGTGTACCATTCAGAGAGAGTGGGCTGGGGTGTAACTTAGTGATAGCTGGGACTAGTGTACCATGACTAAAAAATAACAGCAAATAAAAAGAGTATATCCAGTTTTACTCTTTAAGGAGTAACCAAAAAATGGTACAGGTTTGCTAGATGAAACATCAATGGCAAATGAATGTTTTGAAGGGACAACAAATTCAAAATTGACATCCAAACCCACCAAAGTCCACTGTTTATTATAGAGGGTGCCCATCCCCGTGACAGACCACTTAAGTCACTGAAACAAATTTATTAGACACATCTACATGGTCTTCCTTATCTGTATGAGTTATATCTGCCTGGCCTGATATGAACAAAAAGCTGCAAATAACTGAATAAGAAAAAGATTCAAAATTAAAACCAGATTAAAATTCTCCCTTGCAAGCACCACTTTCCCCATTGTTACACAAAATCCAACCGTTTCTCATTAAGAAAAGTTCTGCTTCCTGATTCAGTGACCCTGGATGGCTTCATTCATCTGTCCTTGGTCATCAGCTCCTAGTAAATGGACAAGCCATCCAACATGCTACAAGCAAAGAGCAAGCCATTCTGTCAATAAGAAGATTGAGTTGTCTCTCCTTGTTTACTTCTAAGAATCGGGTAGTTTTGTAAACAAGACTGGCTGGGAAACACAGGCCCAGCTCCAGTCAACACCTGTCTTTGAAAACTCAAAGGGTCTCCTGTCAACAGTCCAATCCCCAGGGTATCAGGTTCCCACTTACCTTTTTGAACATAAGCAATTAGTCAGAAAGACAATCCTTCAGGACTTTATGCCACTGAGTTCTAGGAAGCAACCACACTGGTAGTTACTGACCTTGCTCTTAAAGCTCCTGAAAATAATTCTACCACATCTTCAAAATGTCTATAGTATGATGGTTCTACTAAAAATTGATTAAATAATTCAATAATCAGATTTTTAAGGCAATAGGGGTTGAATCTAGTACGTTGTATATTCTATGCAAGTACTTTAACCAAAGCCTGCCTTTGAAATTGTATTTTGAGACAAGGCCTCACTGTGTCATCCAGGCTAGCCTTGAACTTGTGATTGGTGTTAGGGCACAAGCTCTTCTTTTATCATGCTTCCTTTGAATTATAATACAAGACACTTTTCTGACATATTCCCTATAGACAAAGAACTAAACTAATCCTAAATGCAGTAGCATCTATCTACATAGAACGCCTGCATCCCCAAAGCACCAAGAGTTTCATGAAGCAACAGCTCTGTCCAATGCTCACATCATCAGCACAATTAAGGCATATATGCCATCCTGATGCACAGAGCAGGAAAACTGAGGTATCCAGTGGTTAAGCCAAATTTCGGGTTGCTTTTCCTAACTGAAGAGGTTATATACTCACTTACTGGGCTGCCTTCTTCTATTAAAAGTCTAAAACACAAAAATACTCTCACATTTCTTGAAAAATGAAGAAGAATAATGGCTACCTTAAAGCAGAAGGAAATATTCACTCTTATAATTTCATCACAATACACATTGTTTTCGGGTCTTTATAACAAATCTAGGAAGTAGGAACCCAACTACCCCTCGATTGGGTGGGAGATCTGCTCCACAGTGGGAAGGGGAGGGAGGTCAGTGACCTATGCCTCATACTGTAAGCTCCACAAACAACCCAGGTCTGAGGAGGCTGTAGGCACAGATGCTGGACTTACTAACTGAAGTTTAACTAAATCGACACAGCAGTGAACTACCTTCTAAAGGCCTGTGTTTTATTCTCATTTTCTTAGGGCTGCTATCCCTGTGATGATAAAACATCATGACCAAAGCAATTTAGGGAGGACAGGGTTTTGTTTTTTGTTTGTTTGTTTGTTTTTTTGTTTTTTTTGTTTTTTTTTGGCTTATACTGCCAAGTTACTGTTCATCATCAAAGGAAGTCAGGAACTCAAACAGGGCAAGAACCTGGAGGCAGGAGCTGATACAGAAGCCCTGGAGGAGTGCTGCTTACTGGCTTGCTCCTTGAGACTTGCTAAGCCTTTTCTAACAGAACCCAAGACCAGCAGGCCTTGGATGGTACCACCCATAATGGGCTGGGCCCTCCCTATCAATGACTAATTAACAAACTGTCCTATGGGCTTGGCTACTGCCTGATTTTATGGAGGCATTTTCTCAGTTGAGGCTTCCTCCTCTCAGATAACTTAGTTTGTGTCAAGCTGACATAAAACTAGCCGGTACACTGAGACAAGCCTGTTGGAACCTTAGCAGAAAAGTCCCTCCCTGAAATGAACAACAGAGGATGCCATGGAGACACTTGGCATCATAAGATGTAGCAAATAAGCCCTTAATAAAATATTTTATACCACTCATCTATGGCTCAGGAAACATTGCAGACGAGATGGGGGACGTATGAAGGAGTTGGAAGATAGGCTGAAAAGGCTGCAGCACACCATTTACTAGTTTCAAATTAACTGTTGCCATTATTAACTCATAACAACTATAGTTACCTGCACTGGGCACACACAGGAGCCTAGGAACTAACTATTCTCTTGGAGCGGGTGGGGTTCTTGGAACCCTACCCTTTATCTCTGAAATATTGGCTGTTTTTTTTTTTTTTTTAATTGACTCTTCACAAGAGAGAATCCCTGTCATTACTATGTACTCACTGCTGAACTCAGCAAGCTCCAACAAAAACCTGGAGAGCTCAGAACCTACGGGAAGTCACACAGCTCTGACCAGACTCACGGTTGATAAAGAAAAGTGAATAAATGTGGGAAGAACAGAAGGCTTTGTGGGGAGGACTAGTGCTTAACTGGAGTGGTAGGTATGTGGGGATAAGAGTAATCAGTGTGCACTGTGTACTTGTGGGATAGTTCTTTTAAAGAAGTGTAATTATTAAAAGTGTACCCACCTACTTCCATTTCTATATATGATACCAACATTTGGTGAAACAAGGTTGAGAATTAGCAGGAGGGACAGAAAGAGATAACACGTTTTAACACAATAGTATTACCTCCAGTCTAGCTACAAAAGGATCTGCAAACACACAGGAGCAATCCAAACTCCGGCACCATTTCAGATACAGTACGACTCCTCATCACCACCTACAGCAATCTAACAAGATCAGAACCTCCAGTTTTCCATATGAGGAACTTGAAGCTTGAGAAGGTGAGTGGATTAAACAAGGATGGTCTTACAAAGGAGGTGATCTACTGTTCCCAAAAGCCCCCAGAAAAGCAATCTGCCTTTGATTTCAAGGAAGGCAAAAAGAAGGGTCCCATGTAAGCCAACATGAGTACATATCTTAGGAAAAAAAAATCACAAATTACTGATACTGAACTACTTTCAACCCACAAGATGGATATGGGATCATGGATTCAGACCATCACTGCAAGAGTTTTTCACACGTGCTTGGAGAAAATACCTCAAAGGCTGTGTACCAAGGGTAAGGTCAAGAGCTGCCTTTGAAAAGACAACAGAGGGCTTTGATGAAAGAGGCCAGCAGATCCAGAACTGTAATTTAAAAGTGCACCACTTCATAATGAGCTTAGTGAGAAAGGGTGTGTTCCCACCACTGAAGAAGAAACTTTTTTTCCCAAGCCCTTCTAGGACTTTGTGCTCCCCATTCATCCTTTCTGATCAAATTCATCCTTTAGGTAAACACAGGAGGGATTAGAGACCTTTAATTGGCTTTGGGGGAAGGAATGGTAATCTGAGATGCCAGGGCAGGAACTACCTTGTGTCTTGTGGGAGAGAAGTTGGGAGAGAAAAGGAAATGTTTGCAGTCTGACAGCCTGTTCCCAGCCAAAGAGGACAGCATTCAAGAAGAGGCAAGAGAGATTGCTCAGTTATTCACAGAATTTGCCTGTGACCAATTCACATGTCATTTGGATTTTTGTCTTCCATACGAGCTTTCCGTGTGAGAAATGGGCAAGCTAAAGTCTTGGCTGGTGGTTTTCCTACTTTTAGCATGTATCAGGTTGAAGGAGGGGGTTCTTAAGATTTGATTTCTAGACTCAGTCCCAGAGAATATGATGGAGTAAGTCTGTGATCGGTCCCAAGGATTTGTGTTCCTAACAAGTTCCCAGGTAACATTGGTCAATGTTATTGACCAATGCTATTGTTCAAGAAACAAACTATAAAAACCAGTAGCCTCACTTCCGGCTGTGCACAGCTGCATTGCACTTTCTCCTTTGTGAAGTGCAATTACTTGGGCTATATCTGAATGTGTGGAAGCCACTTCTGACCCAAGGATACAAATTGAACAGGAATGTGACAACGGTGTACTAATTCTAATATAAATCAAGCTACAATGCAATTGATTCTATGAGAGTAGTATTACTAACCTCTAACAGTTACTGACCAGCTCTCTCTCTCTCTCTCTCTCTCTCTATATATATATATATATATATATATATATATATATAGCCAAGTATATATATGTTAAGAATATGCCAAGTATCTAACCTATGTTATCATGAGGTATATGTGTTGATGTTATGCTCTTATATAAATATAGACTCTTAACCTCATTAGATTAAACCCATGGTCACTTGGCCAAAAAGTGGCAAGTTGGCAATAAGTGCATGACTCTCACTTATTCACTGTGTGTTTTCTTCCTTGAATCCTAAAAAGAGTAGATCAGGAAGAAAGGTCCACCTCTGTGTTACTCGATAAAAGAATAAATATGCATGGATAGGGAATCTCACAGTTCTTTCTTCACTCTGGTTCTTTCTGTCTTCTTGGGAAGCTCAATGTTTTCCTTAGCCCACGTCTCACCTTTCCATACCTGCTAAATGTGAGGAAATGCTTAATGTGTTCAGGGCAGAAGGGTAGGGAAGGGGGTGATACCCTGATACCCCGATACCAGAGACTTTATCACATTGCTTATCTCTCCTTGTTGAAACAAACACCCAATTTCTCATGGGAACAGCACACAGTGCTTGGGGACTCTGGCATAGGAAATGTTGTTGACGGTTTGGGTCTCAAAGAGTTGTTTGCAAGGGATGGAACACCTTGTCAGGGAAAGGTCTCTTGATTTTATGACACAGCACTCTTGCATTGTCTGCCTTGTCTCTTTGATGTTGTTGATGGAAGAGAAGCAGGAGGAAAGAGCTCCAGAGACACCCTGCTCTTATCTGAAGAGAGGGCTATTTTTACCATCACCACACAGCTTTGATGAGCTACTTACTAGCCTCATAACTTGCTCCTTCATCCTAAAACTTCCAGCTTCACCGTCTGATCCAAGACCTAGTTTACAAGTGACTTTCTCAATACTGTGTCCCCAGAGTAGGTATTCCTGGCACTTCCCTCTCTTGGAAAGCTGCTGAAACTTCTCAAAAAAAATGGGTATATAATATTCAAACTTCATGAACCATTTCAATGACTAGTCACTGGGTCTAGAAGAGTAATGAGTTGTTCTGCCATTGTCAGAATTCACACCTTCACCTTGCTGGATTAGAGGGCATAGAAGAGTGGCTACAAATGTACCTCTCCAGTGGTGCACACATACCCTCCTTTCCCTAGTCAATAGCCCTGCATTTTGACCATTCTCAAACCTGTTCAAATAGTTCCACATCAAATATAACTCACCCTCTATGTCCAGCTTCTGACACTACAACAAAATCCCTAAGAGCTATAAGCTCATATAACGAGAAAATGTTTACTTGAGATCACCATTTCAGAGTCTGAAGTTCACTACTTGAGAGTGGGAAATAGCAAGCCATGATGGGAACACAGTGCAAAGCAAAACTATCTGTGTTCAAGAAGCTCGAGAGAGCTATGTGGGGGCTGGTATTCATAAATTCTCAGTGGAGGCTTCTCAAGGCTCTACTTCTTGAAGGTTGTATCACCTCCCTATAATGCCACCCTGTGGGCTACTCATCAATATGGGCCTTTGTGGAACATTCAAATTATGACATCAATTTATTCAGATTTATTTGTAGATATTTATTCTGGAAGCACTTACGTAAAACAGAGAAGCATAGCTCATATCAAAATGCTGGAAATAATTGAATGTATGGAGTGTTGAATAAGGAACTGCTTAAATAATTCAATGGAATGCAGTAGGAAAGCATATAGGTACTAAAGATGAGATGATCTACCTGTGTAATTAGGCAACTATAGAATGCTAGTATTCAGATAGAAAAATAGAGTATCGATGAAAACATGAAGCCTCCTTAACACCTCTGTATGGAGTCATAAGAACATAGGAATCCTGTTGGTCACTTCAGACCAGCATCCTGTGACACAAACCAAGTACAGGTTGGGCATCCCTAGCCCAAAAATTCAAATCTGAAATCCAAAATTCTTAGAATATCAGTAGTATGCTTTAAAAATCATATTATCCAACCTCTTATATTTCAATATTTTTACATTAGAGAAGCTCAACCAGTTAGGTTGAGGCAAATATTGCAAAATCTGACACACTCGAAAGCAAAAGTGGTACTTCTGAGCCCAGTTTAGGAAAGGTACACACCACCTGCCCAGGTGGCATTTGCTTGACCTTCCTGAAAGCCCTTGAGATGGAACATGGACACTCCTCCATGTAGCCTAAAATAGGCTCAAGGGGGGGGGGGATGAAATTATGTGGAACAAATCTTACATTTACCTTAGTCTTCTTCCTGCCACAAACAGGACTCTTTATAGTTCTCAATCTGCAGTTTGTAAACTACTACTGCACCTAGAAGAATCTGATTCTATGCTTCTCGACAGGGAATATGTCAGTCAGCTGCCAGGTCTGTCCAGTGCCCTCGCTGGAAACTCTCAGTGGATTGCAAGAAACAGGTGAAAAACTTCAGGGGTCTCACCCTATGCCATTCCATTACGTTCTGCTCTCTGGAGTTTCACAATGGAATATGGGGTCAGCATGCCTGAAAAAAATCCTACTTAGGTATACAGAAACATTGTGATCATTATCATTTCTGGGCTTCATGTCATAGGACCAACTTTTGAAACAGCCTGTGTTCAAGTAAACCTGTTAGGAGCCTAAATAGTGAATTCCCTCTAACTGGAATCATTTTTTTAGCAAACACCACTGTCAAACAGGTAGAAGGGGAAGTTAACGAATGGCATCATACATCTTAAATCTAATCCTGTCGATTTTTAATGTACCTTATGTTTTTAGCATTTAATCCTCGGGGGGGGGATGCCAACAGTCACGTTGCTTTCTATACATACATGTGGAACAATTTATAACAAGCAAAGTTTACACATCCCTTGCAGATAGAGGTCATGTCTAAGAGGGATGGCAAGAAAGCCCCCAAAACAGGGAGAGAAGGAATTTGCTCAAGCCCTTTGATGCAAGGCTGGAGAGCATGTTTCCTGCAGCCAATCAGATCCAAAGGAAGCAAATTATGAAGCAAGAAGAAAAGTTCACTGCATTAGACAAACCCCAATCGGGAGGCATTTCACAAAGTAGCTGGTCTGTGTTCATGAAAACTAACCTGTGATGTGGTTTGACCTGACGGTATCATGCGGAAGGATAGAGCACCTCAGCGGGCCCGTGCCTAAGGATGCCCTCCCCAGAGGGATCACACCATGCAACAGGCTAAGTACAAAAAGGAAGTTTGTTAGGGTAAGAGAAAGGGACCTGGGAAAGGGGTAGAGGCAGATAAAGGAGGAGGACACAGAAAGACAGAAAAAGAGAGCAGAGATGAACAGAGGAAGAGAGGAGAGAGGAAGAGAAGAAGAGGAGCGCCGGGAACATGTGGGGAAGAGAAAGGGAGGATGGAGAGAAAGAATGGAGAGAATGGAAAGAGAGGGATGAGAGAGGGGGGGGGTAACCTAGCAGTCCTACTTATATACAAGGTTGGCTCTTACCTGGTGGGCTATTGGGCAGAGCCTAGCAGAATTGCCAATAATATGAAACACAAAGCTCCAGGGATCCTTCCAGACTGAACAGCAGACTGAAGGCCTGTCAGCACGAGGGGCATCCAGGCGTTCCTTCTCCAAAGAAGCTTAGGGCCAACTGAAGAAACAAACAAAAGCTGAAAACTCCAGCTTAGGGCATTGGCACCATAGATATGTAGTGTATAGCTTCAGTTTTAGAAAAAGTACAGTAAAACATTTAAAGATAAAAGAATCATCAGCTCTATAATTTGACTTAAATAGTAGTTCTGGGGAAGATACACTTATAAATGTATATGTGAACTAAACATAGACGAAATAGAGAGGAAATGAAAACAGGAAGAGCTGGTTAAAAACAATAGAGGAGAACTGGTAATGATATACAGGAATTGTAGAATTCTTATAAATTTTCTATGAGTTTGAAGTTAGGAGAAAACGGGGAAAAGGGATATTTTAACATAATGTAATAACTTTCAGTCATCTGAAGATTCTACATCAAGTGGTCTTGGAACCTACCACACTTTTCTTTAAAACAAATGCCAGTTTAAGTAACAAAGCACCAACCCTCAGTTTTCCAAAGCACGAGACCTCCCTCCTCAAAGGGACTTTGCCTTTTATTTTCCTCTGCAGATGAGACTCCAAATAGGAGGATGGGACCTGTTGTCGCCAAAGGAGTTCCTCACCAGTGTCTTGAAGAGAGACCGCCCATTCTACAGGCATGAGCAATACTTAACATTCCCACTCAAAGCATTGACTGAGCCTGTTTAATTTGGCTTTCTTTTCGTTTTATTCTGCTATGCTTGGATAGCTGAATGGATCTATTTATGGCATGCCCCGTTGTCTGAGAATGTAGCTTTGACATAGTATCAGAAGCCATTTCCAACGTGGACACTAGTAACTTCTTTAAGATCTCTAGATGTGCTTTCAGATTCTCCCCCTCCCCCATCCCCCCCACCCCCCACTTTTCTTGGAGGTCATCTGTGCCATGAGACTTAGCCCAGTGCTCTTCATCCCAAGCGGCTCACCCAGATTGACATGATTGGCTTTTCTTTCAGCAGTTAAGCGTGGTAAAATGCTTGACACGACCCTGCTCAGGCTTGTTTGTGTGCCAAGAACAACACGTGATCGGCACGGCTGAGCTTTATAGAGCTGACCCCCAAAATATCTGTTTACCCAGATGTTGACATTCTCATGACTAATGGACAAAGCTCCTGGGACACACTGTTGGTGGCAGAGCAGAATTCAGAATTCCAGTCAGAATTACAGAGCTAGCAAGGACATAGGGATGGGTGCTCCTAACCGTCATGCTTTCAGTGGAGGGAAAGGGAACTGAAAGGGTGAATGGGACTTATCCAACAAATCTGGGATTAGTGTCCAGGTATCCTGTCTGCTGCATTGGCGTCTGAGAACTTTTACCAAAGGGATGAATGCTTGCTCACATGTGAAATGGCCTCAGTTGCCCGAGTTATTGGGTGTGTATCAAGGAAGACAGCCTCCCCAGTACATACTTTGGGATTAGGGAGGACAATGTTTCCAAATCCTTTTTTCAGAGTCCGTACATGAAGAAACCTCAAACCCAGGATTCCAGCCAAAAACAATGATTCTCAAGTTCCTATGAGATCCTGCATGGATGTTTAGCCAGGCAGTGCGCTGACTGGGCTGGCTGACTCCGGTGGCTGATGGGAGCCTCACTGGGCTCCAGGGCTGACACTTCAAAGGGATGGGATGTGAGCTTGTGAGGCTGAGTCACCCTCATAGGCCATTTGCTCCTATCAACAGGATGAGGAACCCAGGGGAGCACAGAGGGCAGAGCTGAAGGGCAGTGCAGAACACTGTTTCTCCCGACCTAACCAGTGTTCCTCACCGCTTCAAGGGTGAGGCAAATCTTCAAGAAAAGTATTTGAGAAGCAGAACACTCCTCTGAAAACTTTTGAACACACACGAAAAAAAAAAGACAAACAAACAAAAAACCCTCTTAGCTCATTCATTCATGCACTGGATTATTTATTCATTCACATGTCAAATGACCTTAACACCTCCTTTTTTTTTTTGGTAGGTGGCACACTGGGTTGCAATGAGGTCTTACTAGGAACTCATAGTCCTAATCTCCATAATAAATAAAGAGCTACGACAAACAACAAAAAAGATAACCCTATTGAATTATAACCAGAATATATTACTGTCTTTCACAGAACAGAGTTCACTGAAAAGAAATGCAAACGTTGGCTAAGCACATGAGAGAGTGCATTGGAGATATCAAATTAAGAGACACTATTCTTAAGCATCATATCCACTGAGCCTTCAAATGCTGAGAATATTAGTGTCTTCAGATTGTGTGGGGGCTGGAACTTACAAACACTGTAGGTACTGAGGGTGTGACTTCAGGCATCCTTAAGAAAGCTATCCAAAATTGTAATATGTACCCCCTCAATTACTTTCCCCCTCTAGTGACATGAATAAGAGTAGTCTGGGCATCATTCGCTTCCCTACCCTCAGCCCACATGACAGGACAATGTACATGTGTCTAGGTCTAGCTGAGACAAGTGAGAAATCCCTACCATAATAATCAATTCAGAAATAGTCAAAGTTGCCGTCTGTCTTCCATTGGACTTGGAGTTTTAAGGATGGAAGCCCAAAGATCCTGCAGCCATTTGTCAGTACAAAGGAAAGCCTGGAGAATGGAGCAATGGAGGTCAGTGGAGGGAATGGGT
The DNA here is from genome assembly GCF_900095145.1 of Mus pahari. NCBI lineage: Eukaryota > Metazoa > Chordata > Mammalia > Rodentia > Muridae > Mus > Mus pahari. The sequence continues at coordinate 120,141,972 of NC_034592.1, read as the reverse complement.
TCCTATGATGCTCATAAACCTTGGGCTACCATCCTAAAGATAGATCCATTCTCTCACCTATGAACTTTGTCTTTTGTATTAGCTACTATAGGTTAATGTTTCTGTTGATTACAACTGAAAAACCCAAACAGAAATGTTTATGCCTACAAAGGGACTACTGTGTACTCTGTTTGTCAGATCAGCATTAACACTGAAAAAAGTATCAACTCTCTAGGTGTTTATGTGGAGAAGAAATACCTAAATGTCTAAATGATTATAGCACATCACACCATATCACAGAACATAGATAAGTTGGTGCATAACTCCTCCACATAAACACCTAAAGAGTCTAAATGTCTAAATGATTTCAGCTTATCACACTGTATCATAGAACATAGGTAAGTCATCTTGGTGTGTAATGTGTAATATGAACTTATTTGTGCAAAAATACCTATATAAATATATATTGCAATTCTTTTACCATTGATAAACATAGTTCAGATGCATCTACATTTGAATATGTAAATACATACATACACAAACACACACACACACATATATATATATATATATATATATATATATATATATATATATATAATTTTAAGTATGTATGTATCAAGAAAAATTTTGAAAATACAGGTACCAAATAGTGGTTATTTCTGAAAATAAGAGATAGATGATACCAGATGCCAACCCTGAAATCTAAATGCTAGTTTATAGCAATGGAGCAGTGGAACTGGGCCACAAATCAGAAGGCAATTAAGACAACTTGGTAGGTTTTATCCCAATCTTCTAAGTAAGAGGGGATAGCCTTGAATTCATTTAGCATTTCCAAGTACTGGAGAGGAAAGATTAATATGAGCTGGCTATTCTCCCTTTATTATTTCCTCTACTGGATCCTCTTTGTCCCTGTCTCTGCTTTTTCTGTGCCCTGGGAACTTGACCTCTGCAGCTCATAATACTGAACTCGTTTGCTGTCTAGAGTTTTGGTTGCCCCTTGTCGACCAGAAGCACTAGCAGAGAGCTCAGAGGATGGGAAGCAGAGACTTGCAGGCATGACTGTCTCACATGCCTCTTCTCCCCACCAGCTTCACTCATCACTGCTTCAGTCTGCGCCACCCCCCACCCCCCATCCCCCACCTTGCACAGTTCTAAGCACAAGACACTTTAGGGAATTCTAGGGAATTCCACACTGCCTTGGCTCCCTCCTGGTTTTCTGTAGTTGTCCCTGGGTCTCTTCCCACACTCTTGGCTTCCCCATCCCTTCTTTGAGAGGCTGGCCTCCATTAATATCTATGCCATCTAGCCCTCGAGTCTTCAGTTTCCTGCATGAACTACAGCTTCTACAGGGAATAAAAAATGATTTCAGAGTTTGCTTGGTCAGACTTCCTGATCAACTAAATGAAACATGGGAGATTGAGAGAAAGATAAAAATCTCCCTGACCTCTGACCAGAACTGTAAAGCAGAGTTGACATTATCAGCCAAAGCCAGAATCTCTCAGGAAGAGAGAAGCTGATCTGGGGTGGGAGACAACAGTGGGTGGAGTCACTCAGGTGAGGGGACATTTGGGGCTCAGTTTCTCCTGAGACACATCTACTGGAGTAAAGGAGCCAGAGTGCAGAGTGAGGGAAGAACTGGGGTAGAGATAGCTTTGGGAGGGTTGAAAGCCATCCAGCAAGTAAAGGTATATCTCAGGGGCAGAGAACTTGCCAAGAATGGGACCCTAGTTTTTTCCAGGAGTTCATAAAAAGAATGGGAGGAGATGAAGGGAAAGCAGAAGAAAGGATGGGGGAGAGAGGAAGAGACAGGAAAGGAAGGAAAGAACGAAGGAAGGAGGGAGGGAGGGAGGGAGGGAGNAGGGAGGGAGGGGGGAGGGGAAGGGGGAAGGGGAAGGGGAAGGGGAAGGGGAAGGGGGAGGGGAAGGGAAAAGGAAGGGAGAGAGGAAGGCACCCTTGGGCAAAGCTGCTGCTCATATGCCCATTCTTTCCCTGCCTCTGCATCTCCCTCGCCCCCACTCTACCTCTTTCCTTAAACCCAGTTGCTGGCATCGCAAGTAAGGCTCCCTTTTCTCGCTATCACTAATTTTCTAACCTTTTTACTCCAAGAGCCTAAGTGTTTTAATTTTCACAAAATGACAGTGAACTGCTCCAATAAAGCATTCCACCCAATGAGCAAAAGAATTCACTTATCACTGCTCCAAGAGGGGATTTGTACATTCTCAAAGCCAATGATTGAGCCTCTTAATTGGATAGTGACTGGAGACAAAAATCCTCCTCCTCCTCCTTAGGGGGACAAGAGAGTTTTCGAAATGTAAATTGCGCAGGCCATATAAACAGGGCTACCATCCTGATCATGAGGCTGGGTGACATGCTTATTTTAAGTCAAACATGAACATATCATGGAAGAAAAGCAAAGATCTTGGCCAGTTTTAACATAAACCTAAAGCAACCAAAGGATTCCTACTCAGAGGTTGACACTTAACCTGACCTGGTAAAGGTGCCTGATGGGAAAGTCAGAGATAGGAAAGTCAGTGATTTTTCCCTGGACTGTTCTAAAAGAAACAATTTATGGACATTGTAAGATGAATGCTTTGGAGCCAGCAAGTCAGATGCTAACTCCATAAGTCATGCCTATGAGGGCCTTAAGACACCATGCTAATGTCTATGCTTTGAGTTTCTTGTTTAGCTGTCTTCCCTAACTTTGGAATAAAATACATTTCACATAATGTAAACCCATCTACTATAAGCCTTCTCTGTTACATGTTGTCTTATGTATAACATAAGAAAATACATCCTGGTTCCAGGAAAACCATCCAGCAAGGAAAAGAATGCATACCAACTTCCTGTATATTTGGCACCTGCCACAATCGTCAATAAATCTGCAGTGGGCAGCAGACATTTCCTCAAACAAGACCCCCACACCTCAAAAACTATGTGTCCTGACTTGGAAAAGCCCAGCTCATACAATCAGAAAATGTTTCCTTGTCTAACTGGAACCAAAATAATGATGATAATAATAAATAGAGTTGCTTATCTAAGGAGAAATTTGAGCCATTCCAATATGTAGGAATGTTAAGGATTTAACCAAAGGACACCATTGGTAGCCATCAGTAATCCTCAAATTGGACGCATGTTTACAATATCTCACCTCTTGATTTTCAGAAATGTACCTGTCTCCAAAAAGTGCTCAGAGAATGTTTTAGGCATTGTATATAGAAGAGGGCTGGGGAACTGGTCGCATCCTTTCCTACTTTGTGAAAACACAGTTGTCAGTTCCGGCCTCAGAAACAATCCAACTTATAAACAATTTAATAGAGGTTTCCTGTCTCCTCCTTTCCCCTTTAACATGGAGCCCTTCAGCCATTGTTTCCAGAGGAGACCTTCGCTTCCCCACCAAGCCCCCACTCCCACAAAGCCTCCTCCTTCTCTCTATTAAAGGGCTGCCAAGTTCTTCCAAAGGGAGGGAAAGATATAGTAGTTTCTGCCACTTTAACACTCTATCCAGCACCCCTAGAAGGGCTGAGGTCAGGGCCTCAACACCCTCTGAGTACATTCGTTGCAATTCAGCCACCTGGGAAATCCAGTAGGCCTTTGTGATAGCCTGGGAAGATAACCATCCATTGGAACAGTGTTCTATAAGAAGAATATATCCATGGTTCCAAGGGACTTTGGGAACAGAACATTTTCACAGAATAGGATGTGATCTACACAGCAAGTTAGAGACTGACACATGGTTTCCAGGCACCCACAAGATTTCATGGGAGTTTCCTAACAATGTCACCCAAAATTAACCTAGGAGCCTTTGGAAAAGACTGTGTAGGTCATTTAGTTGTCTAAATTATTATTAGGAAAGTACAGGCCAAGAGTGCATTCTTTAAATGTGATTTTTGTTATTTCATAAAGCATCGAAAATATTGCTGTTGAAGAAATTGCAGTTTTCTTGAATTTCTCTTATTTATTCCATGGCTTGATGTTATTAAGTTCTATATGGGAAATAGGGGAAACCAAGCTTAGGTTAGCAATATTAAATAGGTCTTGATACATGATGGAGAAAAAGAATTCAGTGGCTGTGCCAACACTATCCTGGGCTTTGGCATCACCTGGGTAACACCAGGTATCCATTTTCTCATGGGTCAGGTTTGCCCAAGGATTTCTTCCAGAGTAACATTATTTGATTCCAATCATTTCTCCCCTGTGCGCACATGTGGCTCTCCAATATGATACTCTTTCTCCCTGAATATGTACTGATAGACTTCCTGCTTTAGCTATAAACAGAGCCATGCCTCCTATTTCCAAAGCCTAGTAAAGTGGCAGTTAACATGGGACCCTCAGTTGACATCTTCTACAGCTCTTTCATGTCACCTGCAAACCATCCTGTGGCTTCCCAGAATAGTGGGGAGACCCACAGTATCACAGGTTAGTATTCAGCCCCATTGAAGTCCATCTACTGGCTACCAAACAGTAGGAAAAGTTCTCCCAATACATTACAATCCCAGTGAGTGTTAATGGTGACATGACCTTTCAGGAAATGGATAGGAAGACATTTTGGTTTTAAAAATGGAAAGGTTAGTGTCAGCAACCTCTGTCAGTTGATGTAAGATATAAAAAGGTTAAGTTAATGCTTTTTGCACCATCTTGTACAAACACACATGAACTTACTACCCCTCTACTGTGTGTCAAGGGTCTCTTCAACAGTCAGAACATGTGGAGATTGGTCCAAGCCTTAGGTTAGCAGGGAGGCTTTAATTTCAGGGAACTTTAGATATAACCACCTGCTAAGTCAAAACACTTTGCATGAGCTTTGGAATCAGATGAAAATAGGTCAGCTGACTGTGGCCTGAGGGTCAAAGCGGCCCCAACATCTGTTTGTAAAGATAGTTAAAACCACCATCCTTGATAATTCCCAAGAGTTGGAGTAGACTACCTACCTGTTTATGTAATGCATGCGGCTCTCTGCCCCTGTGGGTAGCAGATGAAGATTTATAACAAAGGGTATATTGCCTACAAAGTTTCAGGGTGTCTTAAATGATACATGGTGCCAAACAGGTTGATTCTTTGTCATGTCTTCTGCCATGTCTTCCTCTGCATGGCTCTTGGGGGCATCAGGCCAGCACACACTGGCATAGTTCTGATTTGTAACAAGGGCAACCACAGCATATCTGGACTTCTAGGCCTATTTTAGTAAACATTATTTTTGGCCAGTTCTACTATTTTCCTTTCAGCTGAGGTAAAAGTGGATATTAAGGAATTGGCATCTACCACATTTGCTGTTATCCCCCTGGGAAACTCTTAACCAAGAGCAAGGTGTGTTTTTAGTTGTGAAACTGATAAATCAGATAAGTCAATAAGCCTTCAAAGTTAGAGGGTATTGGACATCCTTCTCCATGGAAATTGGAAAGATTTATTTGACAGGCAATTACTGTGATGTAGAGTAACTCCCACAGCGAGAACCCAAATCACGAAGTTCTTTGAGACTTCCCTGTATTCTCTGGCTCTCTCAGCCCCTTCATTCAAAAATTAGTTTACCACTAAGTCAACTCAAGGGGGAAAATAATACTTCCAAACCAGTTGAGAGATGACCCCTACCTCAAAATGAAACCATGATGTTTACAAAAATTAAAACAGAACTTGGGGGGTTGTTTTGTTTTGTTGCGTACATAAAAGGGTTATCTTCTTCCAGACTGAACTTTGAAAAGCAGCAATGCTACTCAGATGTCACTATGCCCCTGCACCTTTGTGATCTCACCCATAGAGGTTTCTAGGCTTTACCCACCATACCAAGGTAATAGGTGGCATGATTTTTACCCCCAGGGTTGGTAAGAAGTGATAGGAGGTGACTTGTCTAGCACATTATGACCTGTCACAATGCCAACATATAACACGTTTCAGTGATGGTTCAATGTTTTTTTTGTTTTTTCCTCTCTGCATACCTACACTCCAAATGAAATAAGGGTTTAATTTTGAGGCTGCCCCTCAGTTATACCTGCCAGGACATAAAAGCTTATCAGAATATATTTGCAAGTGTTTTAGCAATATTTCTAGCTTCAGCTTTTAAATGACGATGTTGATTATTCATCTGAAGTGATGATGTGAACGTGTTCTTTTCTGTGGGAAATACTTAACTCAAAGGACTAGAGAAGTTGTCTAGCTGGTTGGCTCAGCTGTCAGTTCTGTTATACAACAGTGACTAGCTCTATCTAGGGCTGGGAAATAATAAACACCTCGCAAATATCTTTCTAAAAACATGTTAATGAAATGAAACCTACCTCAGACACTTTAAGTCCACAGTTCACTGAATTCTCGTAAAGTGAATCCAGCCCCATAGTCAGCACTCAGGATGTGCATCACAGGACTAATAGTATCCCTTCTAGCCTCTTAGTCATTCTCCATTCTGGTCACTACTCTCTGAGTGTAATCCCTCTTCTGGCTTCTAATAGCACAAAATCAGTGGTGTTTAGGTCGGCAGTACATGTCACTACATTCACAGACTGTGTGACATTTCATGCTCAGCCTCTTTGTTCATTGTTTTTTTTATAAAATTTATCTACATTGATTTATACCATTTAAAGTTAGATCATTCATCGACCATGTAGTATAGCTCCTCCTTTTGTGACTACATTACGATTTATTTATCTAATCTGTTGCTGATAGACACCTGGGTAATTTCAGCTTAGAGACCGTTGCACATTCTACATGGTTTTTCAATAATCATTGCATGTGTTTCTGTTAAAAGAGCACCCATAAGTGGCCCTCGAACAGCTTAGGCTTGGCCTTAGGAAACACACTAGGCTTTTCTCCTGAAATTCTATTGTTATTTACTCCTACCAGCAGTGTGTGTGATTCAGTGGTCCCATGTGGCTATATTTTGAGTGTGCGCCCCCCCCCTCCATGCTCACATGTTTGGAGCTTGATTCCCCAGTGCAGAAGTGCTGAAATGTGCGGCTGTTAAGTGTTGTCAGGGTCATGAGGCATCTACACTCATGAATACATTAATGCTATTATGGCACAAGTAGGCCTATTATTGTCTCCCTCCTGCCTACTTTGCTTTGCCCTCTTCCTACATGCACAGGTTGTCAGTAACCAGAACAATATACAAATCTGTGGTTACTAAAAACTCACATACAAAATAGAGTAAGGAAAGCAAAACACAGACGAAGACAGACATCCTTGCCATCTGTATCCACCATAATTCTTACTAACATCATTCTAATGGATAACTGCATACATTTTCTGTCATAGACTTGAAAGGTTCTGTTTTAATGATAAAAGGGAAGTGAAAATAAAGATGGCACATATAAAGGCTCCACAAGAAATATATGGGTCATGAACATGTATCATTGCAGTAGAAAGAATTATCATCAAATGTATATACAACTGAACTTATGTGCTGGCTGATTCAACCCTTCCCCAGTCCTGGTATATACATAATATTCTATAATAAATCTATATTATTATTATATTATTATTCTATAATAAATAATATTCTATAATAAACTTTTCTCATCATCCCATAGCTCTACCTCAGAATTAATTTTCTTCCCACTGATGCCCAAGACTCCCAAGAGAACATTAATGAAATTTGGGATACTGGCAAGGAACAAAAGGGAGAATCAGGAGAAGACTGGGCTTTGGACACAGTAAATAGCAACATGTGCTTCCGAATAGGAAAGAGTTGGTGAGAGAGGTCTGGGTATCTTTAATTCATGTCACCCACAAGGACCACATCACCAGTAGCTACATGATAGTTAATATCTTGCATTTTTCCAACTTTTTCCAATTTATAAAATTCTATAAAAATCTGGAACACCTCAAGAAGCAAGTTCTGTGAAAGAAGAATGCTGAAGCTGGTCTCACACCAGACTGTACATTACAGCATCCAGATGGACTTCCCTCTGTAAATGGGGGCTTATGACAATAGAAACAGGGGTCTCTCATGTTCTTTACTTAGATAAGTATCTGAGTCAGACCTCTCCTTACAAGACATTTCCCATGCAACACAAATTCCCATTTCTCACACCAACTCAAGGCAATGGCAGTTTTCCTACAGAATGTTCTTAAGCACGTGGCCTGTGCTTCATAATTCCTCACAATAAATAGCTGATAGTTATCCAACGCCCTCTGCATGCCAGGCAATGTGTAAAGTGAATTACATGCACTGTTTATTTTAATTTAGTTTAATCTCTTGAAATCAGAGTCACAAAGCACTTAACTCACAAGGCCGTATGTAAGTCTAGATCTGGTTCCTTTAACATCCAATGCTCCTCTTGTTTTGGCTGTAGGGCCTTGAAAAGCTATTCTCTTTCCCTTTACATACCACATCCATGCCTGCTGATAGTTAATGTCCCAGAGTTGCAACATTTTCTGTATGTGTTCATGCTTATTTGCTGCATCCTTATTTAATGGTCATATAATCAACCAATAATACCTCATGTATCTTCTGGATGACCAATTAGGCTCCTCGGAAATTAGACCAGTCTTTCTTCCCAAGTTTATGTGGGTGGCCTCGGATGCCCAATTGGAAGGTGACCCAGCAAGTAGGCCTTTGTCCTTCCGGAAGCCTCCCTTACGACAGCAGACCCTCCCATGGCCTCCATTTCTCCACCTCACTGTGAAAAAGCAGGCACTATAGAAAAAGAATGCCATGTCTTCTATTTTAGGGTTGGATTCTGTTTTTCTCTAAAATAACTGCTTCAGCATTGACCTCAGGGGAAGATGTATTTAAAAAATGTATGTTGTTTTAATTTGATGAATAAAATACTATGCACTTCTCTGCTCCAATGTCATTAAGCTTTCAGCACGCAAATACTACACATATGTTTCCATTATGCACATAATTTTTCATATGCATAAATTATTTGTTTTCCTAATGCCAAGTTGTTCAGTGACGTTTCTTTTTTATTTTCTAGAATCCTCTTTGACTTCCGTTTCTTTTATTCATTTTACTTGTTTCAGTTTTAAAATCCATGTGTCTGAAAGATTATTTTAAAAATAAGCAGCAGGTTGTAAGGCTTTTTATAAAATAATAACTGAATATAAAGGTACAAAATTTTAAACACCAAGAAATCACATGCTCAAGAACCCAGACCTGTACCCTGCCTCGCCAGGTGAGCAACCATGTATTCAGCTCACCTGCAGGCAATGAAGCTCCCTTTGGAAAGACCACAGAGCACAGTGGGAGCTGTTGCATTTCCAACCACTCTGCAGTTCCAGCCTGAGTTTATTCATTAAAACAAACAAACACACAAACAAAGAAAACTTGCCTGGGTCTCGCTTCACTTTAATCCATCTGCTTCCTGCCCGACCTGTGTCTGTGCCAACTCTGGCCCAAGTGAACAATTCTATAAATGGCCCTCTCACTTTCACTTAATGAAATGTAGATAAAACTAAATTGGTATGACTGTTTGGAGTTATTGTCAGTCTTAAAATCAACTTCAGTCTGTCATCTAGAAATTGTCTCCACAATACAACACACTAGCTGAACATTCACTATAGCTAAGATAGTAATGAGATAAATAAGTTAGGAAAATGTGGTATATCTGACATTTCCATGAAAATGGAGGATGTTATATCAAGTGAAATAAATAAGCCATATGCATAAAAAATGAACAGTGCTTATTCTCTTTAATATGTACATGCTAAAAATGCAATCTGAATGAACAGTGGTTCTTACTGGGGATACAGAAAGGGAGAGGAGTTGTGGGACACTGGGTAATGGGCAGCAAACAGGTAGATGAGATAAGTTCTAGAGTTCTATAGTAGTGGGAAGATAAGCTCAGAAAAATCTTGTATGTGCTGCAGATAACAAGTAAAGGAGTGTTTAAATGGTATTGATGAGAAGACAGGAAAATTAACCACCCTGATGTGGTCAATACATAGAGTGTATGTGTGTTAATAGTATATCATGTCCCATACAAGTATATGATGTGATAACAACTGATGAATGTTTCACAAGGTGGAAATGATAACAACTCTCCACTTACTTGTTATACTGTATATACATGTATAAAATTATCACACTGTACCCTACAAACCTTTAGAATTAAATAGTAATTAAAATTTAAAAGTTAGGTATATAATCTGAAGAGAATCACAAAGAAACGTCTCATAGACTCACATTAAGGAATCTTTCTTAAAATAAACATATTACAATTCAACTTCAACAAATAATAAAAAAAAAAAAAAAAAACAGAAAAAAGACTAAATATTACTCCCAAAGCAGTGAGCTGGTGACTTTCTATCATATATAGCTGAAAATTAGATTCAGGAGCAGGAAAAGGATATTCATGGAATAGTTGGTGAAATTTAAATGAGACCTATCAGTTGATAATAAGGTGACATCATCCACTTCCTTCATTTCATCATCAGGTCTCTATAGGCAGGAGAAACACTAGCATCTAAGCAATGTGGAGGAGAGTATCTGGGTATTGATGTTATATTTGTATGTTTTATAAGTCTAAAGAATTATAATGAAGATGAAGTTTAAATATGAAAAAGCTAAAGTTTCCCCACTCCCACCAAAGAGCACTGTGTTAGCATGTACTCCACATCTGATGAACTCTCAGAAGGGAAGAGAAAGACTGAGAGACCATTAAAGACTTGAGAATGACTGGACAAGATGGTGCCCATGCTCTCCTTAGCTGACGTTCTAAAATCCCATGAACTCTGAAATTCAAACAACAATATGTCAAGATCAACTGCTTTACAAATATTGGCTTCCACATAAGCCATCCAAATAGAAAATATAAAATCAAGTTTGATGGTGATGCATCCAGGAATCCCAGCACTAGAGAGGCTGAAGCCAGAAGATGGAGAATTCAAGGTCAGCCTGGGTGTTTGAAAAGAAAGAAGGCAAGGAAAAGAAGGAAAGGCAAGAGAGAGAGGAAATATATTTGAAGTTCCCACCCCGGCTTCCCTATCAGTTTGCACATTCGTGCCTACTTGAAATGAGTCATTTCTTGTCCACTGCCAGGAATATTCACACATGCAAGTGTAAATAATGTATGTGATTCTAGATAACACACAAATCAGTGATCCAAATAACCCATGCTCAACCCATGCTCACTCTTGCCTAAGCTGTTTGCCACCGGGACTCCCACTGCTCAAAAAAAAAAAAAAAAAAAAAAAAAAAAAAAAATAGGAGAGGGAGGTGGGGAGCTGAGAGGGTGGCAGAAATCAACTCACTGGGACTGTTTGTAGTGTGAGCCCCAGCACTGTACCTCCAAGTTAGCTTTTTAAAATAGCAAAAAGCACTTACCAAGCTCCACCCTGTAAACGGAAGGTTGGGAAGTATATTTGAATTTGAAAATCAATTACCTGGCTAAGATTAGCCCCAGGGTCTGCTTATCATCTCCCGTTTCTACACTTAAGTGGCGTTGATTTAAGGAAGAACTCACTGTTGTTTTTACCAGGGTTATTTTCTTCTCCTGCGGGCGCCTGGGAAGCAGCAACCTAGGGTTCTGGCTGTTTCTCTGTCACTCGCCAGACCTGCCTTGATTTCCTTAACTGTAAATAGAGAAGATTAGGCAAAAGAGGGGGTGGTCTTTAACTTTGTATTGTGGACTTATTTGGAAATTGTGTTTATGACTTCTAACAGGAATGGTGGGGGTAGATAAAAGAATATAAGTGCATATATATGCGTATGTATGTATAATTATATGAAAACTAATAATGTAAAGTACCACATGTATCATAATTTTAAATGTGTGATGTAGTAATAGATGTATTTTCATTCAAAACACAAAACTGTATAAGTTTTTTTCCAATGAGTCAAGAGTCAAATCATCACCACAATATCAAAAAAAAAAAAAAAGAAGTGATGAGCCGAGCCAATACCTTGGGTGTTTTAGAACATTGAAGTGTGGTTTGAAAACATCCTTGATATCTGCTCTAGCAAAATTTCAATTATAACTGATGTTCCTGGGTTTTGTTGTCCTCATTTCAAATAAAAATGGTAGATTTAAATAGGAGATTACTGGGAATGGAAATGAATAATCTGTCCAGCCAAGGGCGTTAGCCTCTGCTTCAGTGGTTCTCAACCTTCCCAATGTTACAACCGTTTAATACAGTTCTTCAGACTGAGGAGACTCCCAATCATAAAATTATTTCATTGCTACTTCATAACTGTAATTTGCTACTGTTATGAGTCATAATGTAAACATCTAATATACAGGAAATCTGATAAGAAACAGTTCAAAGGGGTCACAACCCAAAGGTTGAGAAAGACTGCGTTGGTTCCATGACTCTGTAGACCAGTTGATCTCTAGGACCCGTTGTAACTGCTAAAATCCTCCATTCACCTGTATGGATCTGGTGGAGTGTGCATGTCTCTGTGTGAAAATGTCTCAGGGAACTCAAGTTTAACCAGACATCAAAATATTTCCTTTACAAGTCTTGGCTGCTTCGCAGCTCTGTGCACAGCTGAGCCGGTTTTCCTAGTTTAGAATGGTGAGCACCAGGTTCATTTGTCTAGCATTTCACAGAGTATTTTCCCACATTTGTCCAGCTGCAGCTTTCAAGCCCTGTGCAGCCTAGAATCTGTAAATGACAATATAAATGTGCCCCATGATGGGAAGTGGGACACACAACTTTCCTCAGCGATCTCTGGGGTTGGTTATTACCATGCTTATACCCAGAGTCAAGGGATCACCACAGATCTTGCTAATTATTCCCCAGACTTTCCCACCAGTAATAAAAATCCCATTTGTTGCAACTTGTTTGGAGAACAGCCCTCATTTCCACAGTAGTGGTGTTAATTAGCAAAGACCTGTGAAATTGACCAGCCTTTATATGCTGTAAGCAGAGGGGGGAAAAAAAACCAAGTCACTTCAAAATATTCCTATAAATTCCCTTATAAGTAAGCAGGGGCTAAAAGCCCACTTGTCTTAGACACCATGATTTTTAATGATTAGGGGCTAAAGTGAGAACCAGTTGTCTCTGGTCCCCATTAGAGTACTGACTTGAACAAATTCTGAATGCAAAAGATAATGTCTCCTGGTTCTTATAACCACTTCCATCTTTACTGGAGTGAGAAAGTGCTGAATGCTTCAGGCTCAAAAGAAAGACCATGCCCCCACATAAACTCCCTTCCTCCCCTGACCCCCACAGCCCCACCGCATCCCACACTCACACACCCACTTCTATGCCACACCCCCTGTTTGCCCAGCTAGAAACCAATTTCTCTTCAGGGTTCTAATAGGTATCCCAGATTTTGACGCTGGGACTGGGGCTTTGGAGAGAGTAGGGTGTCCCTGTGCAATCTCGTATCTCAGCAAAGTCCACACACACACACACACACCCTGGTGGAAGCAGATGAAAGCGGCAGACTGGAATGGAATACAACTCGGTCCAAGATCTCAACAAGCTTTGTTTGAGGGAAGTTTTGGTATTTTATGTTTGCGCTTCTGTTGGTTGATGTTAAAATTCCCTACATAATAATTCATCCACAAGGATAAAGTGATCTACCCTACTACTAAAGCCTAGGATTTAATCACTTTCTAAGCAAGTGTGATTTTAGCTTTGCTTGCAAAGAGTTAAACAAATAGTTAAAGGGTAATAAATCTTTCCTCTTCACTTTCAGTGACTGTTTCAGAATATTTTACTCCCTAATATCTACTCTGAGCCAACAATCACTGCCGACTTTAGCTAAGAATTCTATTTTTTTATTTTTTATTTTTTTATAGCTACAATGTGAGTTTCCCATGCAGTTTTTATTAACTCTGTTTCATTGCAAAGCCTTGCAAGCAAAAATGGGCCTTATTTTTATTTGAAGAAATCTATTTCAGTGACAATCTAGCCTCAGGGTAGCTATCTGTCAGTCTCTGCTTTTTTTTTCCTGTTGAAACAAGCATGGGAAAGTTGCAAGACAAATGCCACACAGGGAAGGCCTGACGGAAGAGGCATACCACCCACATCCTTGGCTTGCCCAATGCCAAGAGGTGAAAGAAGAGTGAGGGGGAAGAGTGAGGGGGAAGTCTGTGTAAGGTGCAAGAAAACACCTGTGTGTCCACCAGCCTTTACATCCAACAGATGGAACCTTTTCTGTTCTCACTATGTGGCAACTTTTCCCAGAGATAACATTATCTGAGTATGGTCCTGGGGGCTGGAGTTTAACACTCACAGTGGGAAACACATCTTCTTTTAAAAAGCAAGGAGAGAGGCTGCAGAGATGATTCAGTGGTTGAGTGTCCTGCTCTTCAGAGGACTGACCTGGGTTTCCAGCACTCACATCTGGTGACTCACAACTGCCTGTAACTCTGGTTCCAGGTGATACAACACCTACTTCTGGCCTCTACAGCTACCTGCCTTTGTATACTTATAACCATTGCAGCTGAACTGGTGTGCATTTATGTATAACATGGACCGCATTCTATACACACACACACACGCACAAACACAGACACACAAACACAGACACATACACACCCCACCAATTTCTAGCAAGAATACTTTCTTTTTAGTTGTGTATATTTCTACAATGAAGTTCTACTTGGCATCAAAAAAAAAAAAGAAAGAAATTCTTAACCGATCAGTGCATCTTGCACGATCCGTACAAATATCTTAATTGGTTGTACGATTCCTATATTGCAGAATTTGCAGCCCTGACAAGAGTCATCTGCAGGGATGCTGAAATGACCTGTTTGTCCAGTCTCCTGCTTCCTGATGCTGTCCAGAGTCCATTCCCAACGAACTCAGTTCATCCAGCCTTTCAGACAGATCCAATCAGAACTTCAGTCAAGCCCCGAGCCTTCTAAGCATACAGAGACTGGATAACAGATACTAAAGCTAGCCTTCTTAAGTCTAACCAAATTTTCTAATTTTCCTACTCCTCCCCACCCATTTAAAAAATTTTTGTCACCCTATTCGGTAGGAAGAAGTTATGAATAGTTGTTGTCATCCTGATCCCTTCAGTCTTGGTGTCTGGTTATGGTTATTTTATGAATTATAGATAGGCTGTCATTTTAGAGGATAATGTGGAAATGGTCATAATTCTGAACAGAGATGGGAAGGATTACCACATTTATTCTTAAACAAAGCATTGTATAACCACAATCTTACATTGGTAGCAATCTTTATAATTGATACAAATTGAAATTATAATTTTTTACATTGGTACAGAATTTATAGATTGATACAGATTTAAGGTTTTTATTGGTATAAATATATTTATACAAAATTTAAAATTAATATTGTTGCTCTTAGATAGGCATTGTGCCTATACAACTCATTTTAAAATACAAAGACTTAGACCTACTCCTTCTATTAGCTACTATTACAAACTGTTTAGGAAGATGAAGTAAGGTAAGTTAAGGACCAGATTGTAAACTCGTGGTTATATTATATTCTGATCTAATTATATTGAAGTGTTTTCAATACTATTCAAATAGAAATAGCTAAAGGTATTCAAGGTTTAACAGTTCAGATGTAATTTACATAGATATTCTTCAAACGCATCAGAAATCCACAGAATCTGACCTTTAATCATTTCATTATTGTTAGAAATTTTAACTAGAGACATATCTGCTCTTGACAGCCACCCCTTCATGGTTCAAAGAAGAAACTAAGCATGAAAACCTCCATATAGAGTTGCTCTAGCTGTGGAAGGTAGCAACTGGACAAAAATTGCCCTAATTCATCTACAGACAAAAAAATACTCTCCAGGAAAAGGACACACAAGGCAGGATAGGCAACAACTTAGCTCTGCCAATACAGAGTAAGCTAGTCCTTCACAGTTCCTGCCTCATCCAAGGTCTCTCAGATGGTTCTAGGCCAGAAGGCTGAAGACAGATGCTTCGATGTTTTGAGGAATAGGGGACTGTCCCAGTAGTCAGCTGTCTCTACATTTTAAGTTTTGTTAGCTATTTCTTGTGCTTCCTATATATTTAGATAATGTTTAATTTATTCTTGAATTTCTAATGGCGTTGAAGACTAGTTATAGTCTCATGATCAAACTCAAGTTGTTTAACACTGAGAAAGATGATATAGATTTGAAAGGATAGTTTTTCAGGTGGTAATGCAAATTAAAATCAAAACATAATCCTGGTATAGAATTATAAGCTCTTTAAGTTAGGATAGATAGTTAAAATTGATGGAATGGACATTATTAAGGTATAGCGTACCTTATAGTTTACATAGCTGTTGACTATGTTCAATGTATATATGAGAGAAGAGAGCTTTTTTATTGGACAAAAAGAATGATAAGGAGATTGGTTATAATTCTTTGTCTTAATTTGGCTTTCCATATCACATGGGAATCTATTTGTTGAGATGCTGAGGGTCCCCAACCCAATTGTTTTTTTTTTTTTTCATTTTTTTATTAGATAGTTTCTTCATTTACATTTCAAATACTATCCCAAAAGTCCCCTATACCCTCCCCCCACCCTGCTCCCCTACCCACCCACTCCCACTTCTTGGCCCTGGAGTTCCCCTGTACTGGGGCATATAAAGTTTGCAAGACCAAGAGGCCTAACTTCCCAATGATGGCCAACTACATATGCAGCTAGAGACACAAGCTCTGGAGTTACTGGTTATTTCATATTCTTTTTCCGGCCAATTGTTTTTTTTTTTTTTTTTTGATCAATAAAGTTACTAACAGCCAGTGGCTGGGCAGGGAAAGAGGCAAGACGTTTAGATTTTCAAGACCAGGGACAAAGGGAAGAAGAAGCAGCAGAATCATCATGATGGGGAAGCAAAAAGATCAGACTTAAGAGTTGCAGGAGAAAAATCATCCAGTCATGTAAGAGTTGAGGGAGTGGCCACTGGGGCTGGGGGAACAGAGATGCAATATAGATTTAGTAAGTATTAACTCAAGAATATCAGAGGAGAGTGTGTTACCCACACGAAGGTTCAAGAGTAGCCTAGCCATTGAGCTAGTAGGGGAATGCCAGGGTGGGAAGATGGGAGTGGGTGGGTGGGTGAGTGGGTACGTGGATGGGGGTGCACCCTCATAGAGGCAGGAAGAGGGGGATGGGATAGGGGGGTTCTGAAGGGGAGACCTGGAAATGGGAAAACATTTGAAATGTAAATAAAGAAAATATCCAATTAAAAAAAGACAAAAAAAAAAAATAACACTGTGCATGTGTATCTTTCATTCTTGAATCTAGAGAACTCTGATGTGTGGCAAGAAACACAATTACCTTCCATGAGCTCAGTGCAATTTAGCAGCTTACCACTATAGTACATTCAGTAACCCATGAACCTATAGTAAATGAAAGAAATGGTGTCTAAAAGTTCACTTTGGACAAGTCCACCCAACTCTTCTGGTTCTTTTCTTTTCCATGCTGCCAAGTAGGCCATTCTCCTTCCAAACCCATAGGCTCCCCTCTTCCTTCTTCCTTCCTAGTCCATCAGGTAGGCTCTGTTGCTTACCACTCTTTAGGACTTCCATCGCCTCTGGAGTATTGTTTCTCTGACCTGATGAAGAGTCACCATTCTGCCACATCCTAAAAGTGTCCTTGGTCCTCTTCTATCTCATCTCTGTGTGCTGCCAGGCTTCCAGAGAGTCTGGAACCTTCCATATCCATATTAAGCCTGCTACTTCCCACCCTATAAGTTGTCTGTTTGTTTAGGATATCATTTTTAAGCCCTTCTAGGACCTCATTTCCAAGCCCTGCTCCTTGCTGAAGAATATAGATGCAAAGATTCTCAATAAAGTCATGGCAAATTCAAAATAAGGTCACATCAAAAATCCAATATAAGGTCACATCACTCCTAGGTTTACTTCATTTCTGAGATACAGATCAGGTTTAATATACATAAATAAGTGTTATTTATTGCATAAATACACATAAAGATGGAAATCACATGATCATCTCATCATTGCAAAGGTTTACAAGACTTTTGAAAGAATTCAACATCAATTCATGATATAGATCATGGAGAGGTATGATAGTCACCTTTGGTGTTCACTGACATACATGGGAACCTCAATTAAGAAATTCTCTCTATCAGACTGAACTATGCACATGTCTGCTGGGCATTTTCTTTGTTGCTAATAGTCATAGGAGACTTCAGTCACACTGAGATCAGTAAGTATCACCACTAGGCAGGTGACCTGAGCTGTATAAGAATTATAAAAGAAATCAGGCAGTAAGCAGCTTTCCTTTATGGTCCCTAGCTCTGCTCCTTCATGAGTTCCTCTTCTGACTTCCTCAGTGATGAAGTGTGACCTGGAAGTGCAAGCCAATTACATCTTTTTCTTCTCAAGTTGCTTTTAGTCATGGCAAAGTAGAACAAGAGACTGGAGATGCAGGGAGACAACTTCAACATAATAAATACTTTATGTGACTAATCTACAGTCAACAACAGGCTAAATGGAGAAAAACTCAAAGTGTTCCCAGTAAGATCAAGAACTAGACAAGAGTACCTACTTCCTCTATTCCTGTTCAATATAGTATTGAAGTCTTAGCTGGAGAAGTAAAATAAGTGGAAGAAAAAGGACTCCAACTAGGAAAGGAATAAATCAAAGCATCTCTATTTTCAGATGATATGATTTTGTACATAAGATATCATAAAGACTTCACATTCAACAAAGTGGCAAAATATAAATTTTAACACATAAAAATCAATAGATTTCATATATACCAATGACAAAGATTCTGAAAAAGAAAATTATGGAAACAACTCCATTCAAGATAAGCATAAAATAAAATAAAATCCTTTGAAATAAATCCAACTAAGGATACAAAAGATCTCTTCAATGAAAATTCTAAAAGACTAAAGAAATTGAGGAGCAGGGGCAGGGGGAGGGTATAGGGAACTTTCGGGATAGCATTTGAAATGTAAATAAAGAAAATAATAATAAAAAAAAGAAGAAGAAAAAAAAAGAAATTGAGAAAGACACTAAAAAACTGAAAGACCTCCCATAATCATGAATCTGAAAAATCAATATTGTGAAAATGGCCATCTAGAAAAAGCAATCTACAGATTCAATGCAATCCCAATAAAAATTGCCAAGACCTTCCTTCACAAAGATAGAAAAAACAATCTCAAAATATATACAGAAGGACAAAAGACCAAAAAGAGCCAAAGTTCTCCTAAGAAAAGAAATGTTGCCATCGGTAACATTACATCTTGTTTCAAATTATATCATAGAGCCATAGAAATTTAAACAGCATTGTACTGACAAAAAAATCAGACACATGGATCAATAGAATAGAATAGAATAGAATAGAATAGAATAGAATAGAATAGAATAGAATAGAATAGAATAGAATGAATAGAGGGCCAGATACAACTTCACATAACTATACCTACTTGACTGATCTTTAACAAAGATGTCAGAAACATACATTAGAAAAAACACAGCATCTTCAACAAATGAAGTGAGAAACTTGGATTCTGAAAAATGAAACTAGAGCCTTAACCCTACCTCCCAAAAAATCTTTGCCAGCAATACATCTGACAGAGGTTTAGTGTCTAGGGTATACAAAGAACTAAAAAAACTCTAAAAACTAAGAAAGCAAACAACCCAATTTTAAAAATTAGCTATAGAACTATACACTTTTCTATTGCTGTGCTAATACCCCCTGGCCAAGCCAACTCATAAAACAAAGCATTTATTTTGACTAATAGTGTCAGAGGATTAGAGTCCACAATGGTGGATCAAGAGAACAGCTCAGAGCTCATATCTTGATACACAATCATGAGGCAGAGAAAAAGCACTAGGAATCAAGCATTTGAAACCTCAAAGTTCACCCACAATGATATACCTTATCCATACCTCTAATCCTTTCCAAACAGTTCCACCAACTGGGGATCAAGTATTCAAATAAATGTCCTATGGAAGCCATTCATATTTAAACCACCATAATTGCCCACCATTACTAAATGGTAAGACTCCATTCCTAACCATATCACGCACTTTTAGTTTCATGGCACAGAGAAATTAATTTTGAACTGACTAAGAAATTCTCTTTGATTGCTTGCTCTAATAGTACTGGAAGGTGATGTGCAGGCCACTGTGAGAGAAAAAGTCATTAAAGATCTTATCTACTGCTAGTCTCTGCATGCTGAAAACTGACCTGCCAGGCAAAACATATATCTGGTACAATAACAGCAAGAATGTTATTGTGGCTAACAACTATTTTTCTGATTGGATTTGAGAGATGTGCCACAAGAAGAAATTTATTCCTACTATACTATAAAATATTCAAAGCCTAACAGTAATGGTGGAAGGTATAGACCCTAGAGGAGAACCAATTGATGTTACTGTTAAATGTTCAGGTTGTCAAACTTCCTGCAAAATATCTATGTTTATATACACAGATTTATTATGTTGCAATTTTTATCAGAAAAGCTTTTTATTACAGGGAGTAATGGTAAATGTAGAGGTGCATTACTGTTCAAAGTTCTGATAAGTGACTGTAAGTATTTATCCATAGATGAGACAGCTATATGGACACCTCCCTCTCCAAACCAAGGCATATCAAGAAAGAGGAAGAAAGAATGAAAGAGCCAGAAAATGGGAAGAGTTCTGTAGAATGCTCTCTTCTGGATGTGATATGGCCATGGCCCACATGAACTTATAGCAGAAGTGGTTCCCTGTAAAATATCAAATCAGTTAAACATTCCATCCTGAAATAGGGAGGGGCCCCTGAAGCCTCACTATATTAGCTAAGAAAATATTGAAAGCTTATAGCTATTGGGGAAGAGTCACTGTTCATTAAAAATGTGACCACTGGTAAGTTCCCTGTGCCTCATCAGATGTCCCCATGCTCACCATGACCATGAGCATATGGGCAGCATTAACTGAATTTAGTGCATCGAAATAAATAAATAAATAAATTCTATCAGAATGAAGTTCTGGATGGGGAAAAACTAATAGATAATAGTAAACAATCATATCAGTAGTTACATGGGAAGGAATTTGGGGCTGGAGTTGGTTTACAGTGACAGAAATGGGATTTATAGGGAAATGGGTTAGCTCTTGATTTGGGTGATATATTTGTGGGAAACTACACTGTGTACCTAAGAGTTGTTCATGTGACTAAATTTAATGCTGAAGTTCTATAGGAAAGCTGTAATAATAAATAAGTTACCAATGATATAATGGCAGACACACACCATCACCACCACCATCACCATCACCACCATCACCACCACCACCACCACCATCACCACCACCACCACCACCACCATCCCCACCCCCCCCCGGGACAGGGGCGCACCCGGGACCGGGCTGGCGGCTCATAGGCCCAAACAGGTACCAGCAAAACTCCAGGGAGCAGGTACTAGTTCTGTTTTCTTTTCAAGTGAAAACAAGCATCAGAGCCCCCCTCCCCCTTTTTTCTAAAACTTTTCCACTGGGCTATTTCAAGTCAGACTATCTGAATAAAATGTACTGTTCCTGCCTTTGTAGGTTATGTGATAAGTGTAATAATTCTAAAGCGGGGACAATAAGGATTTAAAATAATTTTCTTTGAATCATATGGAAAGTATTAGGGAGGTTCTTTCTTTCTTTCTTTCTTCCTTTTTTTCTTCCTTTTTCCATTGAGTGTCAAAAAACCAATTATTTGAAGTCCAAAGGGGAGGTTTTTAAGGAAAATACTAAGTTGTAGGTGCTCTTGAATTTGGACAGAGTAAACTAATCAAGGCTTGATTCATTTTGTCCCGTAAGGCAAACTGTTATAATCATCAGAAACCCGGATTATGTGGGAGGTGTTAGGTGGTCGTTGTGTTTCCTATCGCTAGGATAGACCGAACTGTCAGAATGAGGTTTGGCTAGCCAGGACCCAGCACACACGTGGATTGACAGTCGACTACACCCTGTGCAGCATAAAAGGCGAAGTAGGTTTTAAAGGTACTTTAATGTATAAAATGTTGTTATCCAGGGAAGAGTCAGGGTTATAGAGTTTACGAAGTGGTTTCTCAGAACCAGTGGCACCTAGTAGTTAAATATACACACTGTGCAGTTTGTAAGTGTTCCCATTAACAATGACGGCAGTTTTATGTTTGTTCCTGAACATTGTTCTTCGGAAAGGACCCACCTTTAAATCGACTCAAGATCCTGTGGTTGCTTTCTAACATTCTTGGGAATCAACAGATTCTGACTAGACATTTTATCAATGGATTTCTAAAACCTGCTGGGCTGGCTGATAAGGAACAGATTGGCTGAAAGGGAGTATATGAATGATTATTTTTTTGTGTGTGCGTGATAAGTGGACTTACTTGATGTCTGTGGTCAAGCAGCCTTTGAAGACCAAAGTCAACTGTGCCATGGCCTCTCGCCAGTCAGTTCAAACACCAAGTTTATATTTGGACTATTTAAACATAGTTCTTAAAAATTTGTTCCTACCTGATAGTCGAATTTCTAATGCTTTTAATAGTTTCCTATGAGGCTGTCTGGGATTTTTTTTTTTTTAAACCCAGTAGCTCTTAGCCATTTAGATTTTTGTCACAGTGCCTGAACTGCCCGTCTGCCAAGGTTGCAGCACACAGCATCATTTAAGTTTCAAATCAAAGCTCTGTTTCAACTTGTAAAGTTGCTTGTTTCAATAGTTCAGCTGAAATGTTGGAAGTATCGGGCCAGAAGTCCTTGTTCTTCCACTGCTGTGATAAGAGTGTGGGGGCATCCCCTTTCATCCCAGCACAGAGAAAGAGGCCAGCAGGTTTTTTGTGAGTCTGAGGGGTTTGGAGAGCAAGTTCTATCCTGGCCAGCCACGGGCTGGTTGTCAGACTGTCAGAAGAAAAAAAAGTCTAAAAACTATCCCAAATTGGGCTTCATTAGTTTTTCTGATGTATTTTTTCACTTAATAAGCAAACATAGATATTTAAACCATCAGAAAACAAAGTTAGTAGATGCTTTTGAGTTTCATCATAATCTAGTCAGAGTCCTTTTATATTTTAATCATATATATACATATACATATGTGTGTATATATATAATTACACATATATGTGTGTATATAAGTGTATATAATATAATGTATATATAATACATGTAATATAAATTACATATATAATGTTATATATAATATATAATACATGTAGTACACACATTATATATATATATATATATATATATATATATATATATATATATATATACACACACACACATACACATTGCGGCTGGGGATTTGGTTGATGAATTTGGNCACCACCATCACCTCCACCACCATCACCTCCACCATCACCACCACCACCACCACCACCACCACCACCACCATCACCACCACCACCACTACCACCACCTCCATGCAAAGAATCTATTGGGACCCAGGAGAGCAATGTCTAAGGGTTGGGCCCTATGATCTCTAGCAGGAAATTCCCTCAACCACTAAGCAAATTAAGTAAAGAAAGCTTCACAAGTGGCCACACCCACTTCCCACTCTTAGATACCACAAGCTGTGAGCCGCAGATCAACACAGTCCTTTTTCATGATTATGAACCACCATCTTCCCTCAAACCCTATGAATCCATCTTTTAAATAACTAGATTCATTATTGCCCTGAGTCCACATAGTCCAGACAACACACCTCTTCTCTTGGGTCAGACAGCACAAACACTCAGGAACCCTTCGCACCACTATGGTCTCTACTCCTTGCTCTTCCATTTCTCTGTTTCAGTCTCACTGGATACAGGGACATATTTGGTGGAACAGGATCTTAGGTAATTTTGGAAATGGTTTCACAAGATTTCTAATTTTTTTCATGGGTGACAGGAAGCACCCTGGAAACAAAAGACCAAGGAATCTTTCTAGGATGCTAAGTCTTTATCCAGACTCACCAGACCCTAGAAGTCCAATGGAGTTTCCAAGCATTTTGTATTTAAACAAACTAGTACCAAGCTGAAACAAGGATGCCTGTTACTGAGGTCAGTAGCTCTGACCTTGATCACATGCTACATCTTACAGTAATTGCTCCTAGGACCTACATGCAGTCATGCATTCAACAGGTACTTAATAAATGCTCTGACAAAATGTGTGTTAAAATAAGGAATCACTGACTTATTTTTATGATACTAAGCTCAAGATGTGCTATATACATTCATTCAGCTCATAATTCAGCTCATTCAATGCATAATTAAAATTCACTGGATCCTAAGAATTGTCTACTAGATTTTTTCCCCTACATAGCACTGATTTTTGTCTCCCTTGGGTTACCTAAGAGAGCACAGGTGGCTGAGCTTAAAATGTCTAATTTTACTCTCATTCCAAGAAAGTTACTGGGTAGAAATTTATAGGCTGGCCTGCTCCAGCATGTCCTCTAGCACACATTGCTTTAAATCATTGTCTACCTGAAGCTAATACTTACTGTGTTACGTGGTTACTGTGAAAACCTAAGCTGGTGACCAGCACAATATTTAGCACAAAATGACTCTCTAAAGCTTCCTAGGCAGTTGGCCCTGAAGCCAGGCTCTCATGCTCTCCGACTCCCACTTTCTTAAGCTAACTTGATGGTGTCCTGTTCTGATCCAGCTTACACTTAGGCCTCCAGGGAAAGATAGAAAATGGATGCTTCAAGAATCTCGAGCAAGCAAACAAATGAGATGGCAGCCTGTGCTCCAGAGTTCAAAGCCAAACCAAGTAACAATTCCAAAACAGCCCGAAACTAAGGCACAGAGAACCATTGTCTAACCAAAAGACTCCTTTATTTATTCCATCGGCAAACATTTCCTGCTTGGTTTCGTATAAACACAGCACAGAATTTCCTAATGGCCATATCTTCAAGGTGGCCTGCTATCATTACTGTCTGATTCGGAAGACAACCCTCACTGTTTCAGTGGCTTCTTTCCCTCACCCCCTCACACTAGATGCGTTTTGTGGAAGAACTGTCTCTATTTAGAGATCAGGCTTTAGTTTAAAACCTCTGAGTTTACAACACAACGAGCTTTAGTTGCCCAACATAGCATTGGCAACATGAACAGGCTTTTTCTGCCAGTGAACTGGGAGTTTGTATAATCCACATCTTTCTAGACAGGAAGATGTCAGAATATGTCAAGGCAGGACTGATCCTTGCTGAGAGCAAATGCACATGAGAAAATGTCGTCAATCCCAAGCCATTCTAATGTATAGAAATCACCTAATGTTTTAGATAGGAAATTATTCATACATGTAGAGAGGTACTATCTGACAATGGTTTTATAGATAAGGAAGCTTAGAGAATCAAAGTGATATGGTGAATAAATGATAAAACCCAAATTCAAATCTCACAGAGTGCACTGTAGAGCCTTATCTCCCACACCACACTTTAAGTGCAGTCCCTGAAAATCAAGATAGAATGCAGGTAAGTTGTGTCTCATGTCCTTGTCCTGGTAACATGTTCTTCTCCCATATAAGGAGATAACATTGGGTTACAGAATGTACAGGATGCAGAATTAAATACCACATAGATTTTATCCTCTAGTACGACACTACTAAATAGATTGCCATTCACAATTAATTAATTGGCTAATAAGTTAACTGTAAATAGTGGCTGATGTATCAAGCAGTATTTAATTTAATGTGAATTTATCGGTGTAGAGCATTTCACTACAGAGCACGTTCTATTAGACCACCGTGCTCTTAGTCCATCACTCAGAAGAATCCCTAAAGCAGCAGCATTGGCATCTTAATATAGATGCAGTCCTAGCACTTGTATCAGACCTATTGATCAGATTCTCTATCCCTGAAAGTTGTATATTATCTTTCAACTTAATAAGCTTTGCAGTCTAGAAATTTTTTCTACTCTTCTGCTTTATCAATGATCCCAATAACTTATTATGCACATACACACACACACACACACAAACACACACTTCCCATTCCTTGCTAGAGTACTCATTGGTAATTACCATTATAACAAATAGAATAAATAGAAGGATTTTCCTTGGAGCATTTGCTTTACAATAAAGTAGCAATAAATTGAAGCTGTCCCAGTAAAAGAAGAGATTAATATTGGTATGGCAGGCAGTGGGATTCTACTAGAATTCCACATCCAGAATACAGAGTTCCCATGGCGCTGCTGAGCAATGGAGTAAAGGGAGAGATAGCTAGTCTAGGTGATAGCCATCCCTGTGAAATGAAGGGGAATGATCTCACTCAGGCCTAGGGTAAGACTCCTGTACAGCAGAACTCAAAAAAGACTGGAACTTCGTGGGCAAGATTCAGTGAGATGAAGGGTTTCCCAGTACTGAACTGACCACAACTGAGAAGCTTCAGTTCTCAGTTCTTCCTATGTTCAAACTCTACAGAAGGAGCCTGTAGCTCCTTTCCTAAACAGCTCAGTTATCTTTAACCCTTCCCCTTTCATTCCACATGTAACCCCCATAGTGCCTGTCTCCTGACGAGGACTACATATCTTGTCTGAGTCAATAGAGCAATCCATAAATGATATGAATACAACTTCCAGGCCTAGACTTTAAGAAGTCTGAGTATTTTTCCTTACTTTCCTTTGCTTTCCCCATTGTCATGACATCATGTCTGGGATATCGGCTTGGTGGTTTGGCACAGGTGGTTCAGAGAGGACCAGTCAAAGACCAATCTGGATTAGCTAACAGCAGGTGACACCCAGGCATGGGACTGAGTTCAGTCAAGAAAAGCAGAAGTAACCAACTTACCTGCAGCTGACCCTAGATGCATGAGCCACTAATGTTCAATATAGGAGGTAACTGTTGTGTATTCTGACACACTCTATTACGTGATAGAAAATAATGAACATAATCATCAATATGGCAAAATTATTGTACTCTTCCAAGTACTTGATAGAAAAGAGTTTGAACAAATCATTGTCACCATTTTTACTTTAGTGCTCACAACAGGCCTACAAGATTGCCTCTTATAAATAAGCAAATCAACCTGCATAAAGTCACTGCTATCTGCCATCATTAGAGGCCTTGTTCCTGAGCTAAGATTTAACCCAGGCTGTCCAATTCAGTTTACTAAACACCGTATGATAGAATGGGAAACTATTTTAAACATCTTCAGTTCTTCCTACTTTAAAAAAAAAAAAAAAAAAAAAGGATTGTTTCGAACACATGAATGCCTGGGTATCAACTTCCTCAACTATTATAGAAGATAAATAAGGTCCTTGAATTTTTCTTCCTCTTCAATATTATAGTGCTCTGTGTGACTGTGAGTCTTGTGTGACTATAAGTCTTGTTTCTCTAATGTGTAGATTCTCTCCTGGAGTGACCAAGTCTAATCACAGATGCAATAGATTATAGAATCAGGTGTCAATCTGTGAACACTAGGCTTAGGTTGGGGGTCTTCTCCAGACTTTACTTGACATTGATTAGCCTGAAGTTGGAGACTCAATAGTGAACAATATCCACATTGTTCTGTAGGACTTGAATTCAAAGGATCTAGGTAGGTCTTACTAACACAATGACCTTCTGCACAAAAGTTCTTTTAGGGCTGTACCAAGCCAGGCAAGATAATGATGTCATGGTTGAAAGAAGGCTGAAATTTGCATAAAACTAGATCGCAATGATAGTAGCAATTATGATTATAAGCTAAATTTGCTTTAATTTTTAATTAAAAAATTGTATATGTTCATATGGGGTCCTGTTAATATTTTCATAGATGAATACATTAACTAATGTTCAAATTCAGGTAAAACATCTACTCCTTCAAAAATGTGTCATTACTTTGTACTAAAAAAATGTTAGTTCCTTATGCCTTAGAAAAAATATATACATATCTTACAATTATCTATAGCCACCCTACTACACAGTAAAGCCACAATTTATTTCCTTAGCTAACAGTAACTTGGGACTCTGACATGAGATTTCTACCCCAAAATTACTTTCCTCTATAGCCTCAAGTAACCATGATTCCCCTTTGTTTCTTTGGTTTCAACTTTTGTAGATACACATGTGAGTGGGAGCAAATGTTACTCATCTTATGCCTGGCTTATTGGACTTACCATAAGGTCTTCCAGTTAAAATTGTGTTGTTGTAATTTGATCCCGTTCTCCTAGGGGTGTATAGTATTCTACTATATGGATATTATGGAAATGTGTGTATAATATCATTATTTTAATTTATTTTTTAGAAAATTGTACAATATATTTTGCTCATATTTTCCCCTACCTAGCCCCTCCCAGCTATCTCTACCTCACTACCCACCTCTCATGTTCTCTCTCTCTCTCTCTCTCTCTCTCTCTCTCTCTCTCTCTCTCTCTCCCACTCTGTGTGTGTGTGTCTTGCACTTAAAAATTATTTTTTAAATAAAAGAAAACCCCACCAAAACAAAAGAGTGCATAAAAGCATGGAGACCATTCATTGAATGCTGGCCAACTACTACTGAGCACAGGGCTTGTCCTAAAGTATAATTGATATGCACACACTGTCATTGCCCTAAGCTAAAGGCACATCAGATGACTGATCTCAACAGAAAACTACAGTAGAACTCCTGCCCAAGTTTAGACAGCTCGGGAAGCTCTTTTACCTTCAGGGTCTATGCCATGTTGGTTGAAACAGCAACGGACTTAAACCACAATTTGATTTCAATTTCCCAATCCCACATTTTAGTTCTCTAGTGAGAATTAATCCTTAGTAAACATTTGTATCCAAATTCTGTCTTAAGATCTGTTGCTAATACACTAAGTCAAAGTAACTCTAAGAATCAGTGATTTGTAGTAACAACCGACTCACCCAATTAAAATCTTATTTTAAAAATTAATAATAAATGAAATAAAGAGAAGAAAAGGAAGCAGTAAATTAATAGGACCTAATCACTTCCTGAGATGGGCAATCCAAAGCCACGGGCTCAGGAAACTGGACCACTGCAGCAGTAGCTGTTGGTAACTCCACCAGTCCAGATGAGGTTGACAAAAATAAGGGCTGATTGGTTTGTGCTCAGATTACTAACCGTCTTTCAGATTCCTCAAGAGGAGAAAAAGTCAAAAAAGTAGGTGGCTTGGAACAAGTGCCACATGAGTCCCAGTAATGTCTGAGTAAACTTCCAAAAGTTCCCCCTCATTCCCTGCCTTCCAGTTTGTGGGACCAGCTTTTTAGGAGAAATAATAATAGTAAGTCATACACATTAGTCCATTACCAGCTAAAAGCTGCCTCTGTTTTACATCTATTATCACTCAGAATGGCCCTCATGACAATGACGGGGTATCATTACTCGCTCCCCCTTTTTTCTTCCATGGGAAATATAAATTACTTACTATTTCATGTTGAACTTGGCCATATGACTTGTTTGCCTAATAAAATATGAGTGCAAGGGGGGACTCTGAAAGGGATGGTTAAGTGGTTGGCTCATTCTCTCACATTTCTGACATCTACTCAGAGAACCACTGCTCTTAGGGGCATCTACCAACAGAGGAGACCTGAGCCCAACTGGTGACTGAGATCAGAAGCACCACAGTTGACCTACAGATGCTTCAGGGAGAAAAACCCATCTATGACTATCTAAGGCACTGAAATGTAAGGGAAGCTATTTGTTACACAGCCTTTCACAGTACTAAAAACTGACTGGCCCAGGCATGTTATTTGCTTATTTCAGTTTGCAGATGAAGAAGTTCAACTGCAGAAGAGTTCTGTAACTTAACAAATGTCATGCAATTAAATTAGTCGTGAAGCTAGAGCTTAAAGCAATCAAAATAATTTGAAAGCAACTGCCTAACTCTGTCCTATTTTGCAAACACAGTGTTTAAACGGAACAACTATGTAATGCATGTGTAAGATTATGAGAGCCTCAAATCCCACCTCAAACTAACATTTAGTTGTTTTATTTCTTAAAACTTTTTTTTTCGGCATCCTTAAGTGATACTGCCTATGAACGAGCCATCATTTAATAGATGGCCACTGTGAATATTACATAACCAAAGAAGTTGGGCGAAACTGTCCAATTATATCATGGGCTCAGAAAATATGCACACAGTTTCCATTTACAAGAGATAGCCAATTATCACTGAAAAAATACCTGATTTTCTTATCTATGGAAAATTCAGAGCAACTTCCGACTGCAAGAGCAATGAGGAGCATGTTGAAGTAGTCATACCTCTAACTAAGCCTTTGCACGTTAAAAAAAGATGCACGTGCAGGGACTGTACTTGCATTCAATTACACAATTAGTTGAATAATTAATTATATATTTTTAGGTCTTTTTTCCAACACGGCAATGGAGAAATCGTTCCTCTTATTTTTCCACACTTATAAACAAAGTTTTGCCCCACCATACTGAAATGTGTATTACTAAATGAAATGATTTATGTGAACACTCCCAGCCCCCTGTTTTGTCTTTGCATTTACTGAATTTAGACTATGAGAAATTCCTAAGCCTTCCTGGGGAATTTCAAGACCCAAACAGAACTTTCATGCTCACCCTTCCTAAGAACAACCCCATCCATCACCCCTGCCAATGCAACTGCTTTCACCGCGCTCCAAAGAGATAAACTTATGACCCAGACTAGAATGTTAGCACTGACTCTTGCTGAGCAGTTGAGCAATAGAAAGGGCATCTGGCACTTTAATTTATTCCTTCAGACTTCCCACTGTCTCACCAGAGACTATTGCCACAGTCCTCCCTGCTCTTTCAACTTGAACCATCCATACACCTCACTAGAGAGGCATAACTATAAAAGGTCCAAACCATTAGTCTAGATTCTTTCCAGACCCATTCAGAAGGTATGCCCTAAAGACTATGCCATGCCGTAAATGACTTCAAAAGGAGCCTGCCACAGAATACTTACTGGAAAGATGGCCAAGGGTGGAGGAGGCAAAAGGAAGAAAGTGTTCTAAGGTTCTGCCTCTAATGAACTGAGATGCATTTTAGCTTGTTTAGCCTGTGAACACCATAAACATAAGGATGGTATAATTCAATACCATTCCACTTACCTCAGAACTGGATGAACAGACTGTCCTTTGTGACTCACTAAGGGTATCATCCTGTGATGTTCAAAAGACAGCTGAAAAGGTAAGAATGCATAGTTAGCAACAAAATAAAACAAAATATCTGCCAGTTCTGTGCTCTCCTTATAGACCCACCATAAGCCTTGATCCTGCCTGAATTATGATGGGAAATGCACAATAATGATGCAGCTTTGTTTGTTCCTTCAAGGCGCTCATGAAGCTGGTAGTCATGCAGCAGGTAACAAAAAGCGGCAAGGTGTGCCCTTGTCCCTGAGAATGAATGCAATTCTAAGTCAGTCAGTTATCTTTATTTCAAGAAGACAGAAAATAGGGAGACTGGAGGTTGGCTCTCTCAGTAACATACTTGCCAGACAGGCATGGGGATCTAGGTTCAAATGACCAACAACAATGATAAAAAAAATCCAGCTTCTGTGGCATGTGCCTGCAATGGCAGCACTAGAAAGATAGAAAGACCTCTGGTTTTCACTAGCAGTCATTATAGATAAATCCACAAGCTCCAGGTTCAGTGAAATATCTTGTCTAAATGAATAAATAAGGCTGAGATGATTGAAGAAGACACCAAATATAAACCTCTGGCCTCCACACAAGTGAACACACACACACACACACACACACACATACAAAAGAAGTGACCTGTGGCTAAAAGAGGCCAAGGTCATGGCAACTGAGGAACTAGAGAAGAGAGATGTTTAAGACTCAGGAGACCCAACTTTAGGCAGGAACTTTCCATTGAGAAGCTTTTGAGATGGGTCTTCAAGCAAGATATAGCCATATGAAGGTGAGGAGATAGCATTCTAACCATCAGAATTCCAACCTCGTGCAAAGAATAAAGGATGGGAACGGAGAAGTGTATCACAATAAGGTCTCTGACCTCGAATGGTATACTTTTCCAACTTTCCAATGCTGCTTGAGTCTAATGCATTCAGTCAAAAACCTCTGCTTCAAATTTGGAGTTCTGATTCTCTCTGAGGTTATAGTTCCTACCGGGCAGCATGATCCCAAGTGTGAACCACCAACATCCCATGCGCTGTGCTACTGAGCAGGGCTGGCTGTATGGCAAGTTACAAAATCCAGTGTTCAATGCATTTATCAGGATGTTAGCCTGTTATAAGTCAAGGAGCCTTGGTATACAGAAATAACAGTTCAGTTTGACTCAACTGGACGAGCATAATTACCCCTAATGGACCATAAGATAAGTAAATTAGAAGGAAATTCCTGATGTCCATTACCATGAGGCTCAGGAAACTGTCATTTACTGAGAAAACTGCTGTACTCTGGGTGTTGTGGAGACAGAATGGGCAATGATCCAGGATATTCTCCTGGTGTGACTAAAGTAGCATGCGTTTATCTAGCTGTCATATTAGAGTTTCTGGGCAAGATTTCATTTGGGGACTAAACATGAAATTGCTGTTGTCAGCAAATGTGAGCTTTGCAACATTTCCCAAAGGATGGCTGACTCAGAAGAAAGGTAAATCTGGTAGCAGCAGGTGTGTAGAATGGATTCGAGGGAGAAGAGTATAACCAGAGGGGAGTGAGATACTATTGCAACATGCCCAGGTGCAGAATCCTCGGGTATTGGTATGGAAGACTTAGGTGGAATCCCTGAAAATAGGTCAACCTTTGGCCCCTTAGAAACATGTGGAATACAGGCAGAGATGGGAATAAGGCTGAGAAGCAGAATGTTGTTGCTACAGATAAATAACACAGAACATAAAACAAATATGAAAGTCAAAAAGCCCAGTTCGATTTGGGAAATAGAAAAGTTTGATATCCTGGCAAGATGCAGCATCTCTAGCCCCTTTTTATTGCTCACAACTGTATCTTCACTATTAAAGCCTGCTAGAGAAGACTGCCTATCCAACCACGCCATGATAAACTCAACTCCATCCTTGTCATTGGGTAATAGCTCTAAAGTTTCCTTGTGCAGAGGCTTCAATCTGGACCTCAGATCTTCCCTAATTCTCCATTGTCATCCCAGAAAATCGCATTACCATCATAATCATCCCATTGATGTCCTCCATTGCTTTTCTTAGACAGCTGAAAGCCAAGGTTCCTAGCCCAGTTCCAAATCATCAATGGATCATCCATGGCCATTCATGGTCATCCATGGACTACTCCAATGACGTCCCTTCCCACCATGCCTCTCTTTGCCCCACTGTCCTGCTCTGCTGCAGGAACAGCCTGCACCTGATACCCAAACATACTTATCTGTATTCCTTCCAAGCCCCTTAAGCTCATTGATATTCCTCCCTTCTTCAAGCGAGCACCCCTCCCAGCTTTCTCATCTTTCCTGTGCCCATTCTCAAATTCATGGTAAAGGTGCCCAAACTTCTCTTTTTGAGACCTCCAGGTTAGAAATAGGGTTCTATCCCTAAACTTTCAGGAAGGTGTTTGCCTTTTTGTTTGTTCATATGTGATAGGGGATGCAAACCCATTGCTGACCACACATTCAACCATGCCAACACCACAGAGCTGGTTTGAAAATTGAATAAGTGATCAATAAATAATTGTCATTATTATTTGATGTTAGGCACTTGTCTGGACATTTAAGAATATGATGAATTCCCTGGCTTCAAAATCCAATGTAGAGAAAAGACACATGACCTACAAACCTCTCTCTACAACTTATCAGGGAAAGCTGAAAGCAACATGACAACATTTTGTCATCTTCTCTACATGTTCTAAAGTGTCAGGCATGGTTTTTTCCATGAGGCTTGGACAAAGCAAAGATGCTACAATAGTTTCTTGAATAGTTCTTTAGAAAGTGCATCTTACTCCTCACTTTCTATTCTGTTTTACTTCTATCAGGTGACTGTACTAAAAATTATATTTTCATAAATAAACACTTCTGCGCCAAGAGCTGAAAATTTTCTATTCATATGATTACATTTCAAAATAGTATTATTAATAGTCTAATATATCATGTCTTCTACTGTCACATTGTCATGCATCTATGCCTGATATCTCTCTCTCTCTCTCTCTCTCTCTCTCTCTCTCTCTCTCTCTCTCTCTCTCTCTCTCTCACACACACACACACACACACACACACACAGAGAGAGAGAGAGAGAGAGAGAGAGAGAGAGAGAGAGAGAGAGAGATCCAGTGTACATAGTTTCAGAACTATGAAAAATGCACCAAATCTGTAGTCAAAAATTTAAAACAAAGAGAGAAATTTCAGTCTCTGCTGGGCTAGACATGGGCATTGTGAGGGAACTCTGCAGCTCTGACAGCTCTGCATATTCCTGGCTTCCTCCCCACGTGGTCAGAACTTGCACAGAGAAACCTGGAAACCTGGACATGGTATATATACTGGCAGTGGTTAGGACAATGAGTGAAGCTTGAGACTCCCCCTCCTTCTATGAGAACATCTGCTCCAGTATCCTCAGAGAGCTAGGGCCGGGAAACTCTAAAAATGAGGTCTAGCATCCTTGACACTTTTTTTTTCAACCTCCAACTGTGGTTTCTGATCAACACAAACACTTCAGTCATTTATGACTCTCTCACACAACAGCTAGGAGCAAAGAAAATCTTTGATTATCTTGATGCCTCTTAAGGCAGTAAAGCCAGCTTTGACCATGTGTCACAAAATCTCCTTTATCAGATAAAGTTGTCACAGTTGCTGAATCAGTTGAATCTACTGTGGAGGAGGGAATGGTTTCAGTTAACCGACTGTGTTATTTTTAAATCTTATGGGTTCCAGCCTGTTCACAGAAAGATTCCTTTAAGGCATTATACTCAGTGCGACTTGCTTGGATGGAGTCTCTTCTATAAAATGTCATTTTGCTGGAGGTTTTGCTCAACTGATTTAAGAGGCACATTCTTCTCATCCTCCCCGTGTAGCTTCAGGGCTCAGCTGGGCAAACCCCAGCATGTGAGCTTTCTAGACCTTGAAAAGTAGGTAGGATAGCCTTGCAGAAGCTTCTAGACTCTGAGCCAGCTTCAAGAAACACAATCAAACAATAATGCATCCACATCCCATAAGAATCGAACTCTCACAAAAGACATGTTCCTTCCTTTTCTCAGGTGCGGACAGAAGAAACCTGACACTATGGAACCCCATTTTCTTTTCTGGCTAAGGACTCTCAGTCTGACTGCCCTAGCCCAGTTTTTGCTAGTTCCATTCATTTAAGGAATTCCACTTTGCAGGGATCTCAGCTTCTCCATGTGAAAAGATAATGGTGCCTACCTTCAAGAGATGCTGTGAGGTTGAAACTAGATGTTACATAAAGGCCTTAAACTCAATCATACCACATGGTAAATATTGTGTGATTGCTAGCTATTACATCTTGTGAGGATTCAGCATTTGAGGTAAAAACAAGTAAAAGGGAGTTCATCTGTCTCCCTACTTTAAAGTTTCCTTAAGTCTGTTATTTAAATAAGCCTGTTCAACCAAGAGCTAGCCAGTATGTGCCACCAACCTCTTCCTCTATCCCATTCTGATACCAGCTGGACCACAAGAGCACCTTCTCCCATCCCCATCCTGATGATATTTTAATTCCTAATCCCAATAAAGCCTGGCCTTTGCTTGAGCTCATCCAATATTGTCATCTTTCTGAGGAATTCATAGGTCAACCTCAATTGCTCTCAATACCTACTATCTACCCAATAGATACCCAACATGAACTTGGTGCACCAGATCTGCTCTCCTATGCCTCCCCACTGGTTATCACTGTTTGACGCAACCATCCAGATGGTTAGAGAGTGTTAAGAGATTGATGGGCTGAGGTTGAGCATGAAGTGTCAGACATTTCAAAATTCATGTGCCCTGAACAACCGTCCCTTTGATGTAGATGCAGACTGACAGAAGCCTGAGTCACTTCTAGAGAAGGACAAGAGAGGCCTCCTAGCTTTTCACTGACTTACTTGGCAGAGGAGGCATGTTGGAACGGGTTCGGCAACAGAAGACCTAGAACAACATCAGCACTTTGGCCTTCAGTCTCACAAGCTCATTTCCTATTGAGCAAAACTGAGGCTGTGTGAAGGACAAACCACACAGAAAGCTGGCCAATGGTAAAGTCTCCAGAACAAAGACTATCCCAGCACCAAGGCAACCGAGGCCTAAATTTCACTTCTTTAAAATATAAGAGTTTGAGAGTAGGATGATATTCAGTAGACAGCAGTTTGAAAGGCTGCTTCAGAAGGTATTTCAGCTTTCCATACTTCACCTCAGATTATGAATTACATTCCCTCAAGAGTTAAGAAACAGAAATCATTAGTAAGACATAATGTTCGAAGTATATGGCAGAATTGGCTCTTAATGGACTTTTTATTCTATCATGTTCACTGGAACACAAAACCTCAGTCTATTCCCAGAACCTGTTATCTTGGTCAGAATTCTCCTATTCAGAAGAAATTGAGTGAACTTTCGATATTTAGTTCAAATCCAAGGGGAAGGGGCTGGGAACAAACAGTTCTACCCCTGGAAAAAAATAATATGAATTATTCAGAAGAAAATTCTCATAATGGCTTAATCTTCTCCATTTCCACATATTTATAACTCATGGAGGTTCAGGAAGTAGAGAAGTTACACCCATGCTAGTTCCAACTGAAAGGACCTATGGCATTGTGGGAGTGGCTTGTTCTTATCAGTGTTACTTTAAAGGGCACAACAGTTCCTGGATAACCCTGTCCTGGGAAATCACCGCCACTTTCCTACACTGATGAAGTAGTTTCATTGAATATAAATAAATAAATAAATCTCCCAGATAATGTATTCCATCTGTGTGAGGACATTAAAGGAGATAGTTTTTCAATCTCAGAGTAGCCCAATAAGAAAATTTTGTTGTCTGATTTATTTGCTTGTTATCTGTGTGTTGAGGACTGTGCCCAGGGCTGTGTGCATGCTAAGTACATGATCTACCACCTAGCAACCCCCAACCTGTGAACGTGATTTTTTGTTGTTGTTAACAAAGGTGGCATAAGCTGCAAGGAAAAGGATATAAGAATGAAAATTAACTTATGCAAAGGGTTTTGTTATACTCAATGCATTCTTTTTTAAGTCTATATTCTCTAGACTACACACACACACACACACACACACACACACACACACACACGAGCGTTCACACAAAAGCAGCTGAATATGATTGTTCTTCTGTCTGACATCTTTCCACATGTGACTCTCTCTGACAGTAAGACTGTACTACCCAAGGAAGCCATGTATGTTCTCAGGCTGGGTAAATGTGAAAAAGTTGGCACATGGATACAGAAAGTAACCATGGAAACATGAACAGAATCAACACACGATATTTGCATCTAAACAAGTTGTGGCTATTTAAAGAGCATATCAACTGGAGATGAGAAAATATGACCTTGATTACAGATTGGGAAAGAGCTAGGAACAGAAATGGTTAAAGGAACTGAGCTTGGCCCCTCAGGGTGGCTGAGTAATACATGGAGTGTTATTAGATCAAAGTTCTCTATCTCCAAGGAGAAAACAACTAAAAATTGGCTTTAAGTCGGTCCAGAAAGATGTCAGCTTTGCTCTTTAGGATGAATTCTTGATGTATAAGTTGATACATATCAGATTGGGTTACAAAAAGAAGTCTTCTAATCTCCCTCCCAGGAGATGCAGGAGGCAGGAAAAGCCCTACACCGTGCATGGCCATTACATGTGGTCGATTCACCCAGAGCTACAGGATCACACTGAAAGATTCTCTGGGGTCCCAGGGGCTTGAGATTCTCATAGCTCAACAAGCACAAAA
Organism: Mus pahari; assembly: GCF_900095145.1. Taxonomy (NCBI): domain Eukaryota; kingdom Metazoa; phylum Chordata; class Mammalia; order Rodentia; family Muridae; genus Mus; species Mus pahari. The sequence continues at coordinate 120,104,485 of NC_034592.1, read as the reverse complement.
CTGTAAAGAAACTGTTCTGGTTTAAGTCCAGTGATTTTAACAAATCCCTAATACTTTGCTTTCATACAAATGAGGTTAGCAACATGAGCACATTCTACAAAGACATTTTACAACCAATCAGCACCTAATGGGATGAGATATATGCACAATTTTTTGCTTAATATGGTAAGTGGCTGAATATAGTTCAAAATACAACCAGAGTGCATGGTGCAATTAAAAGAATAGGAGAAGGAGAAGAAGTGCAGGGTGGGGGGAGGGCAGAATCATGTGCAGGGCAGCCAGACAAATGTGAGCACTTTGGAAAGAAAGTTGTGTGCACGCGCGTGCGCGTGCGCGCGCACACACACACACACACACACACACACATACTTTTCACATGGAGAAATGCCACTGGATTCCTGACCCACAGTCAACCTGCCTCTTTGAGGAAACAGCAGGTCAGCCTTGGTACTTTTGGTCCCAAGAGAAAATTATCTAAGCTGCCAGAACATGGGGGAAAATACACCAGAAGGAAAATTACTTCCTTTTCTAGTGCAGCTATAGATCCTGAGTAGTAAAGAAATGGATCCTCTACAGAGGCCTGGACACTTCTGTCGAGGGTTAGGCTCATCCCTGCCAGACTCAAAAGTTACCATGGATCTAGATGCTTAAAATCCAAAGAAATTGAGAAACAACACTCTCCTTTTTCCCCTCTCCTTTTTCCTCCATCTAAGATCAGTGATCCAAGAAATAGGTTTCCCTCAGTCTTACAAGACAGGCATACAATGCAGGTGAGAAAACCCCATGGGTGGAATGACTTGTCTCATGACATCCCTATGATGGCCCAGTCACCTCTGCCAGAAATGACCCCACTGGGAGCAAAGATGTATCCCAGTGTTCAGAAAAATTTCTGTAACCCAGTCCAATGCCTTAATTGCTGAGCTTCTAAATAGCTTAGACTCCACCTCAACTGTGGCTTAGAATCTCACACTCACACTTTGAAATTTTGAGAAAAAAAATAAATTTGAGTTCTAGCCATGTAATGGTTAAGGCAGTCATTCGGAAGCCATGGGCCCATTTCATTCTGGCAAATAAACCATGCACAAAGGAGTGAAATTCTCTACTAAACATCCTCAAGCTCCGGATGGGAGAGCCATTGATCTGGTCTCTCCTTTGTTGTGCACAAAAAGAAAAACAAAGAAAAAGAAAAAAAGAAAAAGAAAAAGAAAGAAAAAGAAAATGAAAAGCTTTTTTTCTGGCTTCTTGACTCTTTCAGAAACTAAGTGACAAGTTGTTTTGTAATCCTGGATATATATGGCCTCCCATAAAACATTTCATATCATCTAAGAATACTACTCATTGAAGTAAAATGGAAGAGTTAACTGTTATTAAACAAACAAGGTGTCCCTCTCAAATGTTGATAAAAGATCCTGAGAAATTCTACACAGCTTTGACAATTAGAAGCCCCTGTCTTAGGACCTCATTTCTATTCTGAAGCCAATTACTTTGAAAGCTCATTGGGTCCCAAACTGACTCTATCTTATGTTATGGTTTTGACCTCTAACCCTCTGAAACAATCATGGTTGTAATCATATACACTGATTACATAGGTCCCCTTGTGTCATTTATACTTAAAGAAAAATAATTCTTAAACTATGTAAAAAGAACAAAACAAGATGGCCTTGAGGGAGACCCGATTCTACACAAAAGTCCAAGCTAAAAATGAACCCACACTTTTAAGAAGGGAACACATATTCTGGAAGTCTCACAAAATTGGAAACAAGGAAAGTCAATAAAATTTCTTCCAAACCACCTTTCCCTGCCCCTGGAAAGCATTTTATGGGATCATGAAAAACCTCTTACAGGGAGCAATGTGATTAAGTAATAAAGGACTGAATTTTCCTTTCTATGTAACTCCACAGGGTGCATCTCAGAGAGTCACAGTGGTCTTTTTGCAGTTTACTGTATGTTGGTGTACCACCAGATTACAGGTGTGTGTTAAAAGAGATCCCACTGAGATTTCTCTCTAGACTGGTTAAACAAAAGTTCCGTTCTCTGGCAATCTAATTGGTTGGTTAGCAAGTCCTAACCTCTCTGGGAAGCTCTGTGCACCGCAGATACACTGCCCAGCCTCAGCAGAATCAGCAAATGGGCATACGTGAAATCTTATGGTTCACTGACTAATACTATCTTGTTGGAAAAGACTGTGTGAAGTATCAACTTTCTCTACAGTTGCTCAGAAGAGATTGTGGGGCTCAGCTATAAGAGCTCCTCCAGGCCACTAAGAGAAGATATATGACCACCTGTCAGCTCCAGGAATCCGACACTTAAAGGATGGAGAGTGAGCTCCATCCTCGGTTTAATCTCCTCACTGTGCTTTCAGAAGGATGCTCCAGGGCACACAGGTTTGACCCAGGCTGTTGCTCTGCAGGTTCCCAGTAACACAAAGGTTAAGCCAGCCAATAAATCAACCACCTAACCAGGACTTCATCACCCTGCACCTTGGACTCTCAGAGCTTTGCAGCCAACTGATATTTCTTTAATGGGATTATTTTGATAGACAGTGAAGTTCTGGAGTCTGTCATTGTGAAAGAACTGTTTTTTAACAATATTTATGACATAATGCTTTCATGGCGCTTCCTCGTGTTTTCTGCCAATATTTATGCTTTATACGTTCCAAAAATCTCTCTGAAAACCTTTCCATTGCAAAATGCACATGCATGCTGTAGAGAAGAGTTGTAAGGTTTGCTTTCCAAGGTTTCCTTCTTATTTTCAAATATACAAAAAGTTGCAAGAATCTTATAAATAATTCCCAATATTCTGTAACTAGATTCACCAGTTTTGTTTGCTTGCATGCTTTGAGCAATGCTTTGAGCAAGGGCTTAGTACAAACCAGACAAGCAATCTATTAGCATGCTAAGTCACTGGTCCCAGATGTACCATGGTTTTTCATGTTTTGACATCTGTTCCTTAATATTATCCCCTCTCTCTCAATCTCTCTCTCTGTCCATTTCAGCTTCTGTCTTTCTGTCTTTCTGTCTCTGTCTCTGACTCTGTCTCTCTGTCTCTCTCTCTCTGTCTCTCTGTCTCTCTCTGTGTGTCTTTCTCTCTCTGTCTCTCTGTCTCTCTGTCTCTCTCTGTCTCTCTCTCTGTCTCTCTGTCTCTCTTTCTGTGTGTGTGTGTGTGTGTACATACACTCAAAGGCAGTTAATTCTGAACTACGTGACTATGAGGGGAAGGCTATATGTATCATGCCTTTTCTTTACAATATCTCAATATGCATTCTCTAAAACCAAAATTCTTTCTTATAGAACCACAGTGCAATTATCAAATGTAAGACATTTAACATTGATGTTATACTTTCATAGTTTCATAATATACATACCATGAAAATTTCATCATGTCTCCCTAGTAATGATTTTTCTAACAATGTTTTATCCAATCAAGTATTTGGCTGGGTTTGTGTGTTTCATTCCAATTATTTTCTCTCTGTAGAATCCTTTAACTACATAATCCATGGTAGCCAGTTGTCTCTTTATAGCACTTGTAATTTCTGTCTGGACTAAGACAGTATCCTGTATCTTTACTGAAGAGTGATTATTTGTCCTTCCTTGCTTTTTGGGATGCTATAAATCTTTGTTTCTCACTGAATGTGCACCACTAGATTGAGACTTCATGGATGACTGTGGCCTGCCCTGTAAGTTACTCTGCTTGTCTTAGCTTGCTTCTTTAAGATACATTGCAGGGATACTCTACTGACCGGCACTATCACTAGTGGAGGAAGGGTTCATAAGACACTCCCCCTCCCAAAGGGGCTACTCCCCAATGGTATAAGCACTATAAAGTTGTTCATACTCCTATAGACAGCCCATCACCTATGTTCATATGAGGAAGCCTAGTTAAACTCAGACTAGCTGGAAAGAGGAGCAGGACAAACAGGAAGGAGTCAGGGGACAAAAGAAGGTAATGGGATAAATATGAAGAAAATATACTGTATGCGTGTTTTAAAATGTTATAATGAAACTCATTGTTATATATAATTAATAAAGGCTAAATAGATCGAGAAAATATAAAAGATACATTGAAGAAACTTAGTTCACTGACTACCTCCTTAGGGCAAAAGAAAACATCAGCCTGCCTTAGGAATCAAAGGCTTCCTCATTCACAGGGTGACTGCACCCTAATGGGGGAGGGGAAGACAGGCTACAGATGAGGGCCATTTGCAACAATATGCTTTTCTTTTATCATAGTTTTTTAAGGGGAGTGGGAGGGAGGGCTGACCTCAGAGGTGAGCGTTGAAATCTGAAGTCACGCCACCATATTCCACGCCTTTGATTCAATATCAAGCATTTTTCATTATGATTACAGGCAGCCTCTCATCCAGGGCATTTCCCCCCTTTTGTTTAAAATGTTTCTTGAATAAACATCTCACAATTTAGGATGGCAGCCAACAGAAGATAATCTCCCTGGGGAAAATGCTGGAATCCTTACAATTTCCATCAGCAAGAAGCAGAGAAAAACGAACAGTTGCCATTCGTTTCCAGAGAAACTGAGCTCTAAAGTGAAAGTCTTCCACTTTTCGTTCCAAGAAATAAAAGGTAGTTTTGAAAAAAAAAAAAAAAAAAGCTGGATTTTATATGTGGCAATGCAACTATGCTGTGACATTCCCAGAGAAACTTAAATACACAAGCATGTGCCCTATTTATTTGGGTAGGGTTCCTTCTCCTTGTAAGGGTAGCTCGGGGATCTCAGAAAGCTGATCTGCTAATTGCCAAGAGAATATGAAAGAAATTGCAACCTATTGCTTAAGGGAATCTATCACCTACGCCCTGTGGGGCTTATAAAGTTCACTAAAAATAAGCATATTTCCTTCAAGACAGATGGGAAATGTAAGGTGACAATTCATTCTCCATGAAAAAAAAGAAAAAAAAAGTGGCTTCTCCACAGGCAAATTTTCACCTGTAGGTGTGAATACCCACAAACATGTAAAAAGGAAAAAGAAAAGTAAATTCAGAGACCTGTCAGCAAGAGGGATTGTTCTAATAAGACAACTTGGTGGAAAAGAGAAAAAAAAAATAGTTCAAGATAAAGCAATGAGGTCGAAGCTACAAGTACAGGTGCCTCCAGAGCCTGTCACCCCTTCCTTACTGCTGAGTAGTGCCCTGGCAACAGGAATGAGATTTGTGGAGGTGCGGCAGATTTATGTATCATGTAAACACAATTTATCAGATCCCACAGCCCAGACAAGTGAAAAAGACAGCACATCTACACATGGAGCAAAACGCATTTCAGCATGCCACAGAATCTCATATGGCAGGCTTCGTACTAACTTAATGGTGGAAGCAACTTAGATTGTATTTATGGTGATTTCATTTTATAAGCAATGTCACCCAAGCATAGTTTTAATACATGATCATATAAAATTGTTTGACAGATTTTTACCAAGCCCCTACTTTGTGCTAGACACTGGGCTAGGTGAGTCCTAGCTACATGACGGAGAATATAACTTACCACCCTCAGTATGTATATCAGCAGATTGAACTAATTACAAATAAAAATCATTACGTCATTCTAAAACAGCTTGTCATTATTTCAGAGGCAATGTAACAGTCTAACAAGTAGGTGCACAGCATTTACATTGTATTTGGTATTGAATGAGACTTATAAATGATTACTTTAGGTGATCAGCCAGGTGTAGGAGCACATATCTGCAATCCTAGCACTTGGTGCCTGAGACAGGATGATCACAAATTCAAAGCATGCTTAGATGACATAGTATGACCCTACCTGAAAAAAATTATAAAATAAAAAATCATAGGAAATATGAAAGACTATAGCATCTCACATTAGGGCTTTTCCATTTTCACACATTGATATCTTGAAAGCAATTCCATACAGAATGACTAAAAATGCAGTCTGTACCCTCACAAATACTGTCACATATTCATGGATCTTGAATCCATAGCATTATAGGTTATTAAAAGCTTTCATAAAGATCAGTAATGTCTACAGACATTGTGTATTGTGCCTATGTATTATGATTTACTTATATAATTCTAATAAATCAAGTAGATACATTTATTTAAAATGTAAAAAGAAATGAACAAAATTTATATGATTAATATCCCCTAATTTGTCCAAAAGATTTAACAGAAAAAAAAACAATATAGTCATCATTAAAAGTTACTAGTTTTCTTATTTGTTTGTTTTATTTTAGCAGTACTGGGAACCATAGTTAGAAACGCAGTGTGCTAAACAAGCATTCCATCATTGAGCTCACCTTCATCCCTTATTGATATATTTACATTTGTATTTCTTATATTGAATCTCTAAAAGTTGAAGCATACTTGACACTTCTGATATCACGATTAAGATAAATTCATCAGAAATATACTATTTGCATTTTTCACTCATAAAGGCTCATGGTTAAAATGATTGACAGCAGTTAGAGAGGTAGCTGATGAGGTCAAACATTCTCTGAATAAGAATGAAGACTGGAAGAACTCAGTAGAGAAGAGTGTGTGCTCCTCTTGCAGAGAACTTGAGTTTAATTCCTGCACCCGTGTCAGGTAGTATAAAGCTGTCTCTAGCTCCAGCTCGAGGGAGGTCTGAAACCTCTGGCCTCTGAATATTCATGAGATCAATACCCACACATAGACACACATATAGATACATAATAAAATAATTCACTTTTAAAACAAGTCTAGGGGTTAGATACCAACACCCATATAGCAAGCCAGATGTAGCCCAGAACACACCCATAACCCGGAGTCCTGGCAGGCAGCAGAGAGGAGAAGCTGGCTGAGGTTTGCGGGATGCCAACCTAGCTGAACCCGGAGAGTGATAGAGGCAGGTACCTGAGGTTCTCCTCTAGGCTCAGATGTGCACATGCAGGAACATCCAGCACATACCCACCGCATTCACACACTATCCTTGGACAGATTCAAGTTGTGGCAAACATTCTTAAAATGTTTAAAGGAATTGAAGCCAGTAAGTACGACAACTAATCTTGGTTGTCAACTTGTCTACATTTGTAATCAACTGAAAGCCAGCCTTCTGGGTGCGCCTCTGGATGGTTTTCCTGATTGGATCACTTGAGATAGGAAGATCAACCCTATGTCTGGCCTACAACTTCTGGTGGCAGCCCACATAAAAGTGCCCAAAAGGAAGCTTTTACTTTTTGCCTGTTTGCCCTCACTCTTGCTGGCAACTTCACTATCATGTTGCTGACATATTCTTTCCTGCGTTTTACAACCGACTTCTTTGGGTTCCCAGTGTAAACTAAAGACCAGTATCTCTCTAGGAATTATTCAGGACTTGGCACAATACTGGGACTGTCAAAACATCCAGTATTTGTGGGCTGAACACCTACAAGGTTCATGACCTTTCTACTTAGAGGATACCATTGCTGAACTACTGAGTTCACTAGGTGCCACTCTGATAATTCCTTTAAACATAAAGAATATACATATAGACATATAGAGATAGACAGAATGGATACAATATATATTTTAATTTACAATATATATGAATTCAATATATATATTGAAAGAATTATGTATACATGTATATGTATACATACATACATACATACATACATACATACATACATACATACATATTTTTTTTCAGTTCTGTTCCTTTAGAAAACCCTAACTAATGCAATAATAGGGGAGAATGGAAGCATGGGTCTAGTGGCTGTTGTGCTGGTGGTATATCTCTGAATGCTGTCATTACATTTTCATTATTATTCCCTAGAAAATACAGAAACAAAGCTGTACAGGCATTCCTATCTATATTGTACATATAAAAAGTCCACAGAGTTTATGCTCTATCATACAGCACATCTACAGAATCTATATGCTTCTACACTACTACAGGAAGTAGTGAATTCAAACTTCAGTCCCAAGACTTTTAGAGCTGAATAAATGTATCCTTTATGCTTTGCCAATGAATCCCATAGCACTATGTAAGCTCATAGAGAGCCTTAAATGATGGAACTGTAGGTTACACTAAAGCCAGCTCAAATCACATCAACGAGCTGAACCTCCTACAGACTTGTTCTGTTGGCCAGGTCCAACTTTTCCTTTAGAAATCTGAGGTTGAATGCTTTTCAGTTAAAAAATGAATTTTCCAGTTTTACCATATGCTCTGCCACCCTCATCAAGTTATGTCATAGCCATTCAGCTTCACTCCCTCACAATTATCTTCTGAGCCTTAGATGCTTTGGACTTGCAAACTGCGGTTGTTTGGATGAGAATGGCTCCCATAAACTCATAGTGAACTGAAGAACACTTGTTCTTCAGTTGGTGGAACTGTTTGGGAAGGATTGGGAGATGCTATAGCCTTGTTGGAGGAGGTGTGTCACAAGGGACAGGTGTGAGGTTTCAAAAGCCACCCTTCATCTCCCAGTGTAATCTTGCCTTCTGCTTACATTCTGGGATATGAGTTCTCAGATATTCCTTCTGGGATACCATATATATGTCTTCATGGACTCTAATCTTTTGAAACCATGAGCCTATTTAAGTATTTTCTTTTATAAGGTGCCTTGGTCAAAGAGTTTTATCACAAAAATAGAAAAGTTACTAATACACAAATCCACTGATTTGATTGTGCTTATGTCTATATATTTTTAATTTTTAAAATTAAATAAAAGTATATAATTTTTTATCCCAAAATAATATCTTCTGAATTGTTTTTAGCCAATGACTCCTAGAAGTTTCTAGTCTAATGCTCCACTCAACCCCATCTCACCCAGCCACGTGCACACACACACACACACACACACACACACACACACACACACTATACACATACATATACACATGGATTAAGGGTCAGTAAAAATCTTACTTGCAGAGTATGTGTATGTTTCTCACTGGTAGGTAGCATTTGAACTTAAATAAGGGTTTTAAAGATATGGGGTGCATTTCTGCCCACTTCTACTTACCTCCTGGGAGACAGTCGATACAACCTATATCTTCCATTTTCTGTATTTTTTTCTCAAGTAAAAATGTTTTATTTTCTCATCTTGGCTATATCATAGGCTCCAGACAGCATGCAATAATGGTACTTTTCATCATTCTATAAAAGATTGTTAATGTGAAGATTTTGCAAGGAAATAGAAGTGGTCCAACTCTGAGACACTCACTTTCAAAGGCCCCCTATATAGACCTGACAGGTATAAGATCAACATAAAAGTAACTACAAAAATAAGTCGATTCTATCAGGATAAGTGTGTTGATGTGCTATGGTTATGGTACATTATAACTTAGGGGAATGTAATAATTTGTACAAGATAATTTCATGCACATATTTTATACTGATTTTTTTAGGTGAGTATACAAATGATATGGGTTATTACAGAATTCTCATACATATATCACTGTGCTTTGTTTTATTCATATCTCCCTACACTCCCTTATTATATTAGTTAGGGTTCTCTAAGAGAACTCAACTGACAGAATGAAGTGTGTGTGTGTGTGTGTGTGTGTGTGTGTGTGAGTTTGTGTTTGTGTGGTTTTTTTTTTAAAGGAGGTTATTACAGTGGCTTACAAGCAGTGTTCTGGTAGTCCAAATGATCGTCTCCAAGTAAAAAGGCCAAGAACCTTGTAGTTGTTCAGTACACAAGACTGTATATCTCAACAGTCCCAGTGTGGTGCTAGTGTCTTGTAGGATTCCTAGAGAGATACTGGTCTTTAGTCTACACTAGGAAACCAAAAGGGTTCTAAAATAGCTTCTAATACCAGCAAAGGACTGTATCAGCACTATGATAAATGAAGTTACCAGCAAGAGTGAGGGCAAGCAGGCAAAAAGCAAAAGCTTCCTTTTTCTGTGTCCTTTTATGTGGACAGCCACCAGAAAGTGTAACTCTGATATAGTGTTGGTCTTCCCATCTCAGATGATCCAATCAAGAAAGCCTTCAGAGGTGTGTCCAACTGCTCAGACTTTAGTTGACTGCAGTATAATCAAATTAACAACCAATATTAGTCACACTGTGCTATATTGGATACTATTGGGTACAACCTGCCCCATCTAGCTGGTTTCCTCCCTTACCTTAGAGTGTTCCTATCTCTGTTTTCATATACCATGTATCACATCACCCTTTTTTTACCCTTTAACATTTTTCTCCCTTCATGATTCTTTTTTTAGTGCAATGATCTATACATACATATAAATTCATACACACACACACACACACACACACACACACACACACACGTAGGAAGATAACCCCAAAGTAATAAGTACCATTTAATTAGGCTATGATTTTGGTGTAACTTGCATTTTCTAACAAGTTAACCAATAAGACAAGTACCTAAGCATCATTTGTTTTTTTCTCTCAGGCAAATCTACACAGGCAGCAATCCCTACCCAGGAGGGACCTATCTGCTACTTGGACAGATGAATCTATGATTAGTGACTTCTTCTTTGACTTCCCTGTTGCCATAGCCTCCTTAGTTCTCCCAACACTAGTGGGTCAAGATGATGGCCAAAGACAGTGTAAATCAGACCCAAACTATTAAATAAATAAAATAAAAATATGAAGGATGCTATTTTAAATTTTATTTTACATTTCTTTATTGTGGTGCACATGTGTATGAGTCTACCAATCATGGTGTTTATGTGGAGATCATTGGACTACTTGTAGAAATCAGTTCTCTCCTTCCACCTGTTGGTTCCAGGGATCAAATTCATATGAGACTTGGTGGCAAGCACCTTTACCTGCTCAGTCATCTCACTAGCACCATAATTGATAATTCAAAACCACTGCACAATTAAAGATCTAAATTCAGAGTTAATAAAGTTGTTTTATCAGTGTTCCATCAGAGTCTGGTTCATTGCCATAAAAGGACAGAGAATAGATACAATCTATTCTTTTGAGAGAAAAAGAAGATGCATGTCATCTGGCATTTATATTCCCTGTAAGGTCTACCTAGTCCTTGTACCCTCCTCAAAAGCTCTAAAATCATGTTTTTCAAGACTCCCCAAGTATAAAATAAAAATGAAGCTTTTGTAATAATTCAAATGTAGTTTTCCTGACTCTCATCACTGATGAACCATTATAAGCTGTCACATGTATCTAGACTCGGAGTATCAGAGTTTCATGCATAAAACCCATCTCTGGGCTCCTAGACTATTCATGGCTTTGGCATCAGTCACACCATGCTCTGATTATAAAGCAATGCCCATGGCATAGGAATCTCTCAAGCTGTGGGTAAGAGCAGAGCACCATATGTTCATCAGGGTGCCCCACAATGGCTATATGTCAAGGGAAACCCTTTGACTATGAATCACTTTACAAACTCAGTTTAACATAAATGTTAATGTAATGTGAATGGTTATATTACATTTACAGGCCAAAAGAGTTACTTCTTTTGTTTGACTGCTAATTATTTCATGCATACAGAAGAAAGAACAAAGCCTGTCAAAACCTTGATCTTTCCTCATCATTGGCCATGTCCAGCACACAAAGAAAGCGGTGAGACTAAGAAGTCCATCTGGCCACGGAAACAAATATTACCCCACTGGTCCCAAATGAGAAGGTCATTTTGATATTGTATTATAAGGATTCCGTCTTCAAAAATCCACAAACTTAGAAACTACATTCCATCATATTTCAGACATATAGAGATTACAAGATGATCCTCTACACCTTATAACAAATTTTCTACAAGGAGTAAGTCCTACATCTTTAAGATAATCCCAAAACAAACAAATAAGAAAGTCTTGATGCACAATCCTCACATGTGAAAACAAAAGTGTATATGTCATCTGGCAGAACACACATACAGACACACACACACACACACACACACACACACACACACACACACACACACCATACAGTTCATCAGGGGTTTTGATTGCACAAATCCTGACATTGGGCTGTTTTACTAGAAGCTCTGTGACTTCAAGCTCAACTTGCCAGCACCCTAACAGTGCCCTCTTAGTGTGAGCAGTCAGGGATGATTAACTGAAAACTATTTCCAAGTTAAACATTGATTTCTCTCTGCCCCCATTTATTCCTATCATGGATGACCTTTCCAGTGGATTTTTTTTTTTTTTCAAAAGAAAGCTGGCACCAGTGACTTTGGATTTCTCAGTATGGAACAGATTCTCCATTTCTTAGTTTCTGTGGGTTTATCCTGTAAAGAAATGAGCAACCCTGGGGCAACCCAAGAGATGTTGTCATTCACATATAGATTCATATAAATAAAATTACATATAAATACATAGGCACACACAGAGATACACATTTGAAAAAATACACACACAAATGCCGTATACACGCATGCATACATATTCCACGTACACACCAGATAAAATGCACAGACAGCACACACACACACAAACTTTGCAACATACTTTATGATTTGAATGAAGTCCTTCCTATAGTCTCATTTCAATTACTATTTTGCGTCAGTATTCAGTTGCTGAATTTATGAGTTAGCTTGCTTGTTTTCTGATTTTCTTTTAGTAATATGCCCCTCAAAGAGATATATTACTTTTAAATAATTTTTAGTAAGCATACAAAGCAATTAGTTTATTTACATTTTAGACGTGATGTTTTATACATGTGTATTGGTTTAATTTTATTTTTTACTACCATTAGTCTTTCTCCCCACATTTCCTCTTCTTCCTCTAAAATAGCCTTCTCCCTTTTGCCTTCATGTTATATGTGTGTGTGTGAAAAAAGAGACAGAGAAAACACTCAATGCTTGTTTCTCTTTTCCATGATCACCTCTCATATTCCCTTCAGAACCTTTGAGAGTCCCCTTTTACTTTTATGTCATATGAAGGGTGTATCTGCCTGTCAGTCTCTGTCTGTCTGTCTGTCTGTCTGTTTCTTCCCAAGACAGGTCTAATGTATACCAGGCTGACCTCAAACTCACTATAGAGCCAAACTTCTGATCCTCCTCCCTATACTTCCCAAGTGCTGAAATTATAGGTGTAGGCTACCATACCCGGCTTCCCCCCACCACTTTAGTCTAGAGGGTGATATTTAAGATATGAGCTCTCTTTATCTCAGTCCATTATTTGAATTCATCACCAAATCCTGCTGAGTTTGAATCTCAGACTAATTTCAAAGCCAATAGAAGTGTTTCTTGGTGATGCTGTTTGGGTTCTTATTCATTTGTTTAAGGGGTTTTATTCAGTTTAGAGATCATGACAGTGAGAGAGAGGCATGAAAGCCAAGGTTTAGGACTAGGAGCACGTTGAGGGAAGTATCCCTTTGGGCTCTTCCCCTCTCCTCAATCCACTGAGCTACCTTCAGAAGCTATTCAGAAAACCAAGGCATCTAGACTGCACATATGAACATCCTTGCAAATGGATGACATGTAATGTGATTGTCTACATTTCCCATACAAACACAGCATATTTTTTCTAATATTTTAATCTCAATAATAGTATCTGACACCAGTTTATATGACGGGGTAATAGATGAATGGGGATTTTATGATCTAAAATCATCTCAAATATCTCATACTGAAAACTAAACATCAGATCTTTACAAATTTTGACTATGAAAAAAATCAAAAAGTGTCTGTTTTGGTGGTGATTAAGGAATTATTGTCAATATTTTTAAAGGTGTTAATGTTGTTGAGGTTTCTTGATTTTTTTTCTGTTTTGTTTGATTTAAGAATGTAATAGCAATATATGAAATCTGCTGGAGTCAGAGGTTGGCCCCTAGCTTCAAGATTTCCTATGATTATAGAATCCAAGGGCAGAATTTTTTTTGCATTTGTTTAAAAGTTTCTACATTAAAAAAATTTTTTGTTTGTTTGTTGAAAATCTTCCAAGTATGACATACTAGCTTCCTTTAAGATAAACCTGTTTTCACATGACATCGCATAAACATCTCCAGAACTGAAAGCGTGACACACAGAGGATGAACATTGTTACTTGGAGCCTTAAAACCAATTACCACCATTCCTGGTAGACCCAGTGAGCTCATTTCACTCCCCTCCCATACATTAACATCAGGTTTCAACATCCACACATTAACTGCCACCTTCTTCCTCTACCCAGTGATCTTTTTCCCTTGGCAATTATCTGGAAACCCCTATCTGGGCCACTGTGGTGTGTGTGTGTGTGTGTGTGTGTGTGTGTGTGTGTGTGTGTGTGTGCTCATCTTTTTCTTCTGGGTAGCAGAATATGGAGCAAAGCTTAGGTNCCACCTTCTTCCTCTACCCAGTGATCTTTTTCCCTTGACTATGATACCCTATAGCTTCTACAAGATGGTTTTCTATGCTTTTGTGTGTGTGTGTGTGTGTGTGTGTGTGTGTGTGTGTGTGTGTGTGTTTCTTCTGGGTAGCAGAATATGGAGCAAAGCTTAGGTTGATTTTGTGCAGCCCACATTCCTGGAATGTTCGTGCTGAGTACAGAATTTGACCTGTAGCCCAGTGAAGAAAGAGTTCAAATGCAAACCCCAGTGATATTCATCCCACAGAATAAATGCCAATAAGCAATTTCCTTTCCCAGCCTACCAGAGATTTCAGTCAGATAGCCCATAGCAGACAGAACCTGTGCCAATATTTTATAACCCATAAAATTTCTTCAAGCAATTGTACAGATTTCCAGCCATCCTTTGATCAGTCTTTTGTAACAGTGACTCTAGGCCCTCACCCAAAAATTATATATATATATATATATATATATATATATATATATATATATATATATATATACACACACACACACACACACACACACACACACACACACACACAATGAAAAAGATCTGGCCTTCAGAAAGCTTCTCATTAAAACACTAATCTGTCCCACCACATTCTTCTAAGACACGGCGATCAGCTTTGGAGCTGGCTTGAATGGCCAGGCCTAATGAGACTGATACAAACAGCTTAAGTAATTGGATTGCTATATGGGATTGAATGTCTGACAACAAAAGATAGCCATCTCTATTCGACCACCAAAGCTTTGTTCCAGCAATGAATTCATTCAACAATGCACTTAGAGGCTCCTGGACCCAGGGAGAAATGACAGACCTGAGACACAAAAACTGAGCCAGCTGATGAGTCCAGAGACAGAGGCGATGCCATTCCAAAAAGTTAATTACAGTGAACAAAGGCAGCAGACGATGACTTGTTGAATCATTACCGTAATCACATTACTGTACTAGTCTCCAGTTCCCAGTCAAGGGTGGCGGTACGGCTGCTTCTCATTCTGACCGTGTACTCCCTGCTCGTCTTCCACGTGCAAGCTACTGTACACGTCTCCTTGACTAATGCAGTCTTACTGAGGCAGCCTGTTTGCATATTATAGACAGGTTCTCTTATTTAAATGTGTTTGCCCATTGAAAGAGCCTGAAAGCAGAAAGCACTAAAATAGCATAAAATATTTGAGATGGTGGATATGCTAACAACCCTGCTTTGATCATTACTTGTAGACATGTATATAGACAATTATTGTATCAGCTAACTTTTTTGTAAGAAGTGTAAACATCATTGGTAATAAAATTATCTCATGTTTCCCTCAAATTTGGATTTGGGAAAGGCTTGTTTTCTACTAAAATAGATTGCAGTATCAGACTCATATCTGTGCCTATAACTTCAGATAGCGATCAGCAGGATTTTATTAAATTACAACTTCAAGTATGTCCAAGAAAAGTTCCCATCAATCAGACTATCCATGTCCAAATCTTATTCCAGGGTGAAAAGCAGCAAGGAATCCCCATGACCAGAGAACGTGGAACGTTTACACTTAGCCAGTGTGTTCCTTGAGGCTTTGACAGGGCTTTAAAAAAAAAAAAAAAACTACTGGATATTTAGTTTCCCTGGTGGTGTGTCATAAATTATCTTCACATTGAACTTCTCTGCAGCATATTTTGTCTGTCTGGAAAGAATATCAGTCAGCAAGTGAAGCATTTCATTTTATAATCAACAGAGATGTTGGCACACTAACCATGGCCAGAACCCTGGCCTAGCAACCATAGCAGTAGTTAGTGCATGCAGCATTGCTGCAGAATAGCAGTAGTTACTGGTTACTGCATGCAGCATTACTGCAGAATAGCAGTAGTTAGTGCATGCAGCATTGCTGCAGAATAGCTGTTTTAGAGACACAAACTTGGAAAGAAGAATTTTTTTTTTGAGGATGAAGTTCTGTAAGAGGAATCAAGACACACTCAATCTACATTAAAATGGAAAGAGATGGGAAGGCCAAATATCCTTGCTTTCTCAAACAGTGGCACCAAAGAAACCCAAATACAAATGTCTTGACATCTAGTCCAATCCTCCTCATCTTTAACTAGCATCTTGCAGCCAGGATTCCTTGCCCAACTTGGCAAAGGAGCAGAACCAGCTTCATGATCCAAATTGTGACTTTGGAATCCTAACTGAAAGGCACACGAGCACATGGTGTCCGAACATGGCAGGTTTTGCCTTCACAACTTATCCTCCTGCCAAATGGAACGCGAAGTATCAAGAATTGGAACTATAACCGTGAAAAAAAAGGTTGGAATACTTGTAATATGGCTACAGGTTATATCTGCATTTTAACACACGTCATGAATAGAACCTTAAAACGGTGTGCTCCAGCCTTCTGAGCAGAGGTCTCTTGGGACTTTGCTGATGTCTTTGAGGATGTTGTGCAGGGGACAGATATTTCCCACTTTTTCAGAGTGGGCAGCAATGAGTTTTCTAGTCATCGGAGCCTCAAGAGCACACCATTCTTATGAGCTTCACATTTCAGAAAACTGCTATCTCTCTGACAAAATGGGTCCCCAAACCAACCAGACGTTCCATGCATCTGCTTTAAATGCCTTAATTCATTTTTAGTTTCTCTAAGCAGGGGAATTGTAATAACCAGTGTATCAGGTGAGTAATAAGAGTAATCCTGATAGCTGGGAAGTGAGCTAAGACTCTCTACTTCAGGACTGTCTCTTCCATCCCAAATGCTCTCACGGCATTTACCATATCCTGCCTACGACTTGACTTTGTTCTCTTTTATGATTGCATGTTTTAGTTTTCTTTCTTCGGATCAAAAACCCAAGGTTGTTGTAAACTAATACAGTCTTGGATCCACCATTCCACAACACCTATCACATGCTGGTGCTGCATAAGGGTGCTAGTATCCATTAAGGTAAGTGTGAAAACGAGGCAGACAGAAATCTTCAGGCTTACCCACAATGTAAATCTGTACTCATACTTTGACTTCCAGTTCATCAGCACTTAACCAAGAAAATAGTGAGCTTTTAGTTCCAGTGTTCGCTGTCTTTATTAATCACCTAAGGTGTGACCAGTACAAACCTCAAACCTTGCAGACACTCACAGGGTTAAAGGAAATGTGTGTCTACAGAGACACATACAGTCTTGGAGCGGTAAATACCTAGGGTGCCTGTGACTAATGGTGAAATCACGTCTTTGCCGAGGCCTCACCCTGGCTTCTCTCCCAGCAGCCCTGGATATCGTCAGCAGGTACAACAGTGAAAGTCGGGATATGGGAGATGCCCATCTCATGGTAATTTCACGTGTCACTCTTTTTCTGTTCATCCTTCTTAGCCTTGCCCCTTCCATGGCATGGAAGGTTGTATATTCATTGAAAAGGTATGGAAATCTCAGAGCCTTATGAGTACCTTTCTCTGCTTCTTTTTTTTTTTTTTTTTTTGTTTTTAGATATTCCTTTTTTTTTATTAATTTTTTTATTATTATTATTATTTTCTTTATTTACATTTCAAATGCTATCCCGAAAGTTTCCTATACCCTCCCCCCACCTCTGCTCCCTTACCCACCCACTCCCACTACTTGGCCCAGGCCTTGCCTTGTGCTGGGTCATATAAAGTTTGCAAGACCAAGGGGCCTCTCTACCCAATGATGGCTGATTAGGCCATCTTCTGCTACATATGCAGCTAGAGACACAAACTCAGGGGGTACTGGTTAGTTCATATTGTTGTTCCACCTACAGGGTTGCAGCCCCCTTAAGGTCCTTGGGTACTTTCTCTAGCTCCTCCATTGGCGACCCTGTGTTCCATCCAATAGCTGGCTGTGAGCATCTACTTCTGTGTTTGCCAGGCACTGGCATAGCCTCACAAGAGGCTGCAATATCAGGGTCCCTTCAGCAGAATCTTGTTGGCATGAGCATTAGTATCTAGGTTTGGTGGCTGATGATGGGATGGATCCCCGGGTGGGGTAGTCTCTGGATAGTCCATCCTTTCATCTTAGCTCTAAATTTTGTCTCTGTACCTATATCCTTTCATGAGTATTTTGTTCCTTATTCTAAGGAGGAATGAAGTATCCACCTAGTGGTCATCCTTCTTGGTTTTCTTGTGTTTTGCATAATGTATCTTGGGTATTCTAAGTTTCTGTGCTAATATCCGCTTATCAGTGAGTGCATATCTAGTGACTTCTTTTGTGATTGGGTTACCTCACTAAGGATGATATCCTCCAGATACATCCATTTGCCCAAGAATTTCATAAATTCATTGTTTTTAATAGCTGAGTAGTACTCCATTGTGTAAATGTACCACAGTTTCTGTATCCATTCCTCTATTGAGGGACATCTGGGTTCTTTCCAGCTTCTGGCTATTATAAATAAGGCCGCTATGAACATAGTGGAGCATGTGTCCTTATTACCAGTTGGAAGATCTTCTGGGTATATGCCCAGAAGAGGGATTGCTGGGTCCTCCGGTAGTACTATGTCCAATTTTCTGAGGAACCACCAGACTGATTTCCAGAGTGGTTGTACAAGTTTACAATCCCACCAGTAATGGAGGAGTGTTCCTATTTCTCCACAACTTCGCCAGCATCTGCTGTCACCTGAATTTTTAATCTTAGCCATTCTGACTGGTGTGAGATGGAATCTCAGGGTTATTTTGATTTGCATTTCCCTGCCTTTCTCTGCTTCTTAAGGCTCCTTTTTGACCCTGGGATGAGGCCTATCAGAAGCCCAGGTTAATGTCTACCTTTGGCCTTGTTATCTACCATATGCTACAGCCTGGTATTCACCCACAGAATATGTGATTTCCTAGACCTTTCCAGCCAGCATGAATTTGATTTACAAACTCATTTCAGAGCCTAGAACCCACAAGTTACCATGGATCCATTATTCTTTATACTATATTTAGCTGGTTTTATGAGCTGAGTATCAAACTTTTTAAATCAGGAGATTTTAATCCATCAATTCTATACTTTCTTTAGAAATTAGATTTAGCTACCTCTGGTTGGGTGAAGCTGAGGGACATAGAAGCTCTAACATAGAAGCAACATAGTATTTTCCACTGTCTCCTCTGATCCCCATAATCTTATACCTAGACTGTCTCCATTAATCTCCATGACCTTACAACTAAACTTATCCCTCTCCTAGTGAACCAGTCATGTCCAAGATTTGGCAATAGTTCACAAATGTGGGTCTTCCTCTTTAATACAGAAGACTATATCTATTTACATCTATACTCAGCATTATTTACAAGTTATGATATAAAAACAGCCAATTATCCATTGATAGATAAATGACTAAACAAAATATATATATATATTATATATATATATATATATATATATATACTATCTGTCCTTAAAAAGCCAAGAAATTCTAAACAGGTATTGTGGCAGGCATCTATAACTCCACCACTCAATACTCAGAGGGTTGAAACAGTATAGTCTCCTGTTTGAGGCCAGCCTAAACTACTGAGTTTTTGTTTATCTTGTACTTTATTTTGTCATGTTTGGTTGTTGTCTCTTTGAAACCTATTCTTTCCTAATGAAAGACAGAAAGGGAGTGTATTTGGAGGGAAAGAGAAATGGGGAGGAATGGGAGTAAGGAAGGGGACAGTATAGTAAGGATATATTGTACGCAAAAAGAATCTAATTTCAATGAAAGGGGGAAAAGGAAAAAACTTAAAAAGTCATGAAATCTTGACATAAGCTCTAATGTGGATGAACCTTGAGAACATTATTCTAAGAAAAATAAACTCATCACAAAAAGACATGTTTGTTGTTTACATATAGGAGATACTTGATGCAGAAAGTTCAACAGTAGTTATAAACACTTGATGGACAAGGACTGGGTAGTGATGGCTTACTCAGAACAGTGTTTCAGTTTTAAAATATGAAAGTAGTTGTGGAGATGGATGGTATCAATATTATACAACATTATGAATGTGTATACCATTGAACACATAACACTAGTAAATTTTTTAAATACTGCACCACAATAAAAAAATAAAATTAAAGTTTTGTTTCTCTTATCTGGCCATGTAATGACCATATGAGAAAGTTCTGACCATACAATTTATGTAGAAAAGATATGTGCTAGTTACTTTGTGATTAGGACGATAAAACTCTAGTCATCTCAGTTCTCATTCTCTTTTTGCCTCCAGCTGATGTAAGAAAAAAAGTGAGTGCTGAAAACAGTAGAGTCATCAAATAAATCTCAGCTTAATATATCAACCCAGTCACTCACAGAACCTTGCTATAAACTCTAAGTTAACCAAAACTGCAGATACTTCTCTGAGCCTTTTTGCATTTGGAATTTGATTGTTACAGCAACCAGAATGCTATAAATACAGCTACCCTTGAGCTAGATGACCCAGTATCTTCTGAGACATTATCTTTAATCTGGGATCTTGGCCAAGAATGGAGGCATAATGACTGACATGGGAAGGCCCCTCCTCACATGATCTTTCATCTGCCAACAGGCTTGTCCGGGCTTGATCCCATAGTAGTAGATGCTCAGTCTTCAAGGTCCTGAGAACATCAAGAAAGGCAAACACCAAAAGACAAGTGTGTTTTGCTCATAGCCACACTTGGTGGTCCACTGGCTAAAACAGTTGCTAATGTCCGTTGAGAAAAGAAGGAAAGACTGAGAAGGGTAGGGAGAGAGGGGGAAGGAGGAGTAAATTGTGTATGGATGTCTAAGGAGGACTTACTCTGCCAGTCAAGCTGGCCTCAAACTCAGGTTCCTCCTGCTTCAACCTCCCATGTCCTGGAATCACAAGTATGTACCACCAAGTCCAGCCAGAAATAGAGTTTTTGTTTGTAATATCTTCAAAATGATATCGCATGCAGTTTAAGGTGGGAAGAATTTAGGTACATTTTCACTATTTCAAGTAACTTGTTTTTTCCTATCTAGTGTTTCCCTCCGTACTTCTAAATAATATGTGTATGTGAATGCCTATTTCCCTCCAGTTTATTTTACCAGTTTAAACTGTTTGACATTTTGTTGTGCATTAAAATATATATATATATTCCAATCGACTTTCGCCCAAATTCTCTCACTGTTAGCCTTTTTTTCCAGTGTCTCCCAAAACCACTTGAGAATAAGTTGTAGGCATGATTCCTCTTCACTCCTAATACTATTGTGCTAATTTCCAAAACCACATCTTACATAATCACAGTGAATTAGTAAAAATTCAAGGAGTTCTCTTTATAATACTACTGCTTCATACTATCCCAAAGGGCAGGCCCGTGCTTCATGGAACTACTTACCTTATGAGCTGAACATTTGATTTCTTATTCACACTAGTTACACTTGTTAATTATGACGCATGGCTAATAGGTACCATGTGGAACAGTGAAAAGAATTTGGTGACAATGAAAATACTACTAGGCAGGGCTGGTCTATGTCTTTCAAACCCTGTTTGATATAGGTACAGATTTACAGAGATGGAATCCACTTTTATGACAAGAAGCCACAAGTTAATGATTATAACCTCTGTATTCTAGATATGGAGTCAAAGTTAGACATATGTTTGGTGCTCTATAATAAATCAATTTTGTAAGCAGAGATCTGAACATGTTTTAAAGTGTGTGTGTGTGTGTGTGTGTGTGTGTGTGTGTGTGTGTGTGTGTGTGTTTTAACCATATCATGCTATCTCATATTTTAGGTTTGGTTTTTAGAAGCAGAACCTAAAAGAAGAACTAATGTATGAATGATTTTTTTTTAATGCTTCCAGTAAAAACTAGTAAAGTAATGGAAGACCCAAAACAGGGAAGAATAACAAGGTGGTAATGCCAGGTTAAGTCCCAGCTTAACACCCATCCTGAAAAAACATGAGGACATGGAAGACACCCAAGAATTAAGCTGAGTTAAAGACAAGGAAACTAGGCTTTCAGAAACACACACTAGTAGGTCCTGGGCTACATACAGGCTGTTCCAGGAGGACACAAACTCCTGGATGTTTCTAGATACCTGCTTATGTATAGGCAAAACAGCTGTAGTAGCCCAAGGCTCACCCTCTAAAGAACATAGTCATTCATGATACTAGAGTCTGAGAACAGCCCTGACTTATACTGTCTCTGAACATTCCATCTCTCTGTGCTTCCTAAAGCACGCCCACCAAACATCTCGCCAACTGCTTTGTTGAACTAAAACTTAAAATCGAGCTGGTTGGTTTTTTTAAAAAGAATTTCCATTAATTTTCCTTGGTCTATTTCCATGAGATATTTGCTCCACTCCACCATATCAGTTGAGGTATACTTGGGTGGGGAAGGTGGGGTTACCCTTGATAAGGAACATAAAATCAAAGGGCAGAAGTCATAAAAGACAGATCCAAGAACATCCTAGTGCAAACCAGCCTACTGGCTAGACAGGAAATCTCTCTTTTGAAGAACAATTTTCTCCTGTACTACAGAGGACCAAAATACATACAATCTAGCTTAAGAAAATGGGCAGTTGTTTTATAGCACAAGAGTGTGCCATTTAACCTAGTATTTGGAAGCCTGGAGGATACCAAAGGCAGGTTAGAGAGCCCAGAGAAACAAATGTGTCTCTTTCCCTTTCTCATTCCCTTTCTCATTCCTTTCTTTTTGTATATAATAAGAGTACATTGCAGTTCCCTCTGAGGACATGGATCAAAAGTGCCCATCCCAGTCCAGAGCTCTACAAACCACAACACTTTATCATTCTCTTCTTCAGTTAGTAGACATTCTTCCTCAGAGCAGAATCTGATTAGCCCAGGTCCCATGTTAAGGTCTCCCTCAGACCCAGTAATCAGATCAAGAGGGAACAGGGCTGGATCATATAAAGACTTTAACAGGGACAGGGCTCCATACCCAAATTGTGCTGGGAGGTAGCAAGCCCCCAGGAGTGCAGACAGGCCTGTGCATGCAGGTAGGATGACCACTGCTGCTCAGAGGAACCCGTTCGGAACCCTCAGGACACAAGAACCAAGGGGCTGCCTAGGACAGGAGTCTTCCTGTCTCTGTCTGTGCCCAGAGTTTATCCTGTGTCACAGAGCTACATACACAAATATTGCCAGGAGAGAGCTGGTCTTCCAGGAGTTCCTACACAGCTGAGAGCACAGGTAAGACCACCACTTCTCTTCAAATTCCTGTCCCAAGAGGGACCCTCACAGAACCTTCAGGATACAGGAACCAAGTGGTTGAGTATATATTACTTTTAGCTTCAGAAGATATCATGTATATTTAAAAGGCATTTAACTATTATAAATTTTTGATGACTTAAAAATTTCAATACTGAGTTGTATATTTAAAATAAATTTAATTAGACTAATAAACAAGAAAAAAAAGGATCATTATGGAAAAGACACAGACTTCTGCCTCGTGTCAATGACATATAATTGAAAGACAAATGATAAGCTCTCTAAGAATTACCAAGCCACAATTACTCTGATACTTAAACCACACAAAGACCCAACAAAGAAAGAGAACTTCAGAACAATTTCCCTTATGAGTATCGATGCAAATATACTCAATAAAATTCTCACAAACTGAATCCAAGAACACATCAAAATGATCATCCAACATGATCAAGTAGGCTTCATCCCAGGGATGCGGGCATACTTCAATATATTGAAACCCATCAACGTAATCCACTATATAAACAAACTCAAAAGAAAAAAATGTATGATCATTTCATAAGATGCTGAGAAAGCATTTGACAAAATCCAACACCCCTTCATGATAAAAGTCTTGGAACAATCAGGAATTCAAGTCCCATACCTAAATATAGTAAAAGTAATATACAGGAAACCAAAAGCCAGCATAAAACTAAATGGAGAGAAACTTGAAGCAATCCCACTAAAATCAGAGACTAGACAAGGCTGCCTACTCTTTCCCTACCTATTCAACATAGTGTGTGAAGTTCTAGCCAGAGCAATGAGACAACAAAAGGAGGTCAAAGGGATAGAAATTGGAAAGGAAGAAGTCAAAATATCACTATTTGCAGATGATAGTATACTTAAGAGACCTCAACAATTTCACCAGAGAACTCCTAAACCTGATAAACAGCTTCAGTGCAGTAGCTGGATATAAAATTAACTCAAACAAATCAGTGGCCTTCCTGTACTCAAAAGATAAACAGGCTGAGAAAGAAATTAGGGAAACAACACCCTTCACAATAGTCACAAATAATATAAAATTCCTTGGCATGACTCTAACTAACCAAGTGAAAGATCTATATGAGAAGAACTTCAAGTCTCTGAAGAAAGAAATCGAAGAAGATTTCAGAAGATGGAAAGATCTCCCTTGCTCGTGGATTGCCAGGATTAATATAGTAAAAATGGCCATCTTGCAAAAGGCAATTTACAGATTCAATGCAATCCCCATTAAAATTCCAACTCCATTCTTCATAGAGTTAGAACGAGCAATTTGCAAATTCATCTGGAATAACCCAAAACCTAGAATAGTGAAAACTATTCTCAATAATAAAAGAACTTCTGGTGGGATCACCATCTCTGACATCAAGCTGTACTACAGAGCAATAGTGATAAAAACTGCATGGTACTGGTACAGCGACAGACAAGTAGGTCAATGGAATAGAATTGACCTATTAGACCCAGAAATGAACCCACACACCTTTGATCTTTGACAAAGGAGCTAAAACCATCCAGTAGAAAAAAGACAGCATTTTCAACAAATGATGCTGGCTCAACTGGTGGTTAGCATGTAGAAGAATGCAAATCAAACCATTCTTGTCTCCTTGTACAAAGCTCAAGTCCAAGTGGATCACAAACCACCATGTAAAACCAGATACACTAAAACTAATAGAAAAGAAAGTGGGGAAAAGCCTCGAAGATATGGGCACAGGGAAAATTTCCTGAACAGAACACCAATGGCTTATGCTCTAGGATCAAGAATTGACAAATAGGACCTCATAAAATTGCAAAGTTTCTGTAAGGCAAAGGACACTGTCAATAGGACAAAACAACAACCAACAGATTGGGAAAATATCTTTACCAATCCTAAATCTGATAGAGAGCTAATATCCAATATATACAAGGAACTCAAGAAGTTAGACTCCAGAGAACCAAATAACCCTATTTAAAAATGGGGTACAGAGCTAAACAATGAATTCTCAAATGAGGAATACTGAATGGCTGAGAAGCACCTAAAGAAATGTTCAACATTCCTAGTCATCAGAGAAATGCCAATCAAAACAACCCACCCTGAGATTCTACCTCACACCAGTCAGGTTGGCTAAGATGAAAAATTCAGGTGACAGCAGATGCTGGCAAGGATGTAGAGAAAGAGGAATAGTCCTCTGGTGAGATTGCAAGCTGGTACAACCACTCTGGAAATCAGTTTGGCGGTTACTTAGAAAATTGGACATAGTTCTACCTGAGGACTCAGCTATACCACTCCTGGGCATATACCCAGAAGATGCTCCAACATGTAATAAAGGCACATGCTCCACTATGTTCATAGCAGCCTTATTTATAATAGTCAGAAGCTGGAAAGAACCCAGATGTCCCTCAACAGAGGAATGGATCCAGAAAATGTTGTACATTGGAGTACTACTCAGCTATTAAAAACAATAAATTTATGAAATTATTAGGCAAATGTATGGAACAAGAAAATATCATCCTGAGTAAGGTAACCTAATCACAAAAGAACACACATGGTATTCACTCACTGATAAGAGGATATTAGCCCAGAAGCTTGGAATACCCAAGATACAATTCACAGACCAAATAAATCTCCAGAAGGAAGAGCAAAGTATGGATTCTTCAGTTCTCCTTATAAGGGGAGAACAAAATACCAATGGGAGGGGTTACAGAGACAAAGTGTGGAGCAGAGACTGAAGGAAAGGCCATCCAGAAACTGCCCCACCTGGGGATCCACCCCATATACAGTCACCAAACCCAGACACTATTGTGGGTGCCAACAAGTGCTTGCTGACAGGAGCCTGATATAGCTGTCTCCTGAGGGGCTCTACCAGTGCCTGACAAATACAGAAGTGGATGCTTTCAGCCAACCATTGAACTGAGTACAGGGTTCCCAATGTAGGAACTAGAGAAAGGACCCAAGGAGCTGAAGGGATTTGCAGCCCCATAGGAGAACAACAATATAGACTGACCAGGACCTCCAGAGCTCCCAGGGAGTAAACCACCAACCAAAGAGTACACATGGTGGGACTCATGGCTCCAGCCGCATATGTAGCAGAGGATAGCGTTGTTGGTCATCAATGGGAGGAGAGGCCCTTGGTCCTGTGAAGGCTCTATGCCACAGTGTAGGGGAATACCAGGGCCAGTATGTGGGAGTGGGTGGGTTGCTGAACAAGGGGAGTGGGGAGGGGATAGGGGGGTTTTTTTGGAAAGGAAACCAGGAAAGGGGATAACATTTGAAATGTAAACAAAGAAAATATTTAATAAAACAAACAAACCAGAAAAAAAAAAAAGACCTGAACAGTGATGCTGATTAAGTTAAATAGCTTGGCAGAGACTTCCCTACCCTTAAAATAGCCCCAGCAGGTCTACTCTTCAGAATCTTGCTCTGAGAAGTGGGAACTCTCATCTTAAATCTGGGAAGTGACTTTTGACAGCTGTATGTAAGAGTAAGCTATGAAATATATGATTTTATATGATTTCCAAGGTTGCTACATGCAGTTTCTGCTCAATGTTCCCTTCTTGGTCTCACTTTCTGCATCTGTTTTACCCTTAGGAACCCAGTCATCATACTGCGAGGAAACCTGAGCTCTATGACAAGGTCACTTGTCAGTATTCAGCCCCAGCCAAGATCTCGCCTAAAGCACACTGTCATCTTACCTGACTTGTGAGTGAGGACTCTTCAGACCACTGTAGCCCCAGTAAAATAAATACCCTAGTGTCTATCGGCTCAGCGGTGGGTCATTTATTCTTTAGCTGTAGAATTATTTCGGGATGTTTTAGTGCTCTCATTTTCTTGTCCCCCATTGGGCATGTGGCTCTTTGATTTTACAATCCGATGTTCTCCTTTTTCTCTTATGACGTCATCTCATAACTAACCAAGCTAAACATGAATGAATACTGGAGACCCATGGGAAAGCAGTTTCATTTATGGCTTACTGTATACTTTTGTATTCTGTTGACTGTACTTTAGGTCCAAGTCTCTTAGAACATACAAGGCAGAGAATGAATACTATCAAAGGTATATTTAAGTAAAAATTATGAAGAACAACAAAAGCCAATTATTGTTCAGCTTAGGCATGTGTTTTTGAGTTTTACGTTATAGCCTGACAAAACAGATAGGGACATTTTCATCCCATTTGTGTCACTATTATGTCAGTGGTACATGTCTCAATCCAGTAGCTATTGCATCTTGCAGGGTTCCTGTATGGTTAAGGCTGTTCTTTACTTCCATCTCCTGATAGCACGCATAGCATGTTCCAACACGATTCAAGGTAGCCAGTACAGTAGGGAAGAAGCGTCCAGATCAGTGCCAATTTTATTTCCTCATGTCTTATGACTTAGACATAATAAATGAATACAGTAAAAGTCTTTCCTAGACATGATGGGGCTGTTGCACACGAGAGCTCACGCCAGTTGTAACCACATCCATAAGACCTGCACAAGCTCAAGGCAAATGGATAGAGGAGAGAGCCATGAAATACCCCCTATAGCTGAGGGACTATTGGCAATTAATGATTATTGAAGTGGCAAACATGGTTTTCTCCAGAAATGCAGGGCTACCCCACACTCTATTAAATGGCTCTACACTTCTGTATATATGGGCAGCGCTATGTGTACTCAGAGGGTATAAAAAAGCAGTATGTGAAGTTCAGAGGGGAAAGTGGTAGTGGAATATGGGAGGAAATGGGAACAGGTTTGATAAAAACGCCTGCTGTTCCAGAAAATGCAAGAAATAGCAAGCTATTCTTGAATCTTATATGTGATCACACTGCAGGCAGGTTGATAACATACTTCAACTCCTTCCTTGCTATACTGGCAAATGATAAGATCTGGACAGTGCCCTACTCTGCTTTCAAAACATTACTAACTCAATAGTAATTGGGTTGACTTGAGTATACTATTTTCTAAGGAGTCCTGAAGTAGTCTTAAGAAAAGCTATTGGAAACAGGCCCTTTTGTTTAGCTCCACGGTTATCAAAATGTGTCCCTGAACCATATGAGAGCAGCATCACCAGAAAGGATGCAATGAAAATACAAATTATTGATCCCGTTAAGATTTATGAAATCAGAAGGTCTGGAGACAGGCCCAATTTCTGTGTTGCCATAATCCCTTGACCCTGATGGGAGATTTGGCAAGAAAACCACCAATCTAGTCAGGAATTACGAACCATACCGGTGACTGAATAAAAAAAAATAAAATATAAAACCACAATAAAAATATCTGGATAGAATATTTTAACTAATTCAAAGGACAAGAACAGAATCAAATTAAATAGGAGATAACAGCATCACTCAAAAGAAACAGGGTATCAAAGGGAGAGATTTGAATTATCCAACTTAGATTAAGATGATGCTGTTTATCTAAGGTCCTTCCCTTTGAGTTCTGAGAGTCTCTCACCTCCCAGGTCTCTGGTGCATTCTGGAGCCCCCCCCCCCAACCTCCTATCTCCTGAGGTTGCCTGTTTTCATTCTTTCTGCTGGACCTCAGGGTTTCGGTCCTTTATAACTCTGCAAGGCAGTATACCATGTTTGTAGGTGGGAAGAATTAAAATTACAAAAACATCAATCTGTTAATTCAAATATTATTTAAATATAATTCCTATGGGAAAAAAAAGGGCTGCAGAATTTTTCATAGATGTTGACATCCAGATTACAAAGTCCATATAGAAAAGTAAAGACCCTTATTCTAAAATACCCATGAAAGGATATAGGTACAGAGACAAAATTTAGAACTAAGATGAAAGGATGGACTATCCAGAGACTACCCCATCCGGGAATCCATCCCATCATCAGCCACCAAACCCAGATACTAATGCACATGCCAGCAAGATTCTGCTGAAGGGACCCTGATATAGCGGCCTCTTGTGAAGCTATGCCAGTGCCTGGCAAACACAGAAGTGGAGGCTCACAGTCAGCTATTGGATGGAACACAGGGCCCCCAATGGAGGAGCTAGAGAAAGTACCCAAGGAGCTGAAAGGGTCTACAACCCTATAGGTAGGACAACAATATGAACTAACCAGTAACCCTGAGCATGAGTCTCTAGCTGCATATGTAGCAGAAGATGGCCTAATCAGCCATCATTGGGAAGAGAGGCCCCTTGGTCTTGTAAACTTTATATGCCCCAGCACAGGGGAAGGCCAGGGCCAAGTAGTGGGAGTGGGTGGGTAGGGGAGCACGGGCAGGGGTGGGGTATAGGGAACTTTCGGGATAGCATTTGAAATGTAAATAAAGAAAATAATAATAAATAAATTAAAAAAAAAAAGAAAAGTAAAGACCCAAGGACAGCCAAGCCAACTTTTAAAAAAGAACGGGGAAGAATGGAAGAACTAATTCTACCAAATACCAACCATTTGTGTGTGTTTGATACTGACACATAGTGTAGTCTCAGTATAGGGACAAGCAAAGGGCAATGGAACAGAATAGAGACCCCCAAGGACAGACTGATTGATACATGAAAGTGTGACAGGAAAGAAACTGTAGATTATTGGAGAAACAATGGGCTAGGAATGAGTGAGACTGGCAGGACAGCTTGTCACTCTGCTGTATGTGGTTCATGTCACATTCAAGAATCCAGCCCAGATAGCTGAAGAGGCTATTATGGAAAAATTAGAAAATGTTAGAAAAATTGAAAGGAGAACTCTGCCTATTATTTGAGGATAAGAAAGATTGTTCTGGCCAGCAATCGACAATCTCCCGGTTTGGTGGGTAAAGGCACCTAACATCAAGCCTGGTGACCTTTGTTCAATTCCCAGACAAGAACCTTGACATGCATTTGGCACTACACACATGAGTAAATACTTTTAAGAACTGGCTTAAAACGTTTTAAAACATGCTTCCAGTATTTTGCAAGAACCTGAAACAATAAGACAGAATTGTTCTGTTGAGGTATAAGGCAAAGTGATGTGCTATCCAGAGAGACCAATTCAACAACAGCCCATGTGCTTGAAGTCAAATACATGTGATGTTGCATGGGGAGAAACAGACCCAAGTAATAATGCTCTGGGGCCACTCACACTGCCTGAAAGTGTTACCAAAAATTACTTTAGAGTGACAGTCAGGTCTTTTTTCCAAATGAAAGGTGTATATGAGCTCAAGAACTTCAAAGGGAACCCTGACACTATAAATACTCATCCTCATGCCCCGAAACAGGACAGAACACTTAGGATGACAGTGATTCTGATTTTTAAATAGGGAGCAATAATATACTGTGCTGTTTGGTAGCCACTCCGTACCTGCTATCCACATAAATATATAGGTTAAGCAAGCCTAATTCCCAAGGATAAAACATGCTAAGACTGGTACTCTACCTTGCTATGATTCGCCTAAAATGTAGTTCAGATCAACTTTTAAACTGGCTAAAAGGATGCCCTGCAAACGAAAATATTATCATGTCAGGCATTTTAATTGTCTCTCACCTGGGGCACTGATCAGTAGAAATGGGTTTTCAGGAATGAAAGGGTCTCAGATTTTGATAGGAAATATTCATAGGCCAGGGCATTTCAGGCTCCACTCTTACGGCCGGAATGCATTAATTATTCTGTCCAGTTTATGCCAAAAGAAAGGCAAAGAGAATCACCAAAGGTAAGGGAGGCAAGGTTTCTAACAAGGAGCCTAGCTTTTGTCTGCTGCTTTTAGTGGCTTCCAAAGTGACCTATTAAATGTATACCCTCAGCCCCCCAATACAGGAAAAGAAACTATAGCTTTGTGTTCCCAGCTCATGTATCTTTGCTTGCAATCTTGCATTCAGTTTCAGTGTAATATGAAGAGGCCTATTCTTTTACCAAAAGCTCCCTCTTCCCACCGGGCTTGTTTGTTATTTTATGTGTTTCTGCATCATTTGTAGACTTCGCTTTGATCTGCATTCCTCCTGGATGTGGGGTTTCCTTTTCAGCTACCAAAAGGAAAGCTGGTTTGTTTGAAAATCTGTTTATTTGGATTTTTTGCTAGCCTAAAGTTCCTATCTTTGTCAGGATGCGCAGAGCTCTGCATCTGCCAGTCTCAGACAGCACTCTCCTTCCCCCAAGGGAAAGGCAAAGTTAGAAAGAATGTGACTTGCCCACTTGTATTTGGAATATTCTGGGAAAGGAGTTTCAGAGGGTTCTCTTTAAAGCCTAAGATTCTTTACCAGATACTGTTCAGCCATAGTGGTTCTTTTAAATATTAGACAACAGGAGGAGAAGAAGAAGGAGGAAGAAAAGGAAGAGGAGGAAGAGGAGGAGGAGGAGGAGGAGGAGGAG
>NC_034592.1:120067467-120072786 GCF_900095145.1 Mus pahari | reverse complement strand
AGAAGAAGAAGAAGAAGAAGAAGAAGAAGAAGAAGAAGAAGAAGAAGAAGAAGAAGAAGAAGAAGAAGAAGAAGAAGAAGAAGAAGAAGAATTGCTTTTTTTTCTCACTAGGTCTTGTAGGAATTCTCTCAGCAAACATATGTCTAATTGTATGTATAATCAAGCACATCTATACCTGGCACTAAGAACCTAAGAACCTGTACCTTCCCCAGAGAAAAGAAAGAGCACAGGATGACATCCAAGCCCCCACTAGGCCAGCATATGGTCATGCTCTAACAGAGGAAAAAATAGATCATGTAAAGGTGACTTACATCACTGCATCTCCATTTCAAGAATGCTCTTCATTAGAAAGTTAATTCTTGTCTTGAAAGTCCAAGTAGCATCTACTTCTGATTAATGTATAAGAGCTACAAGAAATAGCCTGAACACACCAGGGAGTTTTGGGAGAATGGCTATGGCTGCATCATGAAAGATGCTTCCTTCAAAAAGAATCATGTGGTACACATAGGGCATCATCCACTGGATGCACCTAGTAACTTGTGACTAGCAGCAGATAGCCTTTTATGTGTTTCTGTAGGGGCAGTGGACTAGTTGTTGAATACAGTCCTGGTTTCTTTAAAACAACATCATGGCACACTGAGCATCTATAAGTAGTGTTGGCTCTGAACCAACACTTCTTCCTAGGAACAGTTCTTAGAAAAACCAAAGCTGGCTATAGACAAAACATAGAAAGGAAATAAAAGGCTCTCTGAATAGGGAAGACAGGAGACATGCTCCCACATCCTCCATACGCCTCTGTGACAGGGAAACAGGAAGTGTCCCCCAAGGACCTTACCAGACAGTCAACCTCATGGGGCAGCCATGGACAGGACCCTCTCTTTGGAGACTAAGACAGAAGGATTCAATCTGGGAATCCAAACAAACTTAAGAAAACAATAGGCAGGACCAGGAAGGAATGGGAATTATTTGTCTGTTTTTAATAGAATCCTGCCTTGAAATTGCAGCTTTGTGCTAGGGAAAAAAAAAATCACAGTTTTCTTTAAAGTTACACATGAACAGTTTCTGGCTTCAAAAGACAGAGATCAAAATAAACTCCAGCTGTTGCCTAAGAACCACGCATCTGTGGGACAGGAGAACCCAATGCAGATACCGCATGGCTGCTGGGTTGCCAGGACAGGGCTGGTGAGGTGAGAGCTATGAGCACTAGAGTCTTCTCAGTGGTCGGGGAGTTGCAAAGTCCACATAGGAGTTAGGATGCTCTTGCTTGTACCCATCGCTGGTCTGCTTTGATTTCCCAACATGGCCATCCACAGACATAGCCTCCAGTCATCAAGAAGCAGCAACCCAGCCTTACCACTCCCCCTTGGTAACCAAACCTCAAAAACCCATGTGCAGGACATAGAAAGGACAGTGGTGAAAGTGGCTTTGTTGGAGCAGATCATTCAGATGACAGGCCACTCCTTGTAAAGATACCTTTACATGTTCCAAATTCTGTTTTAGGGACTAATAAAGAAGATGGGGAGAGAGCCTAACTAAATCAAACTGAGAATTTTATTTCAGAAGATGGAGATGAAATAAAGGAACACCTTGCTGGAAATGTCTTAAGACTGGAACGTCAAGGAAGCCCAGCAATGGGGACAAGATTATTAAGAATGTCAATAGGAAGGGAATATATTCCTTCCAAAGTATCCTGCAGGTGCAGAACAACAAAAGAGAAGGCAAATAAAGCAGAAACATCACTTAATATAGACTTTACATGTTCAAAGTCTTAATGCTACCCCTGACCCTTCATATGCCTGTTACAGTTTCATATCTCATGTGCTTAGGTAAGATGTTAAAAAGCAGTGGCTCCTCCAGGAAGGACTTGGACATGTTGTTCTAGCTATGCTTAAGTCCTACCAAAGAGAAGCTACATCTTCGAATAGAATCCCAACTGACATCAGCTGATGAGTTTATTAAAGTTTAACCCTATCCCCTAGAAGATAGACAGCACTCCACATTCAAGATCCAGGGCTGAGGGAACTAATAGAAATGGGGAAGGGGCTATGCTAGGGCCCTTCAGTGCATGGATCCCACAGCAGCAGCTAAGGCAATGGTGATACCTGGAAAGACTTTTTGCCTAGCAAATTCCAGGGCTCTACCCTAAGATTTACTGAGTCAAACTCTTTGAGAGAGAGAGAGAGAAACTAATCTATGTACCAGCTTCTCAAGGTGATTCCTTCTTAGGTCAGACAAGGGCAAGCTAAAAGGACTTTATGGAACCACCTAGCACAGTGACCCTCAGGGGTCGCTCCTCAGATATCCTTCATATCAAATGTTTACATTATGATTCATAAAAGTAGCAAAACTACAGTTATGAAGTAGCAACAAGCTAACTTTGTGACTGGTGGGGTCACCACAATGTGAGGAACGTACTAAAGGGTTGTGGCATTAGGAAGGTTGAGATCCACTGATCCAGCAGCTCTCTGAGAGGCCAGCACTGGAAAGACTTTGTATATCACAGGACGAGCATCTGAAGGAGGGCAGGTTAAGGATACTGGGTATCTTGGTCCGCAGAATGAAATGAGGTTAGTCACTGCTACCTGTGCCGTAGTCTGGAGACATAAAGCCCACAAGTATGCATGACCTTTGATCTCTGGGAGAACAATGGACTCTTCCTGCCACCCTTTTCATTTTTCCTGTGGCAACGAGAAGAAAGAACCGGTTCCAGGACCTAAGTTCAAGGGCCTAACACAGAACCCAAGTAAACACAGGCTGTCTACCAGCTTCCTTATTGGAGACTTGACTTCAGTTGCCTATTTATTGGGATGGGCCTCACAAACACACAGACCTCCTTCTCACTCGGCTCACTTTTCGTTTCCCAGGTGCGCTCAGTTCTCCATTGCTAAACCTGACCCCACTCTCCTTCCCTCCCCTGTGGAAGCAAGTCTGTTAACAATGTCCTAGATGCTTCCATTTTGACTCAGAGTTAACCCAACATATCTTTTCAATAAACAATTATTGTATGCATAAAACACTGGCCAGGCCCTTGATTACACACACACATACACACACCCACACACACACCCACACCCCCCCCCACACACACACAATTTATGTATGCTATCCACTCAGACTCCTTCCTCTATCAAGAAATGGCCTCAGAGTTCAAATGCACCAATCATTATGGGTTTAGAAGAGCTGTTTTTGACTTATTTTCTTGGATATTTTCTATATTTCCTTAGGTGTTGCATATACGCTCTTGAGGATTGAAGGAGAACATTAGGTGTCTGCTTTACCATTCTCCCCTTTAGTACTTTGAGGCAGGGTCTCTTACTGAACCCAGAGGTAGGCTGGTAGATGCCAAGCCCTGTGAATTCTCATATCTTCAGGCCCCATAGCACTTGGGTTATGGGCACATCCAGCTACACTCAGCTTTCTGGCATAGGTGTTAGGATTTGACCACAGGTCCTAAGCTTTTAGAGGTAAGCATATTGGACTCCCCTTCTATATCCTATTAGCTTCTGTCTGCTTATTCAAACTAAACATCACTCATATCTCCTTAATTGAGGTTAATTTAGCTCCCTATGGTATACTACTAAAAACCACCATTAAGCTGATAATGGAATGGTATCTCAAACAAGTAGAGAACTTATGTGCCAAGATTCAAGCTAAGTTCTTTACATACATGACTTGAGTTTCCCATCCACCCTACTCAAAGAAATTGTTACTGTATTCATTGTACAGATGGAAAACTGAAGGTTAGAGAAATTACAGAGCTACTCAAATCTATTAAAATAGTATTGTTGTTGAATGATTTTAAACTGTTTTTGTTTTTTTTGTTTTTTTTTTTGTTTTTGGCACATGGAACATGACTTCTAGAGTGTCTCTCGCCTGTTCTCTTTCCTTTATTATTCAATCCCATCCTACACATGCAAGAACCAACTTGGCATTTTCTTTGTTCCTAGCTCAATACAACTCCACATCCCAATGTGTTTATGTGTTTTTTGCAGATGAGTGAGAGGAGTTTGCACTGTGATTATGTGTTACAGGCTACGCTACATCCTCAGTGCTTAGGCTACAACCTGGACCAATTAAATCAGGATCTCTTGGGTGGGGCTGAGACATCAGCAGTTCTTAGAGTTCCCCAAGTAACTTCTTGTGTAGCTAAAGTTGTCCATGTTGACCATGGATTTGATGTTCCTGCTATAATTCTGAATATATATATATATATATATATATATATATATATATATATATATATATATATATATATATATATATATATATATATATATATATGACTACAAAGCTGTCTGGATGGTGTTCACATTTGGTTTTCTCCAGGATGCCTCCTGGGTCATCTTACAGTGAATAAAAGTTTAATAAATATTACTCACCAAGGGATTAAGATTTTCGTGGGGTTCATATAGTAGTCTTCCTTATAAGAAAGTCTGTCTTAATGAGCCACCTGAGACCACTTACTCTCTGAATACTGCTTGGGTCCTGTAACAAGTCAAAGGAATTGATTTTGTGTCTGAAACTTCCTACGGTGTTTTGTTTTGCTGAAACTGGAGGAAATAGGAAACTCTTATAGGGAATGTCCTCCCAGCCTACAGAGATGGGGCAGGAGAATCTAAGAGGCTGTTGCTAGTGATGTATATAAGTGATTCTGGAATACAAAGGATGTATTTGTTGCTCACAGTATACATATTTCCAAAAGTTAAAGAATGCAGCTGGAGACTAGCATAGCAGGGAGATGCTGAGTTCTGCAATTTGAAGTCAATCTGGGTTATACAAAGTGTCTGAGGTTAACTTGACAGACACAGTCAGACCCTGTTAAAACAAAAAACAAAAAACAAACAAACAAACAAACCACCACTAAAATTAAAAGCCAAAAGGAACTCAGTTGCTCAGCTATAATATCTCACAGATCTTGGTGACAGAAAATGTGAAAGCTATCGTCAAGCCATCTCTAGTTTACCTCTGCTGGCCATCTTTTTAGAAAGGAATGCAGAGGAAAAGAAAATCCCACATGTCACTTTTCTCAGAAATCTTTAGCGCTGCCCAGCAGGGCAAGGACTAACAGCTTTTAGATTAGGAAAGGGTCAGTATCTTGAATAAAGAATCAAATCCTATAACATTTTTCATCTCCTTTCTTGAATACTAGAATTGAACCCAGGCTTAGATTGGCAGACTGCATTTCAGAGAGAAGAGGGAGAGAGAGAGAGGGAGGGAGAAAGGGAGGGAAAGGGAGGGGAAGGGAGGGGAGGGGAGAGGAAGGGAGAGGGAGGGAAGAGGGAAAAGGAAGGGAGAGGGAGGGATAGAGGGAGGGGGAGA
>NC_034592.1:119988357-120067393 GCF_900095145.1 Mus pahari | reverse complement strand
GAGGGGGAGAGGGAGAGGGAGCACACAGGAACATCAAGAGGATTTTAATCAGGATTAAGTTATATGAACAGCTTTCAGAGTTGTCATGGAGGCAGAGCTAGAGGCAGCAAGCTGGAACTGTAGCTGCCCCATGAAGAACAGAAGAATAAAATTCTAGAGCCCTGTGAGTGGTGTGTATGCTGGGAATTGATCTCAGAACATTTCAATTTTCTTTTCAGATGGGGGAGGGACTTCTCTTGAAGTCATATTATCTGGCCACAAGTCCTAGACTGGAAGGGCGATATTTGAGAACTCCATACTTGCTGGAAGAGATGTAGGCTCAAAGCCAGCAGCCAGAAAGAGCCCATGAAGGCTTCAACAGATGGGGCTGGGTGAGCTCTAGGAAAAGAAGTCCAGCCTCTCTAGCCTTCCCCTAACTTCTGACCTCAACAGTCTCTTGGGTGGCTCTTGTTCATGATAGCCCCTCACTAAGGTCCCTAAAGTGAAATGGCCCAGGAGTTAGAGGTCAGTAGAGTTCAGTATTACCTCTATGTTGCTAGGATGAATGCAAAATTGTGTCACCATTAGGAAAAACACTTTTTTCATTTTCAAAAAAAAAAAAAGACCAAAAGACCAAATAATCCTACTCCTTGATACTTAAGAGAAATAAAAATGTATGTTGAAACAAAAAAATCTGTGCTCAAGTGTTTCTAGCAGCTGTATTTATAAGAAATAAAGGATAAAATGCAATGATTTCTCAACTGGAGACAGGCAAACTGTGGCATTAGTGTGCCATTCAGAAACTTAAAATGAAAGAACCCATTAATGCAAAAACATATATGAGTACATTCTGCTGAGTGAAAGACATGGACACAAAAGGCCACCAATTGTGTGGTTCTATTCATGGGACAGTCTAGAAAAGGTGGAGCTATCCAATCTAGGGGGCAGAACTGTTGCCTAGGAGCATTGGGCATGATGGGAAAACTCTGTATCTGGACTGTATTTGTCAAATCTCACAGAGCAGTAGAATGGATTTCAGATTGGCCTGATGGTAACAAACCATAATTCTAGCTACTTGAGAGGCTGAGGCAGGTGAAACTCAAGTTCAAGGCCAGTGTGGATTACAGAGTGAATTCATGGCTAGCCTGGGCAATTCAGTGAGACCCTGTCATAAGAAGTTAGCTAGAGAGCTGGATCAAGGGTAAAGATGAGGCCTTGCTCTTCCAGAGTGCCCACGTCCACTCTCAGCACTCATGTTGGGTGGCTACAACCAGCTGAAATTCCAGCTCACAGCCTTCTGCCATGCTCTTCTGGACTCTAAGAGCAATTACCCTCATATGAAGGGCTTGGCATGTAGCTCAATGGTAAAACACTTGCTTATAGCATACACGAGGCTCTTAGTTCATCTAACCAGGAGAAATAACTACAATGGAAAGATTCTAAAGCCTGTTTGTTTGACTGTTTGGCTGATTTTTGAGACAGTCTCACTATGTATCTTTAGCTGGACTGGGACTCTCACATACACCAAGATGGCCTTCAAATGTATTGAGCCTAAGGGCCTGCACCACCAGCCCCACCTCAATGGGGAAAATAGTAACATGTAAAATTGGAAAAATAGATCAGCAACAGGATCGAAATTAGAAAAGTTATGACAAAGAGCTTTCAGAGTTCCAGTCCTTAGTGTGTTTTTACCCTAAATCCAGACCCCAGTTCGGTTTTGATAGTAATTAGGAAGACAAAGTAGACTCCCCTTGCAAGCTTCTGAAGTCAACAGGACTCACTCCTGCTTCCCTGTTTCCATGGAGATTATGGTAGAGCACAAGCAGGGATTTCTCACTCTATAATCATCTCAGCTCCTTGCAGACTATATGTCATTGGATCAGCTCTATGGACTCACTCTTTTAATACAAAAATCTCCTTCTGTTCCTTCTTGAAATGCCTTACTGGAAAAAAAGAAGGAGGAGGAGAAGGAGAAGGGGACGGGGAAAGGAAAGGGGAAGGGGAAGGGGAAGGGGAAGGGGAAGGGGAAGGGGAAGGGGAAGGGGAAGGGAAGGGGAAGGGAATGGAGATGGAAGGAGGAGAAGGAGAAGGAGAAGGAAAAGGAGAGCAAATTATCTCATGTGTGTAACCTGATTAAAGTAGGACCTGATTGTAGGACCTCTGCTTCCTGCCAGTGGACATCCCAGGATCTGCACTGGTGCTAATGAGATTGAGAACATCACTTTTGCAAAGTATGGTCTGAGACCAGCAGCACCACCACTACCAAGGAGTATAGGCTTAGATTTTTCAAAACCTACTTTAGTAAGGGTTATTAAATACTATCTCCCTTCTAGCCACTGATCAAAAGTAGGAGAGAAGATGGACAAGGGAGATGTGGACCTGTTTAGAAGTAGTTCTTTGGGCAATACCAATCTTTGTTGTAAGGATATCAACAGTCCAGTCCAAAATGTCAAACATGAATTAGTAGCAGCAGTCCAGTCCAATCAGCAAACACTAGGCAGAATCAGTAGCAGCAGCTCAATCCAGAAGAAACCATAAGGCTCCCCAAATCAGCACACAAAAACAGCAAGAAGCAGCCGAATACTACGAGAAGTTCTTTGGTGCATTTCTCTCTACAAAGTCACCACAAGCAAAGATCAGCGAAGCATTGCAAGGCGAACCAATGCAAGAGTGTGGTTCACTGTTCTACTTACACTCTTTTCAAACATCATTTCTCCTCTCAAGTGTCTGGCTCAGCAAAACATCCTCTTATATGATCTTTCCAGAAAAATATCACATGACACAACCAAGTCTTCAAAGAAACCAGATATTTCCACTTCAAGAGAGCTTGTGAGAAATGCAGAACCTAACCTTGAGCCTGACCTCCTCCTACAGAATAATAATATGCATTTAAATAAGGTATCCAGAGGGTAGACAAGTAGATTAGAGTCTAAGAATTCCTGCTTTAGATTTAATTGCTAAACTTAGCTGCACAGTAACACAAAGCTTTCATAGCTATGACGGAAAAATTGGGCCCTTAAGTCTCACTCAGTCTAGCATTAAGACTTACTCCAAGGATTACTAGCTATGTAACTTTCTGGAGGCCAGTAGCTATACAAGGGTATGGCCTTTGTAAACCTTATTTTTCCATCTGAAAAATGGGTATTAGTGTTATTTTTATAGTGTCACTGTGAGGATTTATTAAACACAATACCATTATACTTCTCAAATGACCCAGGATACATGTCCACCCCACTTGTCACACTCCATTCCTCAATGAGTCCAGCCAATTTTAAACTAGTTGGGAGAACACTGAAGCCAAATCCCCAGCCAAGTGAGACATTTGAAGGAAGGAAATGGTCTGGGATGTACATGGCCAGTGGTATTGGTAATTATTTATTCAGAGATACACTAGGTTGATGACTCACAAAATTTGGTCTTTACAATGGGACCTTGTTAGCAATTTTAAATTCTAGGATCCTATCTCTGACCAGAAATAGTAGTTAAGGTTAATAAGCACAAGGCTTCCTAGTGATGCTGCTACATGCAAGTAGGGCATTGTTAATAATTGCAAAGCCCTGAATTTTCTGCTTTTGTTTAAGGTCTTTTATAAAGAAGCAATACATAGAAAGATTTACTCAATTCCTGAGCCAGTCCTCCTGCTTCTAGGTTGTTGGTTTTAAATGTCAGAATTAAAACACATTGGTGTGTGAAAACATGTCTACTTTTGTTATGATGTATATTGCCAGCCATCTACAACACATTCATTCAACAGCTGGTAATAGTGTTTCTGTTAAATGTCAGGCACTAGTCCAGACTCCACTAATAGAATAAAACCCTCTTAAATGATGCAATCATCACTTGTAATTGGTTAGTTAATCAAAAACACTGGTTAAAAATGGAATCATGAAAGACGATACACAAATACTTGACTTCAACAGAAAACATGAAAATTGCTATTTGTCTACCCATCTTTTAACGTGAAACACTTTTTTAGTTTACATAGGTAGAATTGCATCCAAGCACATATATAACATATTGGGTTTTGTTTGTTTGTTTGTTTGTTTTATGCTCTTTTGTTTTAGTCTTCATTTCTTAAATTGTTAGGAAAGTTAAGACACATAGAAAGCAGTCAGGCAGATTCTGATCGCTATATTTCAGGCATTTTTCAATTCTGTTAAAGTTGTCTTGGTTCATGTTTATTCAACAAGAATCTACTTTTAGCTACTCATATTTATTTTCATCAAGTTATATTTGATTTAGTATGCATGGAAGCAATAGCTTTCTTTTGGCACACTTATTCCATCAGTTTATGTAACACTGCCTAGAATGAGGTAATTACAATAACAAGTAAATGTTGGGAACCCACCCAACTGATGACTGGAAAGTTGAACATCCTACCCCTCTTTGTAACTGAATTGCACAAGAACATGAGAACTCAAGTCTATTGACTGCAAAAGTCCTCCATGCTATGGGGAACACACAGCATCTATTGCAGGAAGCACAGAGAGCTTTGGTCAATTGTGTGTTATGGTTAAAAGGGTTGTTTGAGGAGGGCCTGAAAATGACTATGAAACCCTGAGCAGAGTAAGTCCATAGTGGTGCCACTCTAACTCTTAACTCAGCTTGCTGACTCACTCGGAGGCTATTCAGTCTGCTTACCCTGGGCTGCAGGTAAGTCTCAGAAGCTTACAGGTGACAGTGATCTTTCATTGAATTGTTAGGAGCTGACACTTTGAAGCTCTGCTTGGTTTTTTTTTTTTTTTAATATTTCACACGCAGAGGAAGGATCTGTTCCCACAATACTACCCAACAAACCAGTTCTCAGCTTAACTTAAAAC
This sequence comes from Mus pahari, assembly GCF_900095145.1. Lineage (NCBI taxonomy): Eukaryota > Metazoa > Chordata > Mammalia > Rodentia > Muridae > Mus > Mus pahari. Next base: position 120,062,594 of record NC_034592.1, on the reverse strand, counting down.
GACCAGTGGTTAATTTTCACAAGACTATGGATTCACTGGAAGATTCTGCTGACCAAGATCCATTTAGCTGACCTCAGCTGGGCTTGTTCATTTGTCTGCAGTTATCTGCTGAGAGAGAGAGAGAGAGAGAGAGAGAGAGAGAGAGAGAGAGAGAGAGAGAGAGAGACTGGTCATGGATGATCCTTCTCTCAGAAGGACAGTACAGTCGACCTAACTCTGGATGTCTGTACTCAATGTATATCACCAGATCAATGCTTATTAAACATTAATGAGCATACAAATCCAAGAAGGATCTTATATAATTGTACCAGTTCTGGAAGAAAGACCTGATACTCTCAAGATTCCAGATTTTTGTTTTTTGGGTGTTTGCTTGTTTGTTTGTTTGTTTTCAGACAGGGATGAGAACTCATTAGGTAGCCTGGATTGGCCTTGAACTCTTGACCCTTTTCTAGGCTCCACAAGGCAGGAACTAGACAGATGCCAGGTGCATGCCCTACTGTTGGTTCTGAAACTGCATCCTAAGGAGCAAGGGTAGAATGTGACAAAGCTCACTGCTAAATGCTCTGTGTGTGGACCTGAGTCCTAGGAAACACCCCAGTACCACCTCCCAGCCATGACAGAGTATCTGGTCCAGAGAAACCTCTGTTTGATTACCTATGGTAGCAAAGACTTGCAGTAGCCAAGGGAACCTGGTTGGTTACAGAAACAAATTTTGTCTTTCTATTGAGTTCAAAGTCAAATTTCATGCAGCCTCCCTCCACTGAGCCTACTATGACATTTGTGGCATTTTAGGTTATATCCTTCTTGCTCATTTGCCTTTCCAATAGGCTAGGCCTCCTTCCTCCTCTTTTCTACTTGAATTCTCTCCTAAGTCCATCAGCTGCTCTATTTAAAGGTCTTTCTATTGGGACCTTTTGTTGCCCTTTTGTAGGAATGGCCCAGTTGGTCAGTATTACACTTAGACATGACATCCACCATATAACCCAAAGAATTAAAATTAGGATCACAAAGAGATATTTTTATACCCAAGAAAACAGTATTATTCAAAACAGCCAGATGGTAGATGCAACTCAATTTTTCCTCCCAGATAAATGCATTTTTAAATATAATTCAAACACACCACATCAGCATTAAATTATAGAGAGCAGAGTCTGGAGAGATGGCTCAGTAAAAGAAGTATAAGCACACAGACCTGAGTTCACATCTTTAGCACCCACATAAGGCCTGGATATGGTGATGCAGTCCTCTAATACCAGCACTGGTGTTGCGTGGAAGACAGGGGAAGCCCCAAACATCACTGGGGTGCCAACCTTGATAAATCACGAGTCCATGGTTCAGTAAGAGATACTGAAAAATAAAATAGAGAGATAGACCAAGGCATCCAATATCAACTTCAGCCTTGAAATGTGTGCACACGGTGGCATGTACCTGTATACACACAAATACCAGAGATGGAGCTCATGACCTTGTGCATGCTAGGTAGACACTCTACAGATGAGCTCCACCCCAGCAAAGGAGGAGAATTCTAACCCATGCTGCAATGTGCATGAACCTTGAGGACATTTGCTAAGTGAAGTCGGACAGCCACACAAAGATAAACACTGTATCCAGCCACTTCATATGAAGTACCTAGAGACAGGGAGTTAAACGGTTGTTGCCCAGTACTCAGGGAAAAGGAAAGAAGAAAGGGAGTTATTTAATGGATTGATTTTCAGTTTTGCAAGATGGAAATGTTTTAGAGATCATTGCACAACATCAATGTAGCAAACCCCATTGAACTTAAAAATAGTTCGGAATGGCAAACTTGGTTATGAGTACTTTACTATAATCTAAAAACAAAACACAGCGCCCAGACCAGAAGAGAGCTTTCCACCAATATTAAAAGGCTAGTGAAAAATATGCAGGGACTATGAGTGATTCTTGCTTAATGGCCAACCCCTATACTTTTAGTAATGTAGCTCAAATCATGGGTAAATTGCACTATTAAGGCATGTTACATGTGTGGTCTAGTAAAAAAGTCCCGAAGTACTGTTTCACAGAAATTTCTGCCAAACTATCATGAAAAAGTACAGTTGATATCTCTAGTTTCTAACTGGCTTTAAGAAAAGTGTTGGTACCTCAGAGTGTAAAATAATCTTTTGGAAATCAAATTTTCTCCTTCATTGTCATTTAAATTTTTCTACACCTTAACTTTACTTCCAGAAAACAAAAAATGAAAAAAAAAGGAACTTTGTCATTGTCCTGAAATAATTTTTGAATGACGTTTATAAAAGTCTATGTATTTGGCAAAGTTGTATTATGGCTAGCACAAAAGATCCAGACATTTACACTGGGTCAGTATTCCTATGCTTGCTAATATTTATTTAATCATCCTTAAGCACTCTTGCTATAAAACAATCATAAAAATGATTTATCTTCCAAACGAAAAAAAATTAAACATAAGTGTTACAATCATCCAATTTTGCTATTTTTAATAACTTCTAAATTGGAGCCCATGATCAATAAAAAAAAAAAAAAAAACCCACTGGCTTGAGAACAGAAGTGTCAAACACAGACACAGAGTTCTAATTTATTGAGAAACATTAACCCAAACATGAAACCCTGCGACCACTGGCAGGTGTAATCATTTTTCTTTGACACTCAAATTTACATGTTTTGGAAATTTTCCCAGATAACTCAATATATTCAAGCCTCTTGTTCTCAGGTTCCAAAAACTTCTCTCCCTCCCTAAACCCCCTTAGACACAGAGGCAGATTTCCTTCTGTATTTATTTGGGAAAATGGCCTGCCAGTTGGCTGAGAACACACTCCCAGTGTGCACTGGGCTATGGCAGTGCTCAAACGCTACCTGCTTCTGGGAGTGTGATTTTTTTTTTTTTTTGAGTGCTTTTTAAGAGATGCAAGGTGAGTAAGAGCATTTAAATTGGTCAGTTGCACAAATGGCTCGGTTTTGGGTTATAAAAGTAAAGTACCACAGAATTTCAACGAACCAAGTCATCAATTTGTGCATGTGGTACCCACTGGACAGGCAACTCCTTACATCAGCACCACAGAGAAGGGAGTGAATAATCCTAGATGTCTTGTGAACATACAACTGGACAACAACTTATACTCTGGATATTTTTCCTCTCAAAAAAGCAATTCTAAGAAAAGGTACATCTTATAAGCAGGACCATCATCATCCCCCACCACACACACACACACACACACACACACACACAGCTCCAAAAGTGATAAAAAATTTCCCTAAGAACATTGGGTCCCTAAAGAGTAAAGTGGAGACATCAGTTCCATAGCGCGGTAAGTTTTGCGCCTTAGGTTTAGCGTGATTTTCTGTGATTGGTTTGCTAAAGGAGACGTGGAAACTCTGTTCACCTTGACGGTGAGTGTGAGGCACAACTTGGCCACGGCAGGAAAAACTATAGTGAGAAGAGCTCAAGGCCAAGCCAAATCAACACTTAACATAGCCTCACACCAAATTTAGTTTTGATAATGCAAGGGACTTACAGTTTTTGGTTTTCAAAAGAAAGTTAATTTTTTGTGTATATCTTTAGAGAAGGATTTGTGTACTTAATTTATGCTTGTGTGGATAAACTCCTGGCTGGTTTTTGATGGCTATGGGAGCTACTACTTGGACCTGACTTAATATCACATGTGTAGGCCTTCCTTAGGTGGTAGGGGGTTTTCTAGGCACCCTTTCTTATGCTCTCTATTATGAACTCTCCAGCCCAGGGCCCGGGCTGCCATTCCCCCAGAAGCTCTTCCTTATTTTGCTTACCTGATCTTATTGTACCTTTGCCCTATTGGCAGCATGCTGCACCTGGCTCCCCTCTCTCCACTCTCCTTTCCCCTCTTCTCTCACTTCACCTGGCTCAAGGTCATGACACTCTCCCAGATGTGTCTGCCTCTGGCTATGCTCTCCCTTTTATCTATAATAAACTTCCTCCTCCAGCATGCCTAGGAACAGTCATATCTTTTTTTCCTTTTTTTTTATTCGAAAACATAATCTAAAATACAAGACAAATGGGGATTTTAAAGGGTACATTACATATGTCTATAACTTGGATTTGACTGGTGCAATGAAGAAAAGAATTATCAGGACTTGGGATAGGGGAAAAGGTCTGTGTGTTTCACCTCCCCTCTCTATCTACATCACCTACAATCCTTGAACTGTGTGCTCTTCCCTGCTGAAGTCCACTACCTGGATAATATAAGGCACATCAATAACCATTTCCTCACTATTTTATGATTAACATTTCAAACACAGAAATTTAGAGGAATATTAAGTGAACAAGTCTATTTGCTAGATTCATGGATCTCCTTCTCCCATCTCCTCTCTGTTTTTATAGACCACACTGACTTTGAACTTAGAGTGATCCTCCGGCCTCCCAAGTGCTAGCTAGGTTTTAACACCTTACTACTTTCTTTAGGCAAATTATCTAATCATCCAGCCATTCTCCACCTTTTATACATTTGAAGTTTCATTGTAGGTTCGAATCATTTCAAACACCCCTAAATGTTCTTTTTACTGGTAAAAGCAACTGTTGTGTGTATCTTAAAAAAAAAAAAAAAAACATGAGTGGCACTGGTTTCAAATGTGCTTGTTAATGAAAGTTGATAATCCATACACCTGTGTCATCCATCCCCCAATTAAGACACAGATAGTTGACTTATGCCCAGAAAAGGACCAAGCACATCAAACCTCCAACCACACACCACCCTAACCATACTTTATTTTGCCACCCGAGACTGGCTTTTCCTGTCCTAGTACACTTTTGTATAAAGGAATTCGTACATGCTTTACTCTTGGTACCTGACTTATTTTCTTCACATGGTATTCTTTAGATCAGTCAGGCTGCTGCGTGCAACAGTACTTTTCAATAAATACTGATTAGCTGATTCTTATCAGTGTTGATAAATAATTTCAGTTGATTAAAAGCTTTAAAATACAATCATAACTTAAATGCCTCTTATTAAGTCCCATGGGAAGTCAGGGCTGTTTGTTGACAAATGAATGAAGGTCGGATATGTTTTGTAGAAAGGGAATTGAGGTATCATATTTTTAAAATTATAGAAGATATACAAACACGTGCAACAGGTTGCTATCTGGCTCAGAGCCCCTCCTTTCTCTGGGGTGGAAGCAATAGTGATGCCTAAGTGTCATTTTCCATGGGAATGTTTTCTGAAGTATTAATTTATAGTCAGAAAGCAAAGCTCAATGGGAGGCTATGGCTTGGCAAGGGGAAATGTCCATTTTTTTTTTTATTCTTTGAGCAGTAGTTCCCCATTCTCCAGGTTTCAGGGGTGATCAAGGAAGTTGAGGACAGAACTTCCACCTAGTGCCTGTTGCAGTTAAAAAAGAAAAAAAAAAAAAAGGCTTCTTGGGGGAGTCCCAGCTCACTGGAAGAGCACCAAATGAAAAACTTTTTAAAGAATCCCTTGTAGCCCACAACCGTCTTCCTCAAATACGGGTTCCCAGGCTCAGAAAAGATTAGGGGCTCTGTGTTCTTTGCTGTGAGCTTGGTGTTTCTTAGTGACTTGACATTCCCAGTAGGCTATTGGGTGCTTTTCACTCCTCAAAACTTTCCTGGTAAGGAAGTAAGCTAAACTCACTGGTAGCCAGGTACTGATCTCGACTTTCACGAAGCCCAGATTGTTAGCAGCAGAGCAACTATAAATCTCAGGTAGTCCTCCAGTGTAACTCAGGTGGCTGGCTCAAAATATCTGAGCTAAACTCTGGCTCCATAGCCTCCTTCTGGGGGTTAGCGTGGGACACGGGGCATGCACTATTGGATACAGCTTTACATTTTAAAACAGCTTTAGACCTTGGGACCTCAAGAAATATAGACTCTAAGGCCACTCCAGCCTTTGTGGGCTATGTGGCTTTTTCATACCACCCATCCTTTGCTGTAAAATCGTTATTGAGCACCCTAACTTGGCGAGTAGAGATGCAGGTCAGGAGTTCAAGCAGAAGTGAGGACTGTTACATTTCTGGAAACTTTAGTGGGGGGGAAAAAAAAAAAACCTGTGTTGAATTCATGTTGAAAACGGGATGCTTTGCTATTCCTGATCATTGGGTGGAGGAGGACTGGGAACACTGGAAAATGCCCAGGTGGCTGCTGCGTAGACCAGGTGCTTCTGTGACCAGTTGCAAATTCTTTCTGATTTGGGATATGCCCTTCCCAATTATGGATTAAGTTACTCGGGAATGGTTAGAATGAGATGCATTGCCATTAGAAATCACCTATCTCAGGTGGTTAAAATGCCCAGATTGCTGAACCATCTTTGGTAGCCTTGAACCAATGTACTGCTCAGCTTTCTCAACCTCATCAAATAGAATGGGGCACTATCAATGCTGAACTACTCTTTAAACATAGATAGCCACAAATAACCTGTATTGTTATGTTGTCATGTTCAGCATGTTGGAAACTATTTTTCCCTTTATCCATCATCCCCTGATGTCTAGAAGGGTTGAGGCGCTAAAGTAATCTCGGAAAAATTAGTGCTTTTCTTCATGACAGGCCCAATGCAAGGCATGAAACTCTTTTCGTCCTTTAATGGAAATCTTGTTTTTAAACCCGCCTGGAGTGGAGCTGGCAGAGGCTTCAGCCAGCCTTTGGGTTCCCTTTGACCTTGATTATGACCAGGAGTGTCGCTGCTAATTGCGAGGCCTGCCTCAAGGTGGAAAATGGCATCGGTTTCCACCACCACCCAGGAGAAGCCAAGTTCTGTGGCCCACGACAGCGGTTAGGTTCTTTTCAGGCCGCGCCTCGCCACCCAGAGAGCGGCGCGGAGGCCGCCTACAGGTGCAGTCCCGCCACTGCGCCGGGGCGGGAGGCTAGCGGAGCCCTCGGCGTCTCAGTCCGAAGTCGGGGCTGAGCCCCCGGGTGCCCGCCGGCCACTCCCCCTGCTTCCCCCCCACGCCTCTGCCCTGGCGCGGTCTGGAAAGGACGCTGGGAGCCCCTCCGAGGTTCCACGGGCACGGATTTGGGAAGGGATGGCGCGCGGCCGAGGCTTTCCCTCGAGTTTGCGGCAAGTCTGGCTCTGGGAAACTTTTGCAAAGTTCCCAGCAGCGTCTGCCCAGGTCCCCTCTGCGGGGCGAGGAGACGACGGCGGCGGCGAGCGCGCCCGTCTCGCCGCCGCCAGCCCAGGGCTCTGAGCTCGCTTGCTGGGAGCGGCCCGGGTTCCCGGCGGGCAGGCCCTCCTCCCCGGGGCAAAAGCCGCAGCTGACGCAGGCGGCTCCGAAGGCGGAAGCCGCCCGCCCCAACTGCTCGGGCCGGACCGCGGCGCCTACACCTGGGGCTTGCACGGGAGCCCGGGCCGTGCACCGAGGGGGCGGTCCAGCGGAGGCGCTCTGGGCGTCTCCGCCACAGGCTCCTCCACGGTCCTTCCAGGTTCTTTTCTCCTGGCCGGGCCTCCCCGGGACAGTGGTCTGCGTGTGGGGGCCCTCGGGCGGCCATGCCACCCGGTCCGTCCCGCAACTCCCAACCCCTTCGCAAGTCCTCCCCTCCCCAACCACCCGGAGGAAAGGGGCGTGCCCAATAGACGACACGCCCCTTATGAATATTAACAATTGCGCATGCGCCTTGTTCCGCGTGTTGAGAAGAGGTGGCCAGCCGGAGTCGCGGCTCCCAGACCGGCGCTCCGGGTCCCTTCGAGAGCCAGGCGGGCACGCGTCATTGTGTTACCTGCAGCCGGCCGGCGAGCTAGGCTCAGGTTTTTTTTTTTTTTTCCTCTTCTCCCTCCCCCGCGTTTCAAGCAGCTGATCTGAAAGGGAATAAAAGGCTGCGCATAATCATAATAATAAAAGAAGGGGAGCGCGAGAGAAGGAAAGAAAGCCGAGAGGTGGAAGAGGGGGGAGCGCCTCAAAGAAGCGATCAGAATAATAAAAGGAGGCCGGGCTCTTTGCCTTCTGGAACGCGCGGCTCTTGAAAGGGCTTTTGAAAAGTAGTGTTGTTTTCCAGTCGTGCATGCTCCAATCCACGGAGTATATTAGAGCCGGGACGCGGCGGCCGCGGGGGCAGCGACGACGGCAGCCTCGGCGGGAGCACCAGCGCTAGCAGCGGCAGCGGCGTCCGGAGTGCCCGTGGCGCGCGGCGCAGCGATGCGGTCCCCACGGGCGCGCGGCCGGCCCGGGCGCCCCCTGAGTCTTCTGCTCGCCCTGCTCTGTGCCCTGCGAGCCAAGGTAGGAGTCTCTCTCCCGCTCTTGCTCCCCGCGGTCCTCTCCCTTCCCTCGTGGCGTTCTGGACGCGAGCGGCTGTGGCTCCCAGTGCAAGCTCCGGAGCCCTTGAGTACAAGGCTCCCTGACCCTGACTCTTCACCCGAGAGGGTGCACCGGGTGTGGGAATGCTGGTTCCCCAGAGGGGAGCCCCTGGCCTCGAAAGATAAACTCCTCCAGGCTGGGCAAAATGCAATCATTGCGCTCTCACGGTCCTTTGGGACACTTGTCTTAGTTTTCCCGCACTTGTGGTTTTTATGCCCCTGAACTAGATTGAGCCCTGAACCTAGTTTTCGCAAAATTATTTTCAATTGCCACCGAGGATCTTTGGCAGCTTGGGGTGTGTGTGCTGGGGGGGGGGGTGTCAAGGAGTCTCCACCTCCACCTTGAGAGAAAACTTTCTCATGCGTTGACCTTCTTTCCTCGCTGGCAGGTGTGCGGGGCCTCGGGTCAGTTTGAGCTGGAGATCCTGTCCATGCAGAACGTGAATGGAGAGCTACAGAATGGGAACTGTTGTGGCGGAGTCCGGAACCCTGGCGACCGCAAGTGCACCCGCGACGAGTGTGACACGTACTTCAAAGTGTGCCTCAAGGAGTATCAGTCCCGCGTCACGGCCGGGGGACCCTGTAGTTTCGGCTCAGGGTCTACGCCTGTCATCGGAGGCAACACCTTCAATCTCAAGGCCAGCCGCGGCAACGACCGTAATCGCATCGTACTGCCTTTCAGTTTCGCCTGGCCGGTGAGTGAGCGACTCACGGACAGAGTCGAACGCGGGGCCGAGCCCTATATTGCCTTGAGAAGGATTTAATGCCATTTGAAACTTGGCACCAAGTTGAGAGGCTTTGGGGGTGGCAAGTCTGAGAGTCCAGACCACAGCTAGACCTGAACAAGATGAGCCGGGCGGGTCTTCCATTCTGGGTGGTGTCTGCTTAGCGCAGCGAAATGGGGGTCTCTGAAGAGCATTGCTGGGGAAAAGTACGCAAGGATGCTAATTTTATGATTTTATGCTTGCTACTTGTAGTTCCCACCCTCGACCAGGAGATCATTATAGATGATTTCTTTGCTTAACTAATTAAAACTCGTAGTGCCCTGGAAGGCAACTGCGCATAGTCTGCCCTGCAAACGCTGTCCAAGTTGGCACCCTCCCCTTTCCCGTGAGCCGCCCCGAGGGCGGGTGTGTCCTTCCTGCAGGGTGTGGGGGAGCCGGCTTCCCGCGGCTCTAGGGGGGAGATTTTGGTGTGTTGGAGGGGTGCTCTCCCAGCCTGAGGTGGCGGCTGCAGGAGGGGGGGTTGTCTCCGGCTGGCGTCCAGGCTTTAGTCTAGGAACCTCCGCCCCCTGCCGGCCCCTTCCTCCCGCCCCCGCTCAGTGCAGCCCTGGCTGCCTAACTCCCAGCGGTTCCCCCGTTCTGGAACAGCTGTGTTTGCAAACTTCCCCGGGAAGGGCGGGCGCGCTCTCTCGTCCGGAGGGCACCCGGCCTTCGCAAGCCCTTCCCGCGCCGTAGTAAGGCTTAGAAGAGGCAGCCGTGTTTGCGGGTGCAACTGCGTGCGCCCTCATCTCCCCCTTGGCGCTCGGAGCTGCTTGAGGCCGGCGTACGGCTGGCAGACTGCGGCAGAACCCTTGCAACATCCCAAAATGGGTGGAAGGAAGATGGGTGCGATTGCAGAAGGGGAGGAAAGGGAAATGGTGGGGGGTGTGCCCGTTGTCCGGGAGGCGTGACTCGCTGCCAGGACTGGTGCTCCGCCAAGCTTGAGCTCCGAGGGTGGGTGGTAAGAGGGGGAGCTCTGTGCCCCAGAGGATTGCTTTCCGCCACGTGCTCGAATGGGGTGCGCTCTGCTGCCTCCTACCCGCGGCTTTGGGCTGTGATTTGAAACTCTGAAGAGGGGCGGGAGAGAGAAGCCTGTCTGGCTCTGTCTGTGTGTGAAGCTGAGCTGGCTCTTAAATTCTGCGTTTACAGGAGTTGGCCTTTGCTGTGGGTGCGATAAGACAGTTATCGAGAACATGCTATTAAAAGGGGTCTTATTTTGGCAGGGGACAGCCGCAGTAGGTGAAATCTCTTCAGATCCGAAGGCTGTGTCAGTTGTGGGATTTCACTTTTACAAAGAATGTTTGTCTTGTTTGTTAATCCCCTATTAAGGAGAACTTTAAGCTAAAGAGGTTGGCCACCTCTAAATCTGGCTGGGTCCGTTCGAGCTTAGGGTGAGTACTGGCTGCCCTTGAGCTGTGTTTGTAGTTTCAGGAGGAAGGGGCCTGCAGGTGGTTCCACCCTCTCTAGGAACAGTCAGAGCCCCTCGCTTTTCACAAGACCATAAAAGGAATCTTATTAGTGATGTGGAAAAAACGGCAGGCCTGGCTGAGGTTTATTTTGGAGAGAGGGGTCAGAGGGAGGATGGCTTGGATGAAAACAGACAGACTTGCTCCACAGGCTGTCTGGGGAAAAGTGACCCAGAAGTGTGGCTCTCTGCTTTTGACACCTGGAAGAGAGAGTTCCTCACCAACAAGGAGCTGAAATGGTGTGAGTGGATGGATGGAGAGTTGCCACCACCCCTGGGCTCCTACTCTTCAGTGCCTTCAGGCCCCACGGGTCACCAACCATGAAATAGACTTGGGTTTTCTAGAAAGAGGGAGCCCCACTGGGTCAGCACTGAGAATGTGGTTCTTTTTTTGAAGCTGGGCCAAGTACATGGATCACTCCTAAACAAGTCTCCACACTGCTGCCCCCAAACAGGCCTCCTGTGAAACACAGGCTTTACTTCCCAAGAGAAACTGAAGTTCGTGTGTGTGTGTGTGTGTGTGTGTGTGTGTGTGTGTGTGTGTGTGTGTGTGTGTGTTGTTTTAGTTTATTTTCCTCAGTGTGGTCAGAGAACTGCTGCTATCTGTAACTTCCAAGAATGGCTCCAGGGTGAATCTTAGCTTCAGTGAAAGCCTTAAGCTTCACAAGTGTTAGTAGTGGGTCGCACAGCTTTATTCGCTTTGGTAATTAACACGAGGGGCTTGTTTTTAAAATGGGCTGGGGGTGTAGCTCATCAAAATAGGTATTTGCCTACCATTCTTAAAGGTCCTGGGTTTGAATTCAAGCCCCACAAACGTATTTTTTTATTTCTCCTCCTTCTTGGATAATTTACAGTGGAATTGGTGTGGAGATGTTGGAATTACAGAGTAGGCCATAATTTAAAAGGCAAACAAAGCCGCTGGCCTACCTTGGCCTCATAGCCACATAAGCTACCAACCACTAAGCAGGCACAGTTGTCTTTTGGGCTAAGTACTCCTAAATTGGCTTACGGAGAAGGGAAATACTGTGTTTGGTAAAGCTAGTTCAGTGAAGAAGGTCATGTAATTCCTGTCTTTTGGTTGCTAGTATGGCCCCTGTTCATGGCCTAGAGAGGAAGAGAAGGAAATGATCTGGTAGGGTTGAAACACAGTCTACATCCCAGCGTGTGAGACACTCTGAAGTGGATGCCCCTGCTATGCCAGTATCGAATTCGGTTATATTCCCCTTGGGCTACATCCCACTCAGATATCAATTGCTCTGGCCCCAGTCTTTTAGCTTTGTGCTTCTGATTGGGTTGTCATCCATGTTGTGAGGGAGCTCAACTTACAGCAACTAGCTTGATTTATTATTTTGCAATTTGGATACTAGGTGATAAGAGCATAGTTATGACAGGTAATTGGGCTTAACAAGAAATGATTTGGGAATAACCATTAATAAATCACCGAAATGGTTAATTTGCACCTCCCCAAATTAGCTCAAAATCCCAGTAGTGCCTGCTCATTAAAAATGCATTAGTGTAATTACTTCTGTTTTTGAAAACCTCAGTCATATGGCTGCATTGGTGGCCCTAAATTTGTAATGACTTGGGGTAAAGCAACAGGAGTGTCTGGCTTTATCTTTAAATACCACTGACCCCATTCAGAGTCTTGTTGAGAGCAACTTTAATTATTTTAGGAAAAGCCAATGAAACGTGACCAGTGTAGCAGAAGAGGATGCCAACTTGAGCCCTTGTCACACTTACAGCCTCAGTAACTAAATAACAGGAGTTAGAGTCAAGTTGCCATCAGGTAGTTGTTAATCACAAAATCTAAATTGCCAGTCCTTGGGTATGATTATGCTGTCTGCCATCTTTCCTCTAGATGTGTGTGGACACATGGAAGAGAGAGAAATAAGGCTCTCTTTAAGTTAGCTTTTTTTCTGTACCTCACCTATGTGCTGAGCATGTATGCAGACAGTGCCCTTGTATAAGTGCTAAGCACAAGGGATGTTCTGTGTATGGAGAGAACATCTTTTGTTGTTGTTCTAAGAAATCTGCCTCAAATGTTTAAGTTGCTTTGCTGGACTTTTACGGAACATGGAGGTAGAGTGGCTTTCAAGCACTGTAAAACCTGGAATACTTTCTTGGTTTCTAGTAGTTTTCCTTCTCCTGCGTGTTTTCTTCCTCCTTTTCTTGTTTCTTAGCAACTTGCTCAAACCTCCAGTACTTAAAAGAATCTGCAACCCACCAACTCCACACCCATAGTTGTATAGGGAGGTGGAACATTGGTAGAGAATAGTGAAGTTTTGGCTCAGTGCTGTTGGTAGCTGAATTGGTCAGAGGCAGAGGCAGCAGCAATGTAGTAGGGGTAAACCTCCTAGAGAGCCAGCAATCTGAATGCTGCCTAAGGTCTTTACAAGCTCTGGTACCTTCAGGGACACTCTGTACAGAGGGCATGTGGGAAATTTACCATGGAGGGGAAAGGCTCTTTGTGAGAAAACAAGGCCAAGGCTGTAAGGAGTCTTCACTTCACATGGGAGCCAGATTCGGAGTAGCCATGTTGTGGAAAGGCCTGACTTGGTTCCAGAGTGTCAGACTTTCTGTTCACATAGATAATTTATGCACGGATGCCCAGTCTGTGGCTGTGCACACTGCCAGCTTGATAATCCAGAGTGACAAATACTCCTGAGAATTCTTGGTGAAGCTTTAGAGAGATACCCCTACCTAGCCCAAGGTTTTAGGATTCAAACTGTTCAGAAGTGACATTTGGCTCCAGCCCTTAAATATACTTTAACAATAATGAGAACAAAATAAACTTTTCTTCCAAGGGCTGGAAGATGTATCTGGAGGCATGAAAGTGAGGACTCTTGACATGATGGGGAGGGAGGTGAGTCTTCGGCTCAGAAAACTGCTGTTGCTAGGTTAGTGCTTGGCCCCCAGCAGCCCCTTGGTCCTTATTCATAGTGTCAGTAACATCTCTCACTGGAGCAGCGCATGGCCGGTGAAGACATTCCCAGGGTGGCTCCTAGTGGTTAAAGGGGGCATGTAAATAATCAAACTGAGTCCTCTACCAGCTCAGCCCAGTTTTTATGCACTTTTGGTAAATAAGTAGAAAGGCTTCTTGTTTGGGCTTGCTCCGTGTGAACTGGACGGTTGTGCTTGGCTGGCTCCGTGGTATTCTATCTATTAACCTCACCACCCTTTTGTAACTGGCGCATTTAATTATCAGTGGGATGCCTTTCAAACAGGTAAGGGTAATGATGGGAAAGGGGTTAGGGGCCTCTCATTGAGAGCCTGCAGTCTGGGTATGAGCTCTGGGGCCCCTTGTGAGTCTTTGAGGTGGTGATGAGAAAATCACTCTTTGTAGCCAGATCACACTCTATTGACATGTCAAATCCTGCAAAAATGGTTGCTTTCTGTGACTGGAGCCTCAGCTTGCATGCACTAGGGGAGTGGTCTTTTTTTTCACCCCTCACCTTGCCAAAACCCTAAAAGACAGGAATTGTGTGTGCCCACACATGGATTCTCTGAACTCTTTTTTTTTTTTTTTTTTTTTTGTTTCACATGTTTTGTGACTGGAATATTTTATACTCTGGCCACCCAGACGCGGGCAGGACAATAGGGTTGGCCGGACTGACTGAAGTGAGGATTACAGAGAAGAATGGGGCCTCTCCAGAAATACTGCTAATACAGGACAAGTGACAGGAAGCAACAGTTGAGTCAGCAGAGCGCATGCAGGGCCCCTGACAGACCTGGGGCCAGCAGGCTGTGTACAATGGCTGTGTTGGCACTCGGGACATTCCCAGGATGTGCATGCCTCTGGCGGGCCTGCCTGTCGCAGCGGTCTGGGGTTTTGGACTCCCCGCGCGCGTGCCATTTGGATGGCGGTTTGTTTGTGTCCGTCAGCTTGGCAGGAGGGGAGGCAGCCTCTTCTTAGGGCTTGGTTTGGCTACCACTGTTGCCAGGAAAAGGAAGCTCCCAGCTGCCAACACAATCACCTTTGTTTCTTACATCCCCCCCTGCTTAATGTGGCAATTAAGTGCTTACTGCTTTGCCCAGTGCCAAGGTAACCTCCATAGAGTGGGGCAGGACAAAGAATGAACCCTAGACCAGCAGCTCAAGTGTGGAGAATAGGAGGAGGAGGTACCTGGTGGCACCCAGCCTTGGTAAGGTGACCCGGTGACTGTGGTATACCTGGAGGGCTTTGATGCCAAGGTAAAATTGTATGGAAATCTCCCAAAAGTCCGTTCTGAAAGCTGACCAGTACTTTTGAGCCTTCACAAGCATGGAAGCCAGCCACCTTACTGCCAGATGTCCTTGAGCCTCAAGCTGGGAAGGGGCAGAAGTGACTCACTTGCAAATCCAGATGGACAATCTGGTAACTATCTTGTGTCTCTTGTTTTGCCTCTCAGACTACTACTCTGGGAAGAATCAAGACAAAATATGAAATCTGGGTAACTCGTCAAAATTTCTTTTATTGTTTGAACCACAGCAAAACTCAGGATTTGCTTGTTGTTTGCTTTTTTTGGGTGTAAAGATCAAGCAAAACTTGCCTTTTGAAGCCCCTTACAAACTCCCATAGGACTAGGGACTTGGCCTCTGCTGAGGATGGGTTTTGTAGCATCCAATCCCATGTGGGTGATTTGTGGATGGGTATCTCCTTGAGTGGCATGAGGTCCACATGGTCTAAAATCTCAGTGTCCGGACATATAGCTGGGGATGTACAGAGGTCAAGCGTGGGCCTGGGAAAAATTAAAGCTCCCTAGCAACTAATAATCATTGCCAAATTATCTTGATTGTTGATCTATAGTGTGGGGATGGAGTGGGAGGGAAGAATGCCTCTTAATAGAAGCCTTGGAGGGAATCCTTTCTCTGAAGGCAGGGCACCCATGCCTCAGGAAACCTGGAACTCCAATGCGTGCTTTCAAGAGAAAGCAAAGTCCACGCTTGGCTGTTGTCTCTGCAAGCCCTTACTTACCCTTATTCTAGCCCACCTTCAACCCCCCAAAAGAAGGCACTTGATTAGGGGAAAATATGGCCAGCTCATGGGGCTGCGGGACATTTCTTTTCCATCTAGCTGGGGTAGTGTTGGTCAGCAACTTTCGAGTCCAAGATGAACCTGGCAGATGGCTTGGTCTTACAAGTTCTTGTGCAAGGTCTAAGGATGCCTTCTGCCTTGAATATGAGGCTGAGTTAATACTGCTGTGCCAGCTGGTTCCAAGGCACCTTCCTTTGCAGTGGTGTTTGTGGGTATGATGTGTGTTTAGTGCTTGTGCAAGTCTGTCAAAACTCTCGGTATCAATGCATTTAGTCAGAGGATTAATTACAGCGATATTGTTGAAGTGAAGGATGTGGGCCTCAACGTGACCAACAAATGAAGGGCTTAATTATACAGAATCAGCCACACATCTGGCCTCATTTCGACTTGGCTCTCACTGTGAACCAGTAGAGAAATATAATTTCTTACTGCTCTTCGGGAAGAGTCCTATAATTTGTAGGAAGTCCTAGGGAACTTAAAGAGGCTGTAAATAAGGTGTAACTTTCACTAATAAAATATTAACGACAATAACAATGCATTCGGACCTACAACCACTAACAGGAGAGCGCGGGGTATGTGTCCTGGCTTGCCCGGTTTGGCTTGCTTTGTGAGCATTTTCCCACAGTTATCAGTGAACGAAATGGAATCCTGCTGTAAGTATGAAGCATATTTCGGCTGAATTCCAAAGCAGGGGCCTATCACAAGATATTTCTGTCGTCAGAGCAGACCTGCTGTGTCACCGAGAGAGGAGTGAGCTTGCCTTGATTTATGAATGAAACCTCCTGCTTTTCTCTCATGCCTTTCCCCTATCGGTGCCATCTCTTCCCCTGGCAGCAGGGTTTTCTGGTGGCATTGTGGTGATCTGAGCAACAGAAGCAGTGCAGGGGTTGGTTGGTACCTGTGGCAGAGCAGCGCTGCACAAAACCTGTTCCAGTTCTGTTTCTCCACTGTATTTCTCCAGCCCCCAGATAGGCTTAGCAAGATTCGCCTCAGTGCCTGTTGTAAGGAAGGTTGGAGTAAAAGGTGAACATTTGCTAATGGCTTGGGTCTTGGGGAAGCGGGGGTGAGGTCCAGAGACACGCTTAGAAGATTTAAAAAAAAAAAAAAAAAAGCTTCAGTAGGATAACTGGCATCTTGCCAGCCTCCAGGGAATTGTTTAGTTACTGAACTGATTATTCCAGGAATGTTAGATCTTATTGACAGATACATTCATCAATAAACATAACCCATGGGTGTGCGGTGTCCGTCTCCTTTGTGCTTTCTCCCACAGACAGCCACAACCCACCCCACCATGGAAGCGAGGTTGCTGCCTTTGTCTTAAGTCTTTGAGCCTTACCCCTCCTTTTTCCTAGAGTCACCTGATACTTGTGGGAGCCAGGATGGTCTCACACAGACAGGGCTTTCAAAGGGGTTCTGAAAAGGAAAAGGGGGCCTCCCTGGGGACTGCCCCACCAGGGCCCAAAGAGTAACCTTAGCAGTTCTCTCTCAGTACAAATACCTGAGTAGGTTGGCTTGGGATAAATTCTTTGTGTGGGTTTTTTTTTTTCTCATGCACTGGGACTAGGGACTGAAAAGTTTTGGGAAACCTATATGCTACGTGTTCCCATATAGGGAGGTACTTCTTTCTTCTGATCAGGACTTTGGGCAGCTTGGCTTCCTGGGTGTGAGCCCCAGGGTTCCCCTGCCAGGTGAAAGGGGTTATTTGTCAGCCTGTGAAGAGCACTGCAGAGAGAAGAGGTTGGTCTGGCTTCAAATAGCCTGTTGCCTTTTTTCTGCCTTCTATTTTGGGTTGGTTCCTGGGACCAGAGCGCCAGAGACTGCAGGCAGCATCAGCATCAGCATCAGCATCAGCATCAGCATCAGCATCAGCATCAGCATCATAGAGTTGACCCCTGTATCTGAATCACTAAACTTTGCTTATCTCTCTTTCAGAGGTCCTACACTTTGCTGGTGGAGGCCTGGGATTCCAGTAATGACACTATTCGTAAGTATCTCATCAGGAATTCTTCTTTAAATGCTGTTGCATTTAAAGTACCATACTTGGAAGCAAGGAGGAAAGTCTCCAGTGCCCCACCCCCACCTCGGGCTGAACCTATCCGAGGTCTCTATTCCTTAACTTCTAGAACTTTCAACTGAAATATTAAGTAGCCAGAATAGACTCCCAGTTTATTCAGTCCTTGCAGAAAGGGACATAGTTTATCTC
Source organism: Mus pahari (assembly GCF_900095145.1). Taxonomy (NCBI): domain Eukaryota; kingdom Metazoa; phylum Chordata; class Mammalia; order Rodentia; family Muridae; genus Mus; species Mus pahari. The sequence continues at coordinate 120,044,890 of NC_034592.1, read as the reverse complement.
TGGATAGAGATCTTAATGGTTTTACAACTTTAAAACCTTGTAGACTGCAAAAGGATCAAAGTAGTGACTTTTTAAAAGTCCATTTAAACTTTAAGTGAGCATTTAATCTCTCATCAGAAAGATAAAGCTGTAAAGAGTGGTGCTGGGCTCTAAAGACCGACCTTAAATTTCACTCGGTGGGCAGGTGAGCCCCACGCCAGCCTGAGTTTCCCACACTGCTCACCACAAACCTCTCATTGAAGCCGAATTTCAGAGCCCCCTCTGCAGTCATGACCTGCCCTGTCCCTTTTGAAAGATGGCTCTGTTTTCTGGGCAGGTTGCTTTTCAGGCCTGCAGAGAAGTGGGTTGTGTGGAGGGGCAGTGAAGGTATGCCCTGCTGATGGTGGTCAACTCTATTGTAGCATGTTCTCCTCACGGTGAAAGAGACAGTTAATCTTTTATCACCAGAGCCTGGCTGCCTTTGGAAAACCTGATTCACTCTTGACATTTTTTGATCTATTCAGGAAAAAAAGAGTGTTGATCCTTTTTTTTTTTTTTTTTTTGGCCTTTGCCTTTGCCCTCTGCTCTCAGAATGCCTTGTACCACTTCTCTCATTTACTCACCCTTTTTTTTTTTTTTTTTTTTCAGCATCACTGTGCTTTTCTACCATAGGTGAAGATACTGAGTTTCCAGCATGGGCTTAGTCACAGCTGCTCATAAACTCGATGGCAGCTCAACATTGCTGACTCCTTGGGCCTCTTAGGGTCACACAATCCTTGGCAAGCCCTGGTGTGCGGCAGGCTGCCTGTCACCAGGGTTATTTTCTTGCTTTGGTATTCAGCTATTTAGACAGCAGCCCTGCCTAGGAGGGAGTTTGTGGAAGGCCAGGATCTGAGCTGTCTCATTGTGATAGACATTTATGCTTTGAGGGTGATGGTGGTGGTAGGACACTTTGCCAGGCTTGGTTGATGCCAGCCAAGGTCATAGATACACCTGTTTGTCCTCCCCACAAAACCCTGAGCTCTGCGTGGACATTCTATCATTATACCTTAATGTACAAAACCTTCTGAGTGCACTGGTGCCAGAAACGAGGCTGGGAGAGAGGATTCCTGCCCAGCATCTGTAGAATCTCTGCTAAGCTGTCCATCATCTCACTTTCCAGGGCTATGCCTCCAGGGACCTAAGGCCTGTCCACAGTTCCCCATACTTATCCACACTTCCAGGCAATGGAAATCTCTACATTTTGGGACTCCTGGATATCTCATTTCTTCCTAGGGTAACTAGTCTCTGGATAGGAGACAAAGAAGACTGAGATGAGAACAGTTTGCTTTCAGATCTCACTTTTTAGAAAGTGAGACATAGTCCCAGATGCTCATCACAGTTACAGAAACTTACAGTATAAGCCTTGGGCTTTACGGTTTATCTGCTTTTCTGTGGACTCTCATTATTTTTCACCTATGTGTTCCAAGGTACCACAAATCGCAGAGCCAAAGCCAAATCAGAGGTCTAAGAGTACTCCTCTTTAATGGAGCCCTTTCTGGGTGACAAGCACCAGTATTTAGACAGCTAGTGCCATAAGCCATTCATTTGGATGACCCCTATGTACTTTATTTAGCATCCGTATCTACACAGCCTCCAACTTCTGAATAGTCTTGATCTTTTGCTCCCCATATGAACCCAGCTGTCTCCTGCCATGTCTATTGCTGCCCTGGTCCACTTCACTACCTGCTTATACCTTCACAGTTAGTGTTACTGCTTCATGGTCCGTCCTTACTGGCTCTCTCTGGTCAACTTTCAATATTGTCTTCATTCTTGGGCCATTTTTTTTTTCCCCTTGAGCATAACATTTGATGGTCATCCTGGTGGTAAAAGCTAACAGCTCACTGGCTTCCTCTTGGGTCAGATCTTTGTATGCCTTTTCTTCCTGATGGCTTGTCTTAATACACCATGTCTACTGTGTCTGTTTCCTAGCCATTCTTGATTCATTTGTATCCTGGAGTGTATCATGTTTCTTTCTTTTCTCAGGACCTTTGTGTGCACTGTTTGTATGTTTGGCTCCTTGTTTTCTTTACCCTCTGCCCTTACAGAGCATCTGAGGATGTCAAGGAGGAGCCCAGTAGTGTGGACTGTTCTTTGGTTGCAAAGTTCATCAAGTTGCAAACATCTTGGCTTTGCATGTAACTTATAGACAGATTCCCAAGTTTGGGTCAGAATTCCTTTTCACACCAACTCTGTAGTTATCCCCAAGGAAGGTTTTTCTTGCCATTTTTTGGTCTGTGCATATTTGCAAAAAATCAAGTATAAGTCTAGACCAGATTAAGCTCAGGTTCTTTTGAAGTTCCAAGGCTGGCTCCCAGCCTCAGTCTTCCAGTTGTTCCTAATATGGCTCAGAAGAGTAGCATCTTTATATATCTAAGTTTCTCTTTTTTCACCTGAGTAAATGAGTTTAGTGTATTGTAACGTTTAACTGGTTGATGGGCAAACATACCTAGGAGTCTTTGAGACCAAGGTTTCCATACAGCACAGACTTCTCTCAGCTAAGGTCATTATCTAGGTTTTCTGATTTGTCCTTGAGTTGTGTTCCTGGTGGTCCCTCCTTCTTCCTTCTGGGTGTACAAGGCTGTGTGTGTGTATGCTTCATGGTGCATCTTTATACCAGTGACATTTACAGGGAAGTGTGCTAATATTCTTTTCCAGCCCGAAGGTTGGAGCTGCCCCAGGTGAGCTGCCCCCTGTCCTTAGTGGTCTAAGCTAATGGGAGAGCTGAGTCAGGTGGCAGTGTAGAATCATCACGCAGTAAACTCGGGTTCTGTAACTCAGACAGTGTAGAGCATGCTACATATTTTGTAGCCTCATGCCTCAGTGGTTGTAAAGTTATTTTCATAGCTTTGTTAGCCACCCACCCTTCTGTGGATTCTAAAGTTATCTTCATAGCATTTCCTGAAAGTTAGGTGGAAAGTGCACCAAACTTATACAGAGTCATTTGTTAAGACACATGGCTACTGTGTTTAATAATTCCTTCATTAAGCTCTTAGAGCAACACCGTAATAGCCCACTACGTTTCTCAACTGAACCAGCAAAGCAAACAGGCAGTTAGTGGAGAGGCATTTTTGCCATTCTTTGGTCTGTGTGTATTTGCAAACACTTGAGTACAGCGTTACATGCACGTGGTTCCACATGTTACTGAATGTAAGCTACAGGTACGTGGACTTGTTCAAGGCTTGCCCTGCCTACACCACGGTCCAGACTGGCTGGGGCTGTGTTGGTTGTGCATAGAGCCACCAGGAGTTGTTCTCCTGGTCACCTGTAGGGCTTGTCTAGCTTTGTCAAAGAGCACAGGCTCAAGGCCTAGAAAAACAGTGGTGTGGGTGTACAGGAATCACAAAGACATTGAAAGTAGGTCCTAAGTTGCCTCTCCAAGGTGGCCTTGAATTTGACAAGGTGATGACTAGCAGGTTTAAGAAAACAAACAGAGCACCAGGCTGAGTGCTGACTTAGAGCCTTGTCTCTTCACATCCTCTTCTCCTTGCTTCTGGGCTTTAAAGCTATTTTCATACCTGTCTCTTAGACTAGCTTGTAGGTGACCTCAGGAGAGGGGCCAGTCATACTGCTTCTGGGAACTGCTGGGCTCTAGACATTTGCTTTGCCTCTTGGGCATCTTTAAGGTACCTGACTTAAAACAGACACAAACAAACCGAATGCCTCAACCCACCTGTCTGCAGGCTGAGATGAATTTACTCATATTTGCCAGCTCAGGCTGATTAGAAGAGTGAACTGTATTATGTTTTTGCTGTTGCTGCTGGAATGCCAGCTTAAAAGAGCTTATTAGTGGTTTTGTTTTTTCACATATTGCAATCCACCCCTTGGCTCTCAGTGAGGAATTTTTTTCTAAGCAAGACTTGCAAATAAAATGTAAAAAAAAAAAAACAAAAAAAAAAACCAACAAAAACAACAACAACAACAAAAAAAACCACAAAACACTAACCTTGTCTGGGATAGTAAAATTTCTTTAAGAGCCAAATCACCTAAGGAACAGCTTTCTATAACATTTAGGAGTTTTTGCACATTGCTATGGACATCAATATGTTAGAAAAGTTGGCGAAGGGTACTGATCACAGGAACAAATAAAAATACTGTCACTAAAGGTCAGCTAAAACAGGAGACACTATTGTATCTGTTGGACCTGTTGTGCAGAGAAGAGAAACTGAGCTGTGGTACTGTTGCTGAGGCAGTGCCTTATGCTGAGGGCCCACAGGTTTTGCTGGCAGGTATCTGTATATCACCTGTGGATGGAATGTGGTGTTTGTGTGCACTGAATCTGCACTGATGTTCTTAGGATATTTCTTGCTGCTGGCCAACATGTACTCAACATGCTTATTGTAGCTTTGACTAGCAAGAAGACTTTCTCTTTTATGTGAGTATACTGTTGGTTCAGACACACCAGAAGAGGGCACCAGATCCCATTCCAGATGGTTGTGAGCCACCATGTAGTTGCTGGGAATTGAACTCAGGACCTCTGGAAGAGCAGTCAGTGCTCTTAACCGCAAAGCCACCTTTCTCTCCATCCCTGCAAGAGGCTAACTCTAATGCCTTGAATGCCTGTAGATCAAGGAAGAGGTGCATTTATTCAATGCTTTTTCCAGGCACCTGACAGCTAGTTTGAATGGTAAATGGTCATACAAAGACGAGGGTACAACTCTTGTTGCTATTTTTTTTTTAATAACAGTTTGATTTTTGTACTGTGTGTGTTTCTAGTCTGAAAGTAGTCAGAATGGTCAGATCAGAAGATGTTAATGTGACTCTTAATGAGTTTCATCTTTTTCTCCCCCTCTAGAACCTGACAGCATAATTGAAAAGGCTTCTCACTCAGGCATGATAAACCCTAGCCGGCAATGGCAGACACTGAAACAAAACACAGGGATTGCCCACTTCGAGTATCAGATCCGAGTGACCTGTGATGACCACTACTATGGCTTTGGCTGCAATAAATTCTGTCGTCCCAGAGATGACTTCTTTGGACATTATGCCTGCGACCAGAATGGCAACAAAACCTGCATGGAAGGCTGGATGGGTCCTGAGTGCAACAAAGGTATGCAAGCATGCAACTGGAGGCATATAACTGCAAATGATGTTGGCTTATCAGTTTGGGTACCAGGTTCTCACCCTTACAGCAGTCGGGTGGCAGAGTAGGATGCTGCCATTATCATTATCTTAAACTGAAGCATGAAGATGCTGTATGTAGAAGATTCTGTTAGTGCCCTATCCACGGTCCCTGTTACCAGCTGGTGTCCCCATCCCCCAGCTGCTGTGAGTGTTGGCTGCTAAGAGCTCGCAGCTGCTCCTTCTCCAGGGAGTTGTCCTTGGCCAGGCAGGAGCCACTCTCTGCCCCATCCCTGCAGCGAGCAGTTACTGAGTGGCTGACATGGGGAATGGGGATGTTGGGAAGGCCAGCCTCTTTGCTTTAACACTGTGGAGTAAGATTCACACTCCCAGAGGTTCCCCTGGGATCACACTGAAGTCAGACCCCAGCTGAGACCACATCTTTGCTCAGCTCCTCCTTAGACCTCATCTGGCTCCCCATTCCTTCCTCCTATTACCAAATCTCCTCCTCAGACTGCTTCTGAGAAGAGCCTGATGCCAAACAGGAACAGGCCAGGCCAGTGATGTTTGAATACACAGTGCTATGGCAAATGACTGTCCGTGAGCTCACATGTCACTGCAGCAAGTTTCCCTGGGCATCTTTGAGGTTGTGGCATTAAAGGGGGTGGGGGAAGTAGGTGGTAACCTTGAGAGTCCCTTACTGTCTTTTGCCCCTTATACTAGAATTAAGTAATTCTAATTCCTAGCAATAGAGTTGGAGGTCCCAGCACTACAGATGCTGTGCCCTCATGGATATATAATACACCTTGCTGATCTTGCAAAATCATTAGATGGTGCAGGAGAGGATATTTGGTCTCTTTAGGAAGTATTCCTGTCTCCTGGTATCTGGTGACAGTAGTTTATTTAAACTAGAATTGATGACAGAAGGAATTGCTCAATATTTTAAAATTCAGTAGCAATTACTTAAGTTCCCCCGTCTCTGTGTTCTTTTTTAAGTGTCTGCTTGATTTCTTTCTTTCTGTGAGTGAGTGTAGAACTGCTTTGTGAAGTGACTTGTCCGCAAGATTAGCTTGCCTGGTTTTTTAGCCCTGTGGGATTGTTGAAACCAGGCATTTAGTGGGAGGCTCACCTGAAAATACCATGCTGGGACAGGAGAAGGGGGAGGGAAGGTGAATGAACGGCTTCGTTTTTTCTCTTGATGAGGGGGGAACTAGGCCCTGACAGGGCTCATGGAATAAACATGCTGCAGAACCCCCTAATCATTTGTCCCCAAACAGTATTGTAACTTGAGGATCTACTAACACGGCCTTGGAGTTTGAACCTGGATTTATTTGGGCCCCCAATTCTATGTACTAGACCATTCACATGACGGTGGCCGGAAAGGCATAGGCAGTGCTAATGTAACTTTGCGATGTTTATTTTTTCCAGCTATATGCCGACAGGGCTGCAGTCCCAAGCATGGCTCTTGTAAACTTCCAGGTGACTGCAGGTAAATGACCAACTTATTGAACTCTAGTAATCAATCACTTTCTCCCCACCCCACCCCACCCCACCCCACCCCACCCCACCCCCGCCCCTTCGCTCCCTTTCTCTTTGATGCAAGACAGAAAAACTGACTTCCTTGTGAATGTGCCTCTTTATTTTCTTTGGAGGATGAAAAAATTAGGGGAAAACACAAAACAAAACAGTCACGTGAGAAGCATAATGAATCCTACCAGCTGTTTGGTGGAATGCACCCTTCTTTATTGGTGCTGGGCGCGGGGTGAGGGAGTCAAAACCCCAAACCAAAATCCTTAATGGGCATAGCTGGCATCTTTGTGTATTAACTGTTCTGTAAATTGGTAAGACCTATTTGTAATCTTCCTTAAGTGCTAATGGACTGGACTGGGATGAAGCTTTGTTTCCCCTGTCTCCTCCTCCACCCTGGCTTTTCCTCTGGCACCCTCCCCCACTTTTCCCATCAATAGGCAAAAGTCCAGCATTCTTTAGAATGGGATTAGTACAATCTCCTGGCCCCTTTGCAGCGGGAGCTGCACTGTTGCTGGAAGTTAATGGCTGTGCTGGAATCTGCTCGGTGGAGCCTGATGAATGTAGACTTTGCTGCTGGCCTTTGAAGTCTGTTCTTTATGGTCCAGGGACAATACTGAAACCAAACGGAAACCTACCCAGCCTGTTTCCCCTTCCGATGCCGGTTTTGGGGGCTTTTTGAAACGTACATTATGCCAATTTGGAAAAAGACTTGTTTCAGGAAATACCTTTGGTGCCTGTGGCATTTTTGACTGGTCTCAGGCTTTATTCTCCCCAAAGCCTTTAAGAATTAGCAAATTTGATGAGACACTAAGTGGACCCTCTTCAAGTCCTGTCACCTTTGCTCTGAAAGGCTGCACTGACTTGAGCCAAAGACAGTTTTGAAACAGTCTAAAGGCACAAACCCATAGAAGGAGGTGCCTGGTGCTCTTACTAAAACAAAACAAAACCAGTTTTTGATTTTGAGGATCTATGGTGGGCTCCCAGCAGTGCTGCTGCCCCCAAACTGTAGAATTAACAGAGAGTTGTTAGAAGTGCAGGTTCCTAGTTCCCACAACTGGCACTGACTTCCCAGGCCTTGGTTGGGCCTAGGAGTCTTCATTTGACAATTTTGCTCAGTGATTTCTCCCTCAGCAAGCTACTGCTTTAACCGGCCACCCATAGGTTTAACCTTGATGACTCTTAGCCCCACCCTGAGTTCTCTTCCCCAACCATGGGAGTGCAACCTTGCCGTCGAAGAGAGTAAACTAAGAACAGGTTGTTCTGGAGTTGGTTCTTCCTGCTTTTGGAAAGTTGATTTCCAGGAAGCCCGAACAGGATTTGCCCACTAAGGAACGTGCCTGGTCACAACTGACCGAGGCATCCAACAGCACCTTTGTCAGAGGTGGAGCAGAAACCGACCTTCAGTGACTCTGCTAATTAAAGCTGTTCTGGAGAAAGTAAGAGCGCTAGTTATTCTCGAGCCTTGGAGCCTGCTCCCTGCTCCGATAGCATCAGTGAGATGTGTGCTACTGTCATCAGAATAAACACCCTGCTGGGCAGGGGAGGGCCCTCCCAGCCAGAACAACAGGCTTTGTCTCCAGAATTGAGCCCTTTCTCTTTCGAAGTCTCACCTCCCACTCCCTGCCCAGACATGCACCAGTGCTCCTATTTACTTAAGGTGCAACTTTCCCACACGCCATTTGCATAGTCTCCCAGCCCAGTTCCTTCTCTCTGCCTTGAAAGAAAATCAAAACAGAACCTTCCAGCTAAGGAAGTTCAGGTTGAGTCCTGCTCCCGAAATAGTTGCATGACAAGTTACCTGTAAGTTGTCTTTTGCGTTATGTATTACATGAGCTTTTGTTGTTGTTGTTGTTGTTGACGACTCACCCACAGGAGAAAACTTCACTGATTTTTGTTGGTCTCCGGTGGACTTGGTTTGGCCCTTATACTGGGTGTACAGACTGGTTTCATGCCAGCCTGACAATAATATCAAACTTAATTATGAATCATCATCTCCAGAACGTCAGCTTCTCATGGGGCTGCTAATCATCTATCATTACCCCAGGATAACGTGGTAGATGCCTCTGTTAGGGTCAGGATTTTTATTTGTTTTTGTTTGAAGTCATCCATGGCCGCCTATGGTTGCTTTTTTTTGAGGCTTGGGCATTGAGCCTTCATTAATTAGGAGGTTGGTTGGGTCCTCTGCTGTCCGGCTTGGTTTCATTAGCCAAACTGAAGACGTGTAGTGATGTTTCACTTGGGACAATGCGAGAGGACAGAGTATTGTGGTGCCATCAGTTACCTCATGTCTTCTAAGCTAAGAATATTGATCTGACAGGATGGCTTCTCACCCTCCTGCCTCCCACTGACTTGGGTGTCTCCCATCGAGCGGCACACCCTGTCCTTGGATCAGTCTTTTCCGTAGTCACTTGTCATTTAAACTGATGGTCTACTTTAGAGATGCCAGAATCCTGTGTCTGATTAACTTTAACCTCCACATTCTAGTGGTTGTCTGTCGGTGTTTGGGGTGTAGATGGCTGTTTTGAGAAGTTAGGAAGTAACTGGGATTCTCAAGGGTTCAGTGGCTTCTCAGCCTGGGTGATTAGTTAATAGCTAGATTTCTATAATTTTCCCATGACCAGGATTTGCTCCTTTGCCTCCGGCTCTCTGGAACTGAAAGCCCTTCCTTCTGGTTGGGGGTTGGGGGGGGCAAAGGGTTCCCCCGCCCCTCCACCCCAGAGTCACAGCAGAGAAGCTCACAGGGCCTTGGATCTGATCCTGCATTTCCCTAGGCCCTGCTCTGGGCTGATTCTGCAGGCCCTACCAATGCTCCAGCTTCACTCTGTTATCAGCATGCCCGTGGGTGGCTGGGCCCTGCCTCTCCCAGGCCCCTTTGTTAAAGCTTGATTTTGAGAGGGAGGTTCAAATTGCAGAGGGCTTGAAACTAACTTAAGGGGAAAGTGGTTTTGAGACCTTGCCCTGTCCCACCTCAGGTGAAGGTTCATGTTTGTGGTTTTGTTTGGGCATCAGATGTTCCATCTGACCTCAAAAGAAGTCTTGAACTCTTAGAAAGGAAACCCAGCTCCCTCAAAGCTAGATAAACCAAGCTTGACCCCTCTCTTCTGACCCACCCCCCTCTTTTTTTTTTCCTAAAGTGAGAAGTAACTATAAATCAGCATGCCTGGCTTGGGTAATGGGTCATAAATTATATATGAATTGGTTCCCAGTGTTTCTGTTCCCCTCTCTCCTTCCTACAGAGATTGGTTTAGAGATCCAGGTCTCTATAAGGAGGTCGTTCTCCTTCCCATTTGAGTCTACAAAAGCAGCAAGGGGCTACCCTGACAGCCTGTGGCCCTGAATCCTGTGCACTCTGAGCAGAGTGGGGCTTCATGTGCATTGTTGCAGAGCTGCACAGCTGGTGTCACCAGAGGCTCCTTCCCTTGTATGGTCTGTCCCGAGGAGGACCTGGGATTGATTTATTCCCATCCCCACCCCTTAGTTTGATTCCTGAGAGACTGAGAAGAGAATGGCTTTGTGCAGGGCACCCCATGCTGGCTGCTCCCTGGATAGCTCTCCTTTTGTCAGGGTATGCTGAGAGGACACACTTTGGGCCAACGATGAGGTTCCTCAGACAGAACCCTGTGAAAGTCTGAGAAATCTGCCATCCTGTCTTTCAAGGGGCGAACCCCAGAAATAGCTGTGTGTTGTAACCATGTGCATCCCGGCTGGTTGGAAGGCTAAAGGGAGGGTCTGCTGTTTGTCTGCAGGTGCCAGTATGGTTGGCAGGGCCTGTACTGCGATAAGTGCATCCCACACCCAGGATGTGTCCACGGCACCTGCAATGAACCCTGGCAGTGCCTCTGTGAGACCAACTGGGGTGGACAGCTCTGTGACAAAGGTATGACCATTGTGAAGCCTTGGGGGTGGCATGAGGGCTTAGTGGGTGGGAACTGAGGTTATGGGACAGAACAACACAGTCTTAGGGTTTTACTGCTGTGAACAGACACCATGACCAAGGCAACTCTTATAAGGACAACATTTCATTGGGGCTGGCTTACAGGTTCAGAGGTTCATTCTATTATCACCAAGGTGGGAGCATGGTAGCATCCAGGCAGGCATGGTGCAGGAGAAGCTAAGAGTTCTACATCTTCATCTGAAGGCTGCTAGCAGAATACTGTCTTCCAGGCAGCTAGGATGAGGGTCTTAAAGCCCATGCCCACCAGTGACACACCTAATCCAACAGGGCCACACCTTCAAATAGTGCCATTCTCTGGGCCAAGCATATGCAAACCATCACAAACACTAAAACCACTCTGGTTTTTTGGTGTTGCTGGGGCTAAACCCAGGAACTCTGAGATGTTAGTGCTTGGCTGTAGCCACACCCCTAGCCCTGTTTAAGTTGTTATAGGGGCTCTTATTAGGAGTGTTTCAGTTTGCCTTTAATATTGGTTTATTTGGGGGTGAGCCATATATTTTTTTTTAACTGGCATGGCCTAGAACTGGGACCAGTTAGCAGTTTTTTTCCTAACTTTGGTTTTTTTGTTTGTTTGTTTGGTTGGTTGGTTTTTTGGCAGATCTGAATTACTGTGGGACTCATCAGCCCTGTCTCAACCGGGGAACATGTAGCAACACTGGGCCTGACAAATACCAGTGTTCCTGCCCGGAGGGCTACTCAGGGCCCAACTGCGAAATTGGTAAGTGGCCCTAGCTGGGAGGGGGAGGGGTCCCTTTGCGTTTGTGTTCTGCACATTCAGTTTAAAAACCAAATAGGTTTTTGTTTGTTTGTTTTGATTTTTTTTTTTTTTTAAAGACACAGAATTGGGTGGTGTTGGATGTGGTAGGATTTGGGGTGAATATGATCAAAAGTATATTGTAGGAAATTCTTAAAATATTTAAAAAGTTGGAGCTGGAAAGTGGTAGCTTAAGGTCACAGGTGGATGATCACCAAAGGATCTGAGGATGTATTTGTAGCTAAATTCAGTGACTCAGTGAAGAGGTGCAAGACAGAGCTAGACAACTGATGAACAGATGCTAGATTATCCTATTTAAATTGCTACAGTTGGCATTATTTTGATATGGCCTTCATAATATTCATGGAGAAACGTGATATGTGAGTGTGTGTGTGTGTGTGTGTGTGTGTGTGTGAGAGAGAGAGAGAGAGAGAGAGAGAGAGAGAGAGAGAGAGAGAGAGAGAAGAGAAGACACTGAACTCACTTGTGACAAAGAAGAAAACAGCTTCAAAGTTAAGACTGGTTGTCCCAGACCTTCTGTGAACCTATGAAACCCCCAACACTTTGAGACAACGCTTGAGTAGGTTGCAGGCTTTTAAATGAACCTGAGTTCTAAAAAGGTATCGAAATCTGCCTTGAGCCAGCTTAGTTACATCTCAAGCTTGCTTTTGTTGTTGGTTTGTCATCTGCTTAACCTAGTAGCAGAGGCAGACTGGCCTAGTAGACTGGCCCTTGGAGGGAAGGGGGTAAGGCCCGCGTTTTTCCACCTTGCTGACTGTCTTTCTCTTGTATGCAGCTGAGCATGCTTGTCTCTCTGACCCCTGCCATAACAGAGGCAGCTGCAGGGAGACCTCCTCAGGCTTTGAGTGTGAGTGTTCTCCAGGGTGGACCGGACCCACGTGTTCCACAAGTAAGTCGGTCCAGGTTTTGATATGTGCCTGCTCTGCAAGGTTACGTTGAGAGATCGGGTTGGTGGGAGAGACCTGGGCTGTTCCAATACATCTATCTTGGTGACAGAGGGGTGGGTGCATTCGACAGGTTAGTGGGTGCTCTAGTAGCACTTATATGATTCCTAGAATCTCTTTCCTATCCACTAAGGTGGCTGGTGATGTGTCTGTGGTAGAAATCAATCAGATTCCCTTGCATGTGTGTTTTAGAGCGGCCTCCTCCAATTCTGTGGGAAAGGAATTTAGATCAACTACTAAATGTTGTCTTGAGGTGCACCTTAGCTTTGAGGCTGGGCCATATTATTGGGGTACTTTTCATTGAAGAACTCTGGTCATACATGATGTCCTCCATCCAGAATTAGGCAGTCTGTGGTCTTTAGTGAGTTCCTGAGATTTTGAGGGTTAGCTAAGCCTGAAAACTGAAAGCTAAGTCTTTGACACCTTAGGAGCAGTGGGTGGCATGGCTCAGACAGCTCTTGGGGTTGTAGGTGCTTCTGTGATTAATGGAACTCAGCAGGCCTTTCAAGCTTTCCTGGGCCTTCTTTAACCAGGGAAGGAGCAGTTCCCATTTGGGAGGGTTGTTATATAGTCTTGGTGAGCAAATTTGTGGAGAGAGTGTGACACACATAATAAATGAATGAGATCTCTGGCAGGGGCTCAGAAAAAATCTTATAAGGAAATCACAGGCCTAAGATTTCTCCATGTGTAAAGAAGAGTGACTTTTCCATGCCTCCTCTTTGCGTGCAGTCTCTGAACCATGAAGGAAAGAGTTCTTTTAAAAGTAAAGATTAAGCAGATAAGAATGTCCCTTGTCACCACTGAGTTGATGCCCTGTGTGCCTCTGGCTATCTTTCTTTCCCTCTATGATGCTTAGGGACGGATTAACTGAACTAGGGCAGTGAGGGATTTCAAGCTAAAATAAGGGCTTGGGTCCTTTCATCACCTCCCTTCCCTGTTGTGGCTTTTCTTAGATTTGTAGCAGGTGTCCGGCCCGCTCCTAGGTGAAGACTCTTCTTGTGGAGAGTGCTGTTGCATTATCTAATTGCCAAGTGGATCAAATGAAATTAAATTGCCGCCCCTCTCTTGTTCTCATTGCATTGGACAGACATCGATGACTGTTCTCCAAATAACTGTTCCCATGGGGGCACCTGCCAGGATCTGGTGAATGGATTCAAGTGTGTGTGCCCGCCCCAGTGGACTGGCAAGACTTGTCAGTTAGGTAAGGAAACTCTCGTGACTGAAATTCTTTGCCAAGGTTGGCTGTGCTCCTCAGAGCTGTGAGGAGGGACAAGCATGTGGCCAGCAGTGTGTGCGTATCTGTATCCCATCATACAGAGTAATTTATTATCAGGGTCTAACGAGCCTGGGAGAAATACCTTGCATGCAAATGGCCTAGGGTTTTTAGGTCCTGTGGGAAAGCCCTGGGATTCCTTAAACCATGTCAATTGTCCCAGGAGTGTTCAGCTGGGTTCCAAACAGGGATGACCTCGTGAGGAACGAGCTGTCTGCATTCTTTTTGCCACATTTAAAGCCCAGCAACTGGATTGTGCAGGGTTTTGCACACAAGTGCCTGGCGGCTTGCTGTTTGTCAGCCAGCAGCCCAAAAGAAAGTTACCAATTAGCAACCCTTGTTGGATAAAGGCTGGGGAGAGGGTTCCAACGCTCCAAATAGAAGACACCTCCTATTTCTTATTTAGCTAGCTTGTTAAAATGTCTCATATTTCAGATGAGCACTATGGTGTTTTCATTTCAAGGGGACAGCAGTGGGGTGGGGGCAGCCCCCCATTTGTCACTGTTCATCCTTGCTGCTTTTCAGATGCAAATGAGTGCGAGGCCAAACCTTGTGTAAATGCCAGATCCTGTAAGAATCTGATTGCCAGCTACTACTGTGACTGCCTTCCTGGCTGGATGGGTCAGAACTGTGACATAAGTGAGTGACTTTGTCTGTTTTGATTTTCATGAAACTTGGGTGACGGTCTTTTTTCCCATTCATCCCCCTCCCACCCCTGCCCGGTTCTGGGACTCTTTTTTCCCCTTACTTTGTGATGTTAAGGATGGAACCCACAGCTTTTTGATATAAGCTGTTTAAGCACTCTCTGGCTGAATAGAAGGAAAAACCTTGTATTATTAGGGGGAGGGAGAGGCCAGGCTAGAGCAGCAAGGAAAACATACAATTTATCAGGCTTGTTACTAAAATTGGGCATATTCTGATAAGGTGATTAAAACAATGAGGTGAAGTTTCACTGCCTTGTCTGGGAGGATTAGGGAGGGTCCCCACCTTGTGGCATACCCTTATCTCACCGGAAGCACAGGGAAATCTGATTGAAACTTTTATCAGTCTTGTACTTTTCAGGTGAACCCGAATTCAAAGTCACGTGCCTCTTTAATGTGACGGCTTGTTTATTTTTTTCAGATATCAATGACTGCCTTGGCCAGTGTCAGAATGACGCCTCCTGTCGGGTACGTAAGTCATTGCTTGAACAGAAACCTTGCTTGACACATGACAACAATCTTTTAAGATTTATGTGACACCGGAGTGTCTTGCTCCTGTGGGATTTAAAATGCCGGCGAGAAGCTGAGTCCCTCACCAACCCTAGCTTGTCAGGAGCCTCCTAGCTAGTCCAGGCCCAGGCTTAGCATGAGGCCATTTCCTCGAATGGCCTGAACCACAGCAGTCATGTCAAATCCCTGACGGCGTTCTGAGTTTGTGGATACATTGATAAATATGTATGTGTCTCTCCCCCTTCTCCTCTTCCAGGATTTGGTTAATGGTTATCGCTGTATCTGTCCACCTGGCTATGCAGGCGATCACTGTGAAAGAGACATCGATGAGTGTGCTAGCAACCCCTGCTTGAATGGGGGTCACTGTCAGAATGAAATCAACAGATTCCAATGTCTCTGTCCCACTGGTTTCTCTGGAAACCTCTGTCAGGTGAGTAGAGGCAAAAGCTTCAGATCACCAAGCTTTACCGTTGAACCCTATTCTCCATCACGCTCTCCCCATTCTTCCTCCTCCTTCCCCCACTCTAGTTGTTTAGACCTCTGACATCAACTAGCACCCTACTGACTGGAGGGTGTCTGCTAGACAAATGCTGTTGAAGGCAGAGTTCAATGATTTCTTAGTGGTTACCGTGGCCTGTTTGCTTGGCTGAGTGTCATCCCATAGCCCTGTTTTCTGTGCTGTGTCACTGTGTCCTGGGCTTTAATGCTTTCCTGGGATGTGACGATCCTAAGGGTTACATGGGTGTGTTCTGTATAGGGGGTCTCTTTGTGGAAGTGGTTGGAGCAATCAAGTGTTCACTGACCAGAGAAGTGATGATGACACCTTTGGTTTTTTTTTTTGATCCACTCCTTCCTACTCTTGCCATATGGCAGCTGGACATCGATTACTGTGAGCCCAACCCTTGCCAGAATGGTGCCCAGTGCTACAATCGTGCCAGTGACTATTTCTGCAAGTGCCCCGAGGACTATGAGGGCAAGAACTGCTCACACCTGAAAGACCACTGCCGTACCACCCCCTGTGAAGGTATCTCCCTCACCCGGGGCCCATCTATCCACAGACCCGGCTCCTGCTACCTCCCCCTAGAGCTCTGATAACTGGTAAATGGGTGAGGAAGGCTTTCAGATGGAAAATACTTAATCTGATTGCTTAGGGAAACAAAACCATATGGAGATAATCTGTCAGGCTGCCAGTTAGGAGAGCCTGAGTACCAGTTGCCCAAGGGAGAGAATGTGAAATCCATTTATCATCCCAGTTCAGAGGTGGCCTAGTTTGTGACATGAGAGAAGAACTGCTCCGAGGAGCACTGTCAGCAGGGGTCTGTAGCCATGGGGAAGTTAGGGGTTTGTATCAGTTATGGTAGCTATGGCTGGCTATTGGTGCTTGAGACGCTTTTTGGGAGGAGTTCATTTAAAAATACGTACATGTGGCCAATGGTTGCTGTATTGGGAAGCATAACTTGAAAACTTGTCTAGATAGGTTTGTCCTTTAGTTTTGGTTAAGATGGAGGAGGGCCAGGAGTGGTGGGTGCACGCCTTTAGTCCCAGCACTCAGGAGGCAGGGACAGGGCAGGTCTCTGAATTGGAAGCAAGCCTGGTCTACAAAAGGAGTTCTAGGACAGCCAGGGCTACACAGAGAAACCCTGTCGAGGGGGGAAGCTGGGGTGAGGTAGAGGGGAAGTGTAGAGGTGATCTTCTTTGGCAAGCATTTAACAAGTCAGATAGCTAGTAAGGTGCCATTAAAAGAAACTTCAGAAGACTTTCTGTCCGCTTGGGAGTCCTACATTTTACCTGTCATAAGAATATTGTTGGGTTTTAGTCCCCGAACACCTCTTGATACATTAACTCATTAGCCCAAGGAATGGCCCTATCCAATCAGGCAGGCATGGGCTAAGTCCTCTGCTTAGAAATGCTGCCAGTGGGTATGTGGCTAGAGTCTGATCCCAAGCCTGTGTTCGTTCAGTGATTGACAGCTGCACTGTGGCCATGGCTTCCAACGACACACCTGAAGGGGTGCGGTATATCTCTTCTAACGTCTGTGGTCCCCATGGGAAGTGCAAGAGCCAGTCGGGAGGCAAATTCACCTGTGACTGTAACAAAGGCTTCACCGGTACCTACTGCCATGAAAGTAAGACTCTGCTTGGAAGGGGAGAGCCCAGTGGGTACCCAGCCTGGGGGGGAGCATTTGTATTTGAATTGCTTTAGGAAGAAAATAAGGTAGAGGACAACCAGTAGTGGCTACTTTAGGCCCCAAATGGAGGCATCAGTCAATTGATAAGACCACCAACAGTCTCTTGAGCTTTTCAAGGTGATTTTGGAATGTTGTGGAATCTTAACTTTGAGTGTTCCCTCTTTTCTATAGAAGCTTTTCCCCCAGGCCTACCAAATAAGCCAGTGTGTGAGGGTTTTAAAATGGGGAGGTACTGTCTAGAAGCCTCAGCATAGAAAGGGTAGTGATGGCTCCAGGTGCGTTTGCTAAGGAGGTGACAATCACCAGGCGGTGCCCCGGTGGCTGCATGACTGGCCCTTCAGCTCCTCAGTTTGGCCCCTGCTTTCTTTCCCAGATATCAACGACTGCGAGAGCAACCCCTGTAAAAACGGTGGCACCTGCATCGATGGCGTTAACTCCTACAAGTGTATCTGTAGTGACGGCTGGGAGGGAGCGCACTGTGAGAACAGTGAGTCTGCTGCTGCTTTAGGGGACAGATGGCTCCAGGGTGAGGGCTCGGGGGTAGAGCGGGGATAGCACCTTCCATTGGGGGAAGCCTTCTTATTTTTTATTTTTTGCAGAGATTTCTATTATGGTGGCCATAATGATCTCCTGTATCTCCGTGGCGTTTATTAAGGCTGCTGGGCAGTAGTGGGAGGAGCCACCACTGGGGAATGGTAGAATTAGATTGGCAGTTGGGTTCTTTCTAGGCACTTATTCTGACTTATTGACATTTCTGTCCACCTTGATTTTCATTGCCATGGGCATTCTGGAGGATTGTGTCCTCTTTATGACTTGTGTTCTTTCCTCCTAGCCAAGACTAAAAGGGTAGTGATGAAATTGGAAGTCCTAGGGCATCTCACTTGTTCTTGGAAGATAGCATAGAAAGCCAGGGTTAGATCTTCTCATAGGCGAGCTTTGCCCCTTATCATGAACGGACTTCTTCAGCCTTGTGTCTCTTTGGTTCTAGACATAAATGACTGTAGCCAGAACCCTTGTCACTACGGGGGTACATGTCGAGACCTGGTCAATGACTTTTACTGTGACTGCAAAAATGGCTGGAAAGGAAAGACTTGCCATTCCCGTGAGTGCTGCTGCCGGGGTCTCCTGTCTGTCTTCTGAGGGAGGGGAACTCTCCAGCAGAGAGACTCATGCTAAGGCCTTCTTTCTTCAGGTGACAGCCAGTGTGACGAAGCCACATGTAATAATGGTGGTACCTGCTATGATGAAGTTGATACGTTTAAGTGCATGTGTCCTGGTGGCTGGGAAGGAACAACCTGTAATATAGGTAACCTTTTGCCCCTAGGTGGGATTTGCTGTGGGCAAGGCTATCGTCCGAGGTGTTCTGCCACCAGGCCCTTAGGAAAGGATCAAGGAAATGATCATTTCCTTGGGTCTGGTTCTGCCCCTCAGACCACCTTGGATCCTCTGGAAGTGGGTGTTCTTAACCTGTTTTTGTTTTATAGCTAGAAACAGTAGCTGCCTGCCAAACCCCTGTCATAATGGAGGCACCTGCGTGGTCAATGGAGACTCCTTCACCTGTGTCTGCAAAGAAGGCTGGGAGGGGCCTATTTGTACTCAAAGTGAGTGGCCTCCCCTGAATTCTTTCTGGGTTACTGCGGCCTACCCAAAATACCCATGGGGACTTGGAATCGAAACCAGAAGCACGGCTGTTTGATGTCTGCTTTTGTATCACCTGGGTCCTTACTAATGACTTGATGGGATACAGCCCTGACCTGGGCCTGAGAAAGTTCCCTGGGAGATAAGTGGAGACAGATGCTGTCTCTGTTCCCAGCCCTGGGTCTGACCAGCAGCCCGCCTCCTCCCATTCTCAGCCCTCCCTACTCCCTGTTCCCTACAAGGGCCTCTTCCTGTATACATGTGTCCCACGGCAAATGAAACTGAGTATGGTCCAGGCCTGCTTCCAATTTAGACTAGGTTTTCAGCCTATTTGGTATTAAGTGTGACTTTTATCATTCGGATGTTATGGAAATAAGTAAATGGGTGCTGTGTTGGAGACCCCCAAAGCTGTTGTCTTTTCTTTGCAGATACCAACGACTGCAGTCCTCATCCTTGGTAAGTGTGGCAATCTTTTAAGCTGGTACTTGGCTGTTAAGATGCATGGGAATCTCCCGGGATGATGTTGAAAATGTAGGTTCTGATTCAGGAGGTCTGCGGTGGGGCTGTGTGTTTCTAACAAGCTCCCAGGTGACCCTGCCCTGCTGCTCTGTGGACCACACTTTAATTATCCAGGTTGTGTCTTCATTTAGCGCAATGATTCTCAACCTCAGGCTGCACAGGAGTATCACCTGGGGAGCTTTTAAAAGTCCCAATCCCTGGGTTGCGACTGAGACCTAGGAAATGAGATTCTCAGGGGGTGGAACCCAGGCATCAGTATTTTTAAGCTCCTCGGTCAGCAGCAGGATATGGCCTGGGGTGAGAGCCTGTGTTTGTGGCAGGCATGGCTTCATGTGCTGGGTATGTTGTGGACCTGGATGTGGGTAACTAAGGTCACCTTTGGTTTCTTAGTTATAACAGCGGAACCTGTGTGGACGGAGACAACTGGTATCGGTGCGAATGTGCCCCGGGTTTTGCTGGGCCAGACTGCAGGATAAGTAAGTATCACCATATCCAGTCTCCCCTTGTCTGTCCTCCTCGGCATTCAAATCTTTCCTCTTTAAAAACAATGAAAAATAATTCCAAATAGCCCTGACAGCTCAAGTCATCTCCTACCTCCAGCTTGGATTTAAAAGTACCCCTGGCTGTTGTCCTCCCTCGTTGTCGTTCTCTGGGTGGCACAGCCTTCTTTGTTCTCAGGGAGAGTGCCAGCCATAGAATTTGACAATTAAGCTATGAGAGAGCCCTGAGGGGAAAAAAAAAGTGTATGCATCCCTCGTGATTAGCATGAAATTATGGCCAAGCCATTGTCCATGCAGACGGCTGTCTCTGGCTTCCCCAGACTGTTTTGTAGTGGGTTTGACCAGGCCCCAGAGAAACGGTCAGTAGGATCAAGAAGGGAGGGTTTTTTTGTTTGTTTTGTTTGTTTTTGTTTTTTCCTACTTTTAAAAAACATCTCTTTCCCACACAAAGCAGTATAGAATACTCTGTTTTGGTTGTTCTTTTTTTTTTTCTCTCTCTCTCCTCAAATCTTTAAAATGTTAGTGGTATTTGAAGTCCCGCAATCTGCGATGGGCTGGACTTGAGCACTAGGTGGATAAGTTATATCTGTTTCACCTTCTAGAGCCGGGTGTGGCAAAGGAGGGCCATATCTGTCCCACCTGTTCTTGTAAATGAAATTTATTAGCACTTGGCTGTACTTACTTGGGTTTGTCTATTTCCTGCACCTGCTTACAGGGTGCCACCAGACACCAGTGGTTAATGGCCGACTTTATGGCCTATGAAGTTAAAATGTTCGCGCTGACCCATTTTCAGGGAATGATGGCCAGCCTTGGTGTAAAGTGTACTGTCAGAGGAGAGAGAAGCCAAGGGAAAATTGCTCCCTTTGCAAAGGTTCCCAGCTTTAGGAATCAGAACAGTTGTGGTCTTTGGGAGTCAGGGGCTGGTAGAGGCTTTGTGTGTTGTGTGCATGGAAATTCACCAAGTTCCTATCAGGATTTGGATGCTTTTTGGCAATGTCTGTGAAAAAACTTCCCACTAAAGTCTGAACTTGACCTCATTTCTCCTAGACATCAATGAGTGCCAGTCTTCCCCTTGTGCCTTTGGGGCCACCTGTGTGGATGAAATCAATGGTTACCAGTGTATCTGCCCTCCAGGACATAGTGGTGCCAAGTGCCATGAAGGTAGGCATGCCAGGGTGTGTCTTCTGGGCTGAGCGGGCATCACAGTTACCACAGCTCACAGTGGGGGGTACACCATGCTCTAGGGGGAAGGGAACACAGCAGGGTGGTAGCTGTGGGTTTCTGTTGCCACAAAGTTGCTGTGTAACCAAGCTCCTTAAAACCCTGTAGCTTGCAGTATCCATTTTTGTGGCTTGTAGCATGATAGCTGGGCAGAGTACTGATTCCAGGCCCAGTTCTGGTTGACTGGTCCTTAGCTATCTCCGAGGCGTGTTCTTCTTTTCATGATAGATGGCAGGCACACGGGAGATCCAGCTCAACTGTGAAAGCTCCGTTACAGGGTCTCTCGGGTCACATCTGCTGAGACTGCTTTAGTCAAGTGACCAAAGTGAGCAGTCAGAAGGGATGGATGGCCAGTGCATGTGCTTGACGTTGTGGGAGGAGATTGTCATCATGTGGCAGAGGAAGGACTCGGGTGTAACCAATTTCTTAACAGGGAGGGGGTAAACAAATTCAGAACTGTGATGTGATCCAGTCTGTGGGAAAAGAAACTCCTACTTAAGCGTCTCCACCTCTCAGTTTCAGGGCGCTCTTGCATCACCATGGGGAGAGTGATACTTGATGGGGCCAAGTGGGATGATGACTGTAACACCTGCCAGTGCCTGAATGGACGGGTGGCCTGCTCCAAGGTAGGACACTGAAAGCTGCTGAAGCTCCCAAGTGTTAATCATGGGTGGACATTCCTGCTAAGCCACCGGCTATTATTCTCTCCTCTCCAGGTCTGGTGTGGCCCAAGACCTTGCCGGCTACATAAAGGCCACAATGAGTGCCCCAGCGGACAGAGCTGCATCCCGGTCCTGGATGACCAGTGTTTCGTGCGCCCCTGCACTGGTGCTGGCGAGTGTCGGGCCTCCAGCCTCCAGCCAGTGAAGACCAAGTGCACATCTGACTCCTATTACCAGGATAACTGTGCAAACATCACTTTCACCTTTAACAAAGAGATGATGTCTCCAGTGCGTAACTTCTTTAATGGGGATGAGAGTGTGGCTGATTGTTTTGAAGTAGTATGATGGTATCAGAGTAGCATGAGGGAGTCATCTCCTCCCCTTAGCCAAAATCTGTCTCTTAGAACAGACTGAGGCTTCTATCTAGCCAGTTGATGAGACTTGTGAGCCTTTTATTTCATTCATTATTTGACATATGTGTTAATCTTTTTTAAAAAAAATTATAGGGTCTTACCACCGAACACATTTGCAGCGAATTGAGGAATTTGAATATTCTGAAGAATGTTTCTGCTGAATATTCGATCTACATAGCCTGTGAGCCTTCCCTGTCAGCAAACAATGAAATACATGTGGCCATTGTGAGTATAAGACCATTTCACTCCTAATTATTTGATTACAAGGGATTTAAGTTAGAAAGTTTCGGACAGCAATTGCAATGAAAACATTAGCTAGTCTTGTTAAGTTTGAGTGATAACTACCGTCAGTTTGCTTTTATTTTAGTCTGCAGAAGACATCCGGGATGATGGGAACCCTGTCAAGGAAATTACTGATAAAATAATAGATCTTGTTAGTAAACGGGATGGAAACAGCTCACTTATTGCTGCTGTTGCAGAAGTCAGAGTTCAGAGGCGTCCTCTGAAAAACAGAACAGGTGGGTGTCTATTTGGAATATACCCTTGCCTGGTGACTGTGAAAATGATTTTACTACACCATCCAGGAAAGTCATCACCTAGGGAATGATCTTCCAGCCATCCTTTACATCTTAGAAGCCCCTCACTTCCAGCTTACTGGCCCAGGGTCACAAAATCAATATTGATATTGGCTGAGGAAGGCAGAGAGGTACACCTGACCCATCCCACTAGCATGCTGTATGCATTTACTTCTTGGAAAGCTCCCATGCAAAAGAGGTATGATTTCTATCCAATGCAAAGCCCTGGGGCACAGCAGTACCTGCTCTGAGCTGTTGATGCTCTACAGAGCCAGTTTTAGGGTTCTAGCACAGCTGATTCTGAATGCCGAACAGCACTCACTAGGTAAATGGCTTGATGGTGCGTCAGGGTCCGGAGCCTCGCTGTTTAGGCTGAGCAAAAATCAGGGCTTCTATTTTGGGGGAATTGGAGTTGTCTGTGCTTGCACTGGGTTTTCTGATGATTCTGAAATCAGTCCTAATCCTGAGCCACCAAAGTCCTCTGGAACTGGAAAACAACCCAATGTGGAATTGGAAGGAAAACAGTAGGAGTGCTAGTCTATCCACCTGGTGCCTCTGAACACAGGTGGCCTAAAGGCCAGCTTCTGGCAATAGTGAACCTATCTGTGAAGTTTCGAAGAGGTCCTTGTCCCCACAGTGCCCCTCTTAGGGACTGAATACAGGAAGACCACTGCTGGTATCCTTCTGTTCCCATGGCAATAGCTTTTCTTGAGTTAACTGGTCCTTGGCCTGTCTTCCAGATTTCCTGGTTCCTCTGCTGAGCTCTGTCTTAACAGTGGCTTGGGTCTGTTGCTTGGTGACAGCCTTCTACTGGTGTGTGCGGAAGCGGCGGAAGCCCAGTGGCCACACTCACTCTGTCCCCGAGGACAACACCACCAACAACGTGCGGGAGCAGCTGAACCAAATCAAAAACCCCATCGAGAAACACGGAGCCAACACAGTCCCCATTAAGGATTATGAGAACAAAAACTCCAAAATGTCAAAAATCAGGACACACAACTCAGAAGTGGAGGAGGATGACATGGATAAACACCAGCAGAAAGTCCGCTTTGCCAAACAGCCAGTGTACACGCTGGTAGACAGAGAGGAGAAGGCCCCGAGCGGCACACCGACCAAACACCCGAACTGGACAAATAAACAGGACAACAGAGACTTGGAAAGTGCCCAGAGCTTGAACCGGATGGAATACATCGTATAGCAGACAGTGGGCTGCCGCCATAGGTAGAGTTTGAGGGCACCCCGGGGCTTGTAGTTTCTTTAAACTGTTGTCCTATTCCAGTCTGAGGCTGTTGTTGACTTAGAATCCTGTGTTAATTTAAGTTTCGACAAGCTGGCTTCCACTGGCACTGGTAGTTTCTGTGGTTGGCTGGGAAATCGAGTGCAGCGCTCTCACAGCTATGCAAACACTAGTGAATGTGCCCTGGTGTCCATTCCCCTGCCGCAGACACATCGGGCTCCCAGGAGCTGCCCAGCCCTAGGCCTGGAGCTTCCACATCTGCCAGCGGTCCTAATGGTGATGGCAGCCTTAGGATCATAGTTTTATTTATATTTATTGACTCTTGAGTTGTTTTTGTATATTGGTTTTATGATGACGTTCGAGTAGTTCTGTATTTGAAAGTGCCTTTGCAGCTCAGAACCACAGCAACTATCACAAATGACTTTATTATTTATTTTTTTTATTGTATTTTTGTTGTTGGGGGAGGGGGGATTTGATGTCAGCAGTTGCTGGTAAAATGAAGAATTTAAAGAGGAAAAATGTGTCAAAGTAGAATTTTTGTATAGTTATGTAAATAATTCTTTTTTATTAATCACTGTGTATATTTGATTTATTAACTTAATAATCAAGAGCCTTAAAACATCATTCCTTTTTATTTATATGTATGTGTTTAGAATTGAAGGTTTTTGATAGTGTTGTAAGCATATGACTTTTTTTTTGTGAACTTTTCTCATAACATGTTGCCTGTAAGCCAAAATTAAGGTGTTTGGAAATAGTTTCTCTTGAAAGGATGGGATAGGCTTTTTCCCCTGGGAATACTGATGGATTTTTTTTTTTTTTTTTTGTACGACGTCAGGTGTTCAAACACTTCCTTTATAGCATCACTTTAAGACACATTTTAAGGACTGACTGAGGCAGATTGAGAATTACTCTAGAACAGGTTTCTTTTTTTTTTTTTTTTTTCCTGCTTTAGACTTGAAAAGAGACAGGCAGGCGATCTGCTACAGAGCAGTTTAAGGGAACAAACTGAGCTATGACTTATGTAGCCAGAATGTGACTGGTTGAATCTCATTAAAAATATCAAATTAATTGTGTGACGTTGGAAGCATACCAATCTTACTTTGTAAATTCTGATTTATTTTCACCATTCGTATGTAATGCTGAACCACTTGTAGATTTGATTTCATTGTTGTTGTCTACTGCATTTAGGGAGTATTCTCATAAGCTAGTTGAATACTTGAACCGTAAAATGTCCAGTTAGATCACTGTTTAGATTTGCCGTAGAGTACACTGCCTGCCTTAAGTGAGGAAATCAAAGTGCTATTACCAAGTTCAAGATCAAAAAAGGCTTATAAAACAGAGTAATCCAGGTTCACCACTGAGTCTGGGAGATACTTTGTATTGTTCTATTAGTGTTATATGAACAGAAAATACATCTTTGATGTGTTGTTCCTGGCAATAAATTTTGAAAAGTAATATTTATTAAATTTTTTGTATGAAAACATGGAACAGTGTGGAGTCTTGTGAGCTTATGGAATCCTTGCTGGTTTTTCCATCCTGTTGTTTGTCACTGCTAGCCATTCTGCTCCATGTAGCATCTGAAAGGGGGGTGGGGGTGGGGGGTGAGGTTGAAGCAAACAGCAAAACTTCTCTGAGTTCTCAAAAAAAAAAAAAAAAGTGAGACTGCTGTGTAGGTGCGAGCTGTGGGGGGGAGCCCCCGATTCTCTTGTCCTTTGACAAGTGTGAATACTGCTGACATAAGTGCCACTGGATTGCAGTGTGGAGATGAATGGGGAATGCCCATTGTACAAACAGTGGTTTAAACAGCTTGGATTTGGTGTTGAGCTGAAGGAGGGAGACTTGGTTCTTTCTCACTTTTTGGATTGGATTAATAGTGATTCCTTGTCATCATTATATGCCACACCCTATGGCTTTATGTGTAAGCTTATCCCCAGAGGGTCTTTTTGCCACAATATGGGTAGTCTGATGTTAGGGCCCACCTAGTCACCACCTAGGCCCAGGGAGTGAGTGTTGGGCTGCCTTACCATGCAGATCTTGGGTGCTGGGTATCTGACTTTCCAAGGGAGGGGGGTGGTTACAATATCAAACTGCCTTCAATATCTGTAAATAGCAAATGCCATAGCTCCCTGTGGCTACAGGGGCCTTGCCAGTTCCCACACTGGGAGGTGCAGGAAGCTGGCCTCTGGTTCCTCTTTAGCAAGGGATGAGTTGTGGTGAAAGCCATGTGGACACGTTCCAGCAGCCATGTAGAGTCATCAGGAGTTCCCTGTTTCTGGTTAGGAAGTCAAAGGTTACCTTTCTCAGAATGCTCTTTAGCAACCTAGCATCCAGGCCTGTCCACTAGCCCCTAGACTTAATGGTATAACAAACTTGGTCACTCATCGTTGAAGAGAGATGCCCTCCTCCTGTACCCACAGGGAGGTTTTCTCTAACAGTCTAGGGGTTATTCTCAGGTAGGTAGCTCATTTCAGGATGGATGAAGGGTTTTAAATGTCCCAAATATCTGTGCATAGACAGACTATCAAAGGATCCAATGTCTAACATCCCTAATATATATTCAACAGTGTTTTGTTTGGGTGCCTCACGAGGTACTTCAGAAGGAAACAGCTAGTGATGAGTTTAGATTCCCACGACATCTTACCTTGGTGCAGCAATACCTTGTCATTATTCTCTGTCAGCAGACAGGTGGTTTCTGCAAGGTGGGGTTGAAGAGAGAGAATCAGGGACCCTATAAGCCAGGAGACATTCTCGTTCAACAGCACCAGATTCAAATAGCATTCCGAAGTAATACCTTGTTCTGGTGGTTTGTAAACTTGGATTCTGCAGGACGCTAGAATTCCTTGGGTAGCTGCCAAGTAGTTTTGTGCCAAGAAAAAAAAAAAAAAAAAAGTTAATGAGCTTCTGCAGTTCTTCATTCCAGGAGGGAAGTGATCTTGAGATTCATGGATGTTGTCTTGACGAGTCTTTGGTCCCCGACACAGTCGTGGGAGGGCATAGGTCAGACTCCTGTGGGCACGGCTCAAAGCCAGGATCTTAATTGTGGGGAGAGAAGGAAGCAAAGGAAACCTGGTTATGCTGGGGTCAGGGGGTGGAAGAGGAGGACTCTACTTTACCACCCTGGGAGCTGTTCTCAGCCCTTCTTAAAGAAGCATTGGCAGAGAACAGTTCCAGTCCAGAATCTCACTAGCTAAAATCCTAACGTTAGGGTATGTCATGAAATTCCGGAAGAGGATTACCCTGAAGTTGGTGGTGATTACTCATCCCAAGGTTTTAGACAACTGGGGGGGGGGTGGATGGGGGTAGGAGGCAGTAGGATATTTAACTTAACTAAATGCAAGTGAGATTGTCATAAGGAAGACCTCCTGCTCTTCTCAATGCAGAATCCCAAGCCCAGCTCAAGACCCCATAGGATCAGCACTCACCAAAACTGGACCTTAGAATCTACATTTGTCAACAAGCTTTCTCCTCTGCTCCTCCCCCCCCCCCTTTGCTTACACATAGTAAAATTTGAGGACAAAAGTATAAGCTCTTCATTAATTACAATGTTTTTCTTCCTTGT
Source organism: Mus pahari (assembly GCF_900095145.1). Classification (NCBI taxonomy): domain Eukaryota; kingdom Metazoa; phylum Chordata; class Mammalia; order Rodentia; family Muridae; genus Mus; species Mus pahari. The sequence goes on along the minus strand of NC_034592.1, from coordinate 120,017,611 downwards.
TAAATGGAATTAGTTAGCCTGGAAGCGGCCTTGTTGCTAAATTACCACCTGACATCATTTTTTAAGTAAAATGATTACACTGCCCCTTAAGCAAGCCATGGTCTGTATGATTCATGTTTATTAGCTGATCTGAAGGGTCAATGAGTCAAAGTTAACTTAATTTGCAACATTTCTTTGGTAGAAAGGAGCTAAAGACAGAAGAGGTGGGGGTCCCCACCTTTCTAAGTAGTTCCTGCCTGTTTGTCTGCAAGTGGACAAGCAAGCAGCTAAACACCAGCTGCTTTTAAAGAAAAAGAAAAACAAACAAACAAACTGTCCTGGAGGCCCATAGGGGTTTGAACTTAGGCTGAACGAAACCCCACCATTTCCGTTTGGACTGTGGGCCGCTTTCTTGGCTCTCCTGGGAATGAGAAGCAGGAGTTCAGAGGTTCCCGACTGGGAGACATAAGTACTTGGGTTATGGGAAGCCTTCTCCTGCTAATGTGTATTTATACTTTGTGAGCTCTGATTCATCCAAGCATTGGAACACAGATCTGCTTCCCGAGGTTCAGTTTTTAAATAGATAGTTTGCAAAAACAACAATTATTTTTCTTAACCTTTTTCTCCCCACCCCACAAGCAGCTAAACATCCTGGCTCAGACTATGTCAGCCTCTAACAATGCCAACAAACAGCTCTGCTACCTAAGGTAGAAGGTGGCCCCTGAGGCAGGTCTTTTGAGGTTCTTGCCCCAGAAGCCTTAAAAACAAAGTTTAGAAGTCATTAGGACAATCCTGTTGCATCACTAGGACTGCATGCAGTGTTTCTGGGTGTACTAAAAAAGAATGACTTTTCCTTGGTGAGCAACTGCTTTCTGGGGGTTCTGAGAATGGCAAGTGAGGTTGTGGGCAGGTGCTTGCAGGGTCGAGGCTGTGTGGTTGCCTGGTAGCCAGGGGACCTAACACCTCCATGGCATCCTCTGAGACCATGTCAAAAGGGTGTGGCTCCCTTGCCTTGGACCTATGTTCTACCTGCACTGCTTGCTCTTGCATGCCAGGTACAACCTCTCTGGCAGAGAGTGTGTTCCTTTCAAGTCCAAAGCGGCTTTTACAAGTCTCAAATTATGTATCATTATGCACGGGTCCAGTATTAACCTGTGATATGCAAGTCAGGGAAATTATCTTAGGGGAAAGGCTCTTAAATCCAGTAAGAAACCTGGATGGAAGTCTGCCTGTAGCCTCAACAACCCACTCCTCTGAAAATGTCCACACCCAGGGGACCAAGGGTTGAATTATTTATCCATGGAGCAAAACCAGGTCCCAGCAACAGGAAAGGTACAGCTTTGTGTTAAAGCAATGTTTTCCTGCAGGGCGTGTGGAGCTCCTAGAGAGTCTAGAGACTCAGGTTTGCGCTGCCCTTCTGACAACTACGTAGGCAGGCATACTGTCTGTCCCCTCTGGGATTAGCAAAGGGAGAATGAAAAAACGTGTATGCAGTTGAAAAGCCTTCATCACAGACTTGCCAGATGCTAGGATAAGCCGTGATCTTCCCCATCAGAGGATTCGAGAAGGGCAAACTGAGGCCTCAAAAGACAGCAACAGCCTGGGCTCGAACTTGGAGCCCCTCCTTCCTGGGCTGCTTGGCTTAGGGCTTCATCTGGGAACTTAGGTTTCTGTCAGGATCTAGCCCTTGGGTGATATCTCTGAGAAGTGCTATGATCAATGCTAAAGGGAATAAACACGAAGGCTCGTGGGTGCTCCAGGGAGAAGCTACTGTGACATACTTTAGGGACATTGACGTGGACTATGGCATCTCCAAATCGGGGAGCAATGGGTGCTTTCTGCATCACAGATGAAGTCCCAGCCCTTTGGGCTTTCCCTTTGTTCCTGGGAAGTTTCAGACTTCCTTTCTATGTTCTGCTTCATAGAATTAGAAAATGAATCGCAGGAAAGGGGGTTCTGAGAGGAAACAGGTCTCCATAGGCTTCACCCTTCCCTTGCTTGTATGTACGCACAGGTCTGTACATGTATACACACACACACACACACACACACACACACACACACACAAATGTACACAAAACTTCATGAGCATTTTTAAAACTATGTTACTGCTGCACAAATCTCAACGGGGTGTCTTCTGGTAGTTGCAGTTACACAATTAAATCCCATCCCATAGGCCTTCCTAATTGGGAAGGCTCCTTCTATATTATAGCAGAAATCATCTGAGTATTTAAAATTACTAAATCCAGATCACATGAATGAACCAAAGGTAGCCATGTCCAATGAGCCACTGGTGGCTTCTGCTGGCTGGTATAGGCATATCTCCATAACTATACCCATAGCTCTGCTTCCCCACGAAAATGCTACTCATTTCCTGCCCGCTCTCACCAAGGTTGATGAATTACCTGTTCAGTTGTCTTTTACCTGTCTGTCCCTGTTGGTCATGTCAGTGCAGGCCAAACCATTCCTCTGTACTAGGTACCAATGACTTGGCTAAAACTCCATCCTGTGGAGAGAAACATCCCCCAAGTTCAAATTAGAACACCCAAGTACCTCCAGTGGGTTCCCTGTGACTTTGTAGCACTGGCAATATAGTTTTGCAAATTCAAATCACAAAGCAGCAGCAGAGGGCAAATGTGAATGGTCTATAGGTTTGATTAAAATGGAGGCAGTATCCCTGGGTAAAGAAAAGGGACAAGGAAGGACAGATGGGAAGAGGGTCAGGTCTCATCACAGTCTCCTTTCTCCATCCATACCCAACCATCTCTAGTTCACTGTGAGTTTGAATTTGGACAATGCTGGCTGTAGTACAGTTACTAGGGAGGTTCTAAAATATTTCCACAAACACTTCTGCTTCCACACTGGCCTGGACCATGGAATGACTGTTAATTTCACCCTCTTGGTGTTTAAGCCAGAATCTATGCTCAAAGCAAGAGTTTGAGGGCCAGGCAGCCTTGATACCAGTAACAGCTCTTCCATCTACATTTCTGGTGTAGACATTTCTCCCACTAGGAGAACAACAGTTTTTGTGCTTTGGGTTTGGACAGGCTTGGTTGGAGGTTTCTAGAATTCATTGTGCCTCAGTTTTTTGCCCACACAGCATTGAAAACACTATAGGAAAACAAAAATAGGCTGCTATTAGTCTTTCAACTGTAATGTGATGAGAGTATATTAAAAAAAAATTAAGGTATTTGCTTAGATGAACACATATCACAGAAGAGCTTATAGGCTACAGGATCTAGTGGTAGGCCAAAATCTGTGATGGCCTTCAAAGACTCCTGGGCCCTGCTAATTGACCAAATACTGATGCAATAGTGACAGGTGCTTGTAAATATGTTTCGCTAGAACAGGAGTGTCCCCACTAATGAGGTGACTGGCCCTTATGGTAAAGCCTCTAGGATATCCTTGGCCAGCTAGATGATGGGCACCCTTGACCTGCTGTTGCAAGCAAGAAGGTTACAATGTAAGGAAGCTCAGGGATTGACTTTTACCTGATGGAGCCTTCAGATAAAAAGTGTGACTAATATCCCAAACTTGAGCTTTGTAAAACAATGAACTAAGTATCCAGCTATAAGGTGTTGTAAATGATGAAGTAATAGATTTATGTGCTTTCAAGACTCTAAATCCATAGCAATTTGTTATATAGCAATAGAAAGCTACACATTCTGTTTGGTAGTGACTAAACAATTCAGTGCCTGCTACCAGTGTGCAAAAAGAAAAGCCCATCCAAGACAAGAATGAACTATAGGACTTAAAACAACAATAACAACAAAAACCCCACTTGGTGACCAATTAAATTCTATACAGCAGTGTGGGCTGCTTTTGACTGATAGATGCAGTTCTTCCCTCACCTTCCTCCCATTAAAATCAGTGCCCAGTTTAGGTGCCTGGCCTTGGAGGACCTCAGGACACAGCATTGGACCAGTTTTCTATTGTTTTGAAAGAACTTGATGTTTGACTGTTTTATAGAGGTTTTCAGTAGATTGGGCACTTCCAAAATGCTTTTTGTGATGGTTTTTCCTCTCTATAGAGCCTTTCCCAACAATTATTTTCCCTCCATGACTTCCACATTCTATAGTGTTTATCCCCCTACTTCCTCAATGGATTGAGAATAGACTAAATGTCAAGACCAACCTTCTTCCCCATCTTGTCTTGCATTCATGTGCAAAGCAGCTGGTTTAGGCAGACATGCATAGCTGGTAGCAGAAGAGTTAAGGGGATCTTGCAAATTCAGAAAGATCCCTAGAATACTATAGGGATCTGAGAGTAGACCCAACAAACATGCAAAACAAGAGCCCAATTCATGGTTCAGGAGACCATCAGATTTGGAAAGAAATGGGAAAGCATTCATAGAACGTAGACAGATGAACATCTTTAAGTCTTTCCCAAATTGAGATTCTTAGCTTCACAATAAAGCTCATTACTGCAGGTGCTCTCCCCAGCACCCTACTCCTTTGCACAGAGAGCCTCTGGTCCCGGAGAGAGTTTGAGCCAGGCAGAGCCCTTCTCACTGGTGAGCCACTAAGAAAGCCTTTCCATATGCCTCACCTGCTTCTCCCACTGAGCAGAATGGCACAAGGAAAAAGCTCACCAGGGTAGCATATTTCAGGGTAATATGTAAATAAACCCGTGTTGCTGTTTCACAAGTTTCCCGCATCCTCACTGAAGGCTTTTTCCAGGCTCCTCCTCTTGGGCTGTGTCCCAAATGCCCCAGCCTAGTCTTCCACATTCTGGCTGTGGAGGGCTCTAATGTACCGACTCACCTTCCCCTGACAAGAATGGATGAGCTGGTAAAGCCCTCCCAGGCACCCACAATGGGTTTGGGAAACAATCCTCTCTGTTCTTCTCACCAGTCAGGCGTGTGAAGGAGGAACTAAAAAAAGGTCTTCAGAGCCACTGGGCCTCGAAAAATTTCCAGTCAATCCATCACCTGCCTCCCCTGGAGAAGGGGCTGTCAATCTGTCCACAGCTTAGGGGCAGGTGGAGAAAGGGTGTGAGTCATTTTTTTTTGAGGAGTTAGAGCTGTGTGTGCTTGTGTCTGTGCGGTGTGGTGTGTGTGTTGAGCAGAAACAGAGCAGGCGAAAGGGCGTGGGAGACTGGGGACTCCTTTAGAGAAGCGTCTCTGCCCTAAAGCAAGTCAAATCCCTGCTGTGGAGTTGCTTTCTCTTCCTCCCCTTTGAGTCTTCTGTGCTGAAGTGACCTCTCCCCCCGTGGAGGTCAGTGATCTGCTCACCCTGACACACTCGGCCTTCTGGGCTTGATTGCTAGTCTCCAGCTAGTTTCTGAGAGAAACGCTGTAGTCAATCTCCTGCAGAAACTGGTTTTCTTTTTAAAGAAACCACACACACACACACACACACACACACACACACACACACACACACACACACACAGAAACTGGTTTTCTTTTTAAAGAAACCACACACACACACACACACACACACACACACACACACACACACACACACACGCGCGCGCATGCACACATGATATGGTGTCTGCAGGGAACTGTACATCATCATAGAGATCTCTCACAGGCTACTTGGGCCTGTAATATAAATCAGGCTGGGTAATGAATGAGGTTTTAAGAAATGTAACTGGACTTAAAATACAAGGTCAGTATCTCATCCTAGGTAATCCTCTGCAGGATGAGAAAGTCTCTCGATTTTCCCACAGGGTTATTTCACATGCGCTTTCTGAGCCAAACTATTTTAAAAGCGTTCATTCTTCCGCTGCTCTGCCAAATGCTAGCTTGAGATTCACATGCGCTTTTAGAGTGCCTATTAATGATATTAATGATCATGGATCAAAGGCAAACCCCAGAGGTTTATGTAGAAATTCCAGACAATTATTTAGGCACTTTGAAAGCTCATCTTCTGAAGGAGGGCAGCAGTGTCTCGGTGTGGGGAATGATGTGTTTGGATGTGTAGGGTCTAATACAGCAGAATAGAGGCGGCTCAGAGGTAAAGAAAACACTTCTCTTTGATTAAAATGCGTTACTATTGATTGACACCTTGTCCCTAAAGACTTCCCACTTATTTGTCTGAAAGTAGATGTAATTTCAGATTTGGAGACACCCCCCCCCCCACTTTTTTTTAAAGGGCTATTCTTCTGGGTCAACTGTGTCTCCTTCAACATCCAGGATTTACATAATTATACATACTCCATTTTGAAAAAGTAGTTCTTAACTATGGCATTGCATAAGGATCATTGTTTGAGGGGCTTTAAAAGTACTAAAATGTAGGCTCAGCTGACTCCAGGGAGTTAGATTGAGCTACAAGCTACATAGGAGATTCCAAGGAGTACCCACATGGGTGTGGTATGCTTATTTCAGTACTTAGAGGCTATGGGTTATACTTAAAATACTAGACATTTTGATAGACAAAGAAACGAAAGGTTAAGTGGCTTATGCTAAAACATACATAAAAATTAATGAATGGCAAGGTAGCTCCTGGGCCCAGGGTTTGCAGCTTGTAGTGCCTTGCTGTTACATCCTCCAGGCTCTCTAGCCTAGACCTCCACTCCACCCCACCCCGGCAGGGTATACTTTGTGTGGGAATTGGCATACAGTGTATCAAGATGACCAAAACACTACGAAATGGGTTTCCCAATTTTCAGTCTTTATTCACATTTCATGTACAGCTCTAATTACATTTCAGAACTGATACTATTGGCTGACTGGTACAAGGTCACCAGGGAAATCTTATAAGTGACCAGAGGCCCAAGCATCCAAGATATAAGGTGATATAGAGAAACAGGTAGCCCAGAACTTCAATCAGTCTTGAACAAAGACTAGATGCTCACACATGTAAATGAGTTCGCTTGGGGAATGTCAGGGTTCTCTGGAAGGTGTGAAGACCATGTAAAGACGCCCCTCCCTCCAGGTCTACTGGAGCTCAGATGGGAGCACAGTGGGAACAAAGTTACTCAGCCCAGACCTTAAGGGTCAGATTTAATCATAATGTTTCTCATTAGGCTTTCCAAACCTAAATCTTAAGGGTCAGTGGTTCAAATAGTTCCTTTATCTAACTTAACAAGATTTCCAAAACCCAAGAAACGCTCCTGGGAGGAAAGACATTCTTACAAGCAGAGCATAATTAAAAAATAACATGTTCAGAACAGGGTACTTTGGATATGTATTCTTTGAACTTAATTCAGTTGTTTTGAAAGCTCTCTCTCTCTCTCTCTCTCTCTCTCTCTCTCTCTCTCCTCTCACACACACACACACACACACACACAAACACACACACTCCTAGCAGAGGCAGAGGGACCCAGACTTTGAGGTCTGTGTGGGCTACATAGTATGTTACAACTATGACATACAGTGAGATCCTCCTACCCGCAAAGGAAGCAAACTGCACAACAAACTTACTTAAATTCACAAAACCCACATATTTATTCATAAAACAGGTACATCCTCACTACAAAAGTGTTTTTATTCTGTGGACACTTGTCTATTAAACGTACTTAAATGAGAGGACCAGCGCTCTCTTGGAGATTGTGCTACCGTCTAATTCCATCTGGAAACTCATTCTGAGAGTCTGTAAAATTAGCACCTATTAGCATCAGTCAGATGCCTTGGGGAGCCAACTGCATGCTTTTACTGATTTTACTTCAATAAACAAAACCTCAGTCTCTGATTAGAATGGTTATGGAAGCCTTACTGTAGTATAGGGACACTGTGTCACTGATGACACTTACCTAGAGATACTTCAAGCCCGGTCCAAATGGGTCCCCACAATTAGAAGAAAACTTCACCCAAGTTCTCTTTGTTATGCTACATATTGACATACATTTGCTCCCTGTCTTGTTAAGTATATATAGAAACAAAATTAGAGGGAATTTAGCAGGTTTCTGAGAATTAATTATAGCCTGGAACTGCAAGACTAATGATGTGTGTGTGTGTGTGTGTGTAATATATATATATATATATATATATATATATATATATATATATATGCTTAGACTTCTGTCTTAAATGATTACTTGCATTAACTTCATTTTACAATGCTTAATTTATTGTGTACTGTGGAAAGCTTTAAGCTATTTAAGAGAAACCAGTTTAATTTTGATTTTCTTAAAAAACTTGCTCCAACATGTTTCAATTCATCACTGTTTCAATACAGGGAAATGAACTCTCTTGTCTTGACAAACCAAGTGCAGTGATTTCCTCATAAGAGAAAAGAAAAAATTAAAACAATTTCCATATTCTAGTCCCAGCATGCTCACAGTACGTGTTTTGGCTCTTGAAAAGTTGCTTATTATTCAGAGGGCCATTCAGTACCATTTTGTAGAAGTATTACAGTACGACCTGCCAAGGAGCTTAAAAAATTATGAAGGCTGACACTGATCCTAGGTCATTCTCTTGGGCATAGATGTTTCCTTCCCTATGTGTCTGTCCTAGTCCAGGCTTTTTCTGAAGTCAAAGGCCAATGAGAGGTACAATCTCCACTGAAATCAAAACATGGCATCAAACATAAAACAATTATACCAAGACCCCATCATCACCACCAAGATCCACTTTGAGAAGGTCCATCCAGAGATAAACTGGATTCTTCAACATACAGAGGCTTTTTGTGTCTTTTTCTTTCTTATTGGTGTCTTAGCGGTCACTGCACATGCAGAACACCTCCTTCACCAATGACTCATGAGTCTTGTTTTTTAAAATTAAATACTTCAGCATGTAATAAGGGAACAACACTTTGTACTTACTCCAGCACCAAGTGCTTCTTTACACTGCACAGGTCATACGCATGTCTCGGTGAGTTAACCTCCAGGGGCAAAGAAAGGCAATTATGCAAGAGAAATCACAGATTATTCCCATACTGATTTGTTTGTTCTGAGACAAGGTCTCACTATATAGTTTTGGCTGTCCACTAACTTATGTAGACTAGGCTGGCCTCCCACTCAGAGATCTATCTGCCTCTGCCTCCCAAGTGCTAGGATTAAAGGCATGTGCCACCAGGCCAGCTTTTTCATGTTTTTAAATTGGGGGAGGAGGGAGAAAGAAAAGAAAATACAAAAAGACCTAAATAGCTTTCACCTATTAAAATGTCATTTGATAGTACATGGAGGTGGCTTAGCATCTCAGATAATGAGGAATGTCTTAAGTTTAATCATCAATGGAATTAGATGAATGTTTCCTCTAAGTATCAGAATCACAGGGACCTGAATATAAATTTGATTTGGAGGATGAAAGGGTTGAAGAACTTGGTTTTGACTATCAATCCTGACAGTGTCTCAGACTTTCAAATGCTAAATTTTTACAGTAATTAAGAATATAAAAACTCATACCATTTCCAACGGTAGACAAAACTTCATGTCCTACCTGATAAGTAACAAAACATTGGGGATTAATTTGCCCCCTTTATCCATATATTCAAGCAATTGTAAAATCATTCAAGAAAAGGAGATGGAGAGGTGTTTCAAACATGCTGAAGAAAAATGATTAAGGGCAAAATTCCTTAAACATATGGCAGAGTATGGGAGCCCAGAGATCTGCTAATCCTGTTCAAATCCATTGTGCATGAAGGCTGCTACAAAGCCACATCTATCTATAACCCTAACATACTATTTTTTTAAAATCATTGGTCACAATTATCATTATTTCCTATAATGGAACAGATTTGAAAAGCAAAACATTTCTTGAAACTTGAAAGCACATCCTTCGTATAAGTACAATTAAGTACAGAATATGACATTAAACAATTAAAATCCCGTCGATTCCAGGTCAGAATATCTTGGCTCTGTACAAATGGTGACTACTCATGCTTACACTGAGGATTCAACATCTTGGAATCAGCTCTCCAGAAAACAAAAAAAGCTAGGTGGGAAAGGAAAGGGACAGCAGCAAGCAGTTTCTGGTCCTTTGAGGTTGGGGTGAGCAGATGAAGTGTCCAGGATGACAACTCTGGCTTCCTGTCTTTCTTGAGGGCTGGCTACACAACTGAAGAGAACATTTAAATACCCTGGGAAATTTTCCAAATTGGGAACTGGAACGGCCACTGCCCTCACTTTGGATTCTGGTCTGTCTTAACTGCAAACAGAATATGGGAGGTGTGGACAAGGACAGGGTCAAACTTGTGCTACACAGGACACACCTCTTCCATGTCTTCACCTCAGACTGGAATGAATTATCCATACATTTCTGGCAACTCCAGGTACAAGAGCTCCCTAGGCGTTGTGTCCATCCTAGAGTACATAATAGAACCTGGGAACAAAGTGCTTCACATCCCAAATCCAATCTAAATACTTGACCAGTCTGAAGGAAGCACAGGGGTATACATGTCCACATATGTCCCCAGCTGGTGGAAGCCATGGTAACTAGGCTGTAGGATCTAAGTTCTAGGGAGCTGTTTTCAACTTTAGTTCATTTTAGAATCACAGTTCCTCATCCCCTAGGTCTGAGACCCAAATACCTGCATTCCTCACAGAATCCCATGCTGAGACCGCTGACTTATTCTTACTGTCAGGTACTCAGTTTGAGGAGTAAGAGGACTGCAGCCCAAGAACTGGCCTGAAGTACCTGGGACTATCTCTCTCCACCCTCCCCCCATCCCCCATCAGGAGGTCTTCATAGTGATGGGGTGAGAATGCTACCATTACTGATTTCTCCTTGGGGTCCTAGATACATAGTTTACTCCTTGACCAGTGGATGGCTCTTTGTCAACATAGTATTTTCTGGAGACAGTTATAAAAGGATGAGAAACTAACAAGCCTGTTAGGAAAACAGCCTCCAGAAGGTGACTGTGAAGGTCAATTCCAACACAAACAGTTTTACAAAAAGATTTACATATATGTGTGCTTTGCCTGGTATATATGCATGCCATGCACATGCCTGGTGCTCATGGAGGTAGAGAGTGTGCTGGGCCTTCTGGATCTAGAGTTCACGATGGTTGTGAGTCACCTTGTAGGCGCTTGGAACCTAAACTTGTGTCCTCTGCAAGAGCACTAAGTGCTCTTAAAAGCTGAGACGTAACTTTAGCTCCTAAATATCTATTTATTTAAAGTAATTGCCCTGATTCTTTCCAGTACCCTAGGTACTGTATACTCAGTTTTTCTTGCCACTACATCCTCTGTTGTAACTTTGCAGTTTCTTTCTTTTTTTGCTGGGGCCGCCCTGAACTGTAGCTAATCGTTCAGTAATTTCGGCTGAGCCGGTTTGCTGTGCCTGCCCCGGGTTGTTTGTCATAAGATGTCTGGAGGAGAGATTTTCCAAAGCATGTAGCTCTTCATTAGCTGTGGCTTTTGCCAAATCTTGTTTCAAAAGCAACCCAGGATCTGACAACTCTAAGGCTGGCAAACCCCTGACAGCTGTGCTTCTTTCCCCGGCCGCGTCCTCTGGGACTAATCCTTCATTTCCAAGAGAAACTCTCCTGCGGTGGTCAGAGTCTTCCACAGAGCCACAATTCCTGTGTTTCTGCTGTGTCTTGGCTGCTCTCAGACTTTGCTTTGGACCTGGTGATGCTGACTCATAGTTATACGCAGGGCTCCTGCTTAGAAGCCCCGTCTTTAACCACTCCCCAGGATGAAGTTGCTGCTGGCTGAGAGTGTCTCCTGGCTGAGTCTGAGAAACATTTTCCAGCTTTTGAACAGGAAGCTCCTGGTGGCTCTTGGCTGCTCTTATGTCATCTTGTGCTTGACCCACAGATTCTGACAGGAGAATGGCTGAGGCATCCCTCCTCCGTGGTACCACAGTAATTACTGAGTCACTAGATCTTCCCACGAGGTCCTCGCTGAGCTGTGGTTTGCTCACATCAGTGCCTTTTGATTTAGTTCTTCTCACACTGAAACAGACAATAAAGATTGTAGAGCATATGAGGTTTGCAATGGCATGGAATCCTCCAAATCCCCACTCCCTGGTTGTTACTCCTAAGAACCAGGCATGTACCAGCTGGCTTCTCAACACCCTGGCATATCTAGGAAATCCCCAAAGTGTATGGTGAATACTGATTGTATTAAGTAATAACATCCACATTTTCCACTAAACTATGATAGGTTCTGAATTTTCATTATTGGTTCATCAATGGAATCACAATGAATCATTTTTAACCAAAGCAAATAGATATCCATCTTTAGATGTTAGAGGCAAACACTGCCTAGGGTTGATAAACTGACTTTTTGTGGGAGGAAATGCTTAGATACATCCAAAAAACAGTATGTCTGTGCATACCCATGCATATGCAAAAATACGCACACATTCAATTTCTATTTGTAAATAAATAGTAATTTGAAAATTCCCTCATGACATTTTAAGGTATTATTCAGCAGGTGCTGGCTTATTCACCAACCATATGGGAATAAGCCTCAGTTAATCAGACTTGGTCAGTCCTGCAAAAATATCCAGACAGGTAATATTAAACAAAGTATAACTATAACAGTGTATCTATCTTGTTTAGCTATTATCTGTCTGTTCATCTGTCTGTCTCTATCTATGCATATATGTATCTATGTCTGTCAGTCTGTCTATCTCTCTCTCTTGCTCTCTCATCTAACCTTCCTCTTCCACAGGATACACAATAAGTAAGACAAACTTTACTTAACTATAAAACAAACTTCCAGGGCAAGACAGAAACTTGACAAGAAACTGAGAGACTTAAGCCCTTAATTTTGGCAAAGAGTTGACAACAATACATTTACAAATAGCATGAAACTTCTTCAGCCACTAAATTCAAGCATTGAAGCTGGAATATTTACTTTGGCTAAGCTTTGTGGAAAAAACCATAAATACGTTGCTGTAAGGGGCCCGAGGGCTGTCATAATTACATTACAGTCAGAAGCATCTTACAAAAGGAATAGAGTTTTTAGGTCTGTCTCCAGTTGCCTCAAGAGCTGTGTGAAACACACCACCAGTAGGTGCTTTTCATCTTCAAAGAGCTTGGAATTAATCACTTCTTGCAACACACCTGTGAAGCAAGGAGTCTATTCCCACTGTCGAGAAAAAAGAGCAGGAGGAAGGTGGGAAGCACATTGTTAATCAATGGCTGTGGGCAGAACCAACACAGAGGGGCTTCTGATTGGGTCCCACACGCTGTCATTAAGTGGTAGACTCTTCTAGTGACACAACTGTCCATGCGGGCGGTGAGAAAATGAGACACGGGAAGCATGCTGGACCTACATTTCCTTCAGAGCGTTCCTCTTGAGCTTCGTACCAGGAGAAGGCGAACTCTCCGCACACTCAGCAAAATAATCAGATATTCCATGGAGGGCTTTTTTTGTCTATTCCAAAAGATAACAAAGGTTCAAACAGGAGTCTATTAGCAGAACACCAGAGAAAACAGTTTCACTAGGAAGGTTCAGATGGACAGCTTTACTTTGTAAATACTAAGTAAAAGAGACTGCTATTCTTGGCTGTTTCGACGCTTTTAGTTGGGTATTTGTTGGTGTAGGTCACAACTGCTTTTGTATTCTTGTCTACTTCATTCATGCACTGATATGTACCATACAAAACCATAATGAGAAACTGCGGATCCCAAGCCATCTAGATATCTGGTATCTCTGTGGCTGTGGCTCCCAAACTCCAAAGGGCAGAGTCCCTGAGCCAGTGGCAGCATACTTTCGAGAAGACAATGCCAGCATCCGGACAAGCCTGAGATTTTCTCCACATTTCCCTTACTGACCAATATAGCCTCTGTTAACTTTAAAACAGTACCAACCTACACCTTTTAATATTGGTATTTTTAAAAAATGGAGTTTTTCAATCTTGGTTACCAAACAAATGAAAACAACAACAACAACAAAAGAACCTAAGAGTCTCTGCCTTTTTATAGTAGTCACAGCTAAGGTTTTATACACAGATTATCTGCCTTTAAAAAAACATAACCATGAAGCTTCATAAAGAGGTAATTGCAAAATTTAAAAGTCTGCCAACCTTTGCCAGAGCTGACCCATGTAATGTTTTTGGAATTTCTTCCCTTAGGTTAGAAGCTGATAGTCCAGATAAGGTGTTATCAGCTCTTATTGTCTAGGATACTAAGCATTCTTCCACATCAAATCCCTATAAAATGTTGTGACCCATGAGGCACAGTTTGGTATCTATCAGTAGGTCTTTGTTTAAAGTAAGCTTCCTTAGGGAATTAAGCGACAGTCCCTGAGATTCTGGAGGATGGCAGCCAAATGTATTATTCCAGTGTATCTCGAAAGCCTCGATCTAATTGGACTTCACAATACAATTTAGGAGAGTCCATAAACTCTTAGCCATGACTGTGGCTTCAGACCTGGGCTAGGACCTTCCAAAGGCATGTCCACTTGTAACCTAAATTGGTTTTAATGGTCAGTGAACAAAGTGTAACTGCCTTTATTGGATTATATTGCATTGAAATATGTCATTTTTTAGTTTGTTGTTTCCTAATATTAATTTTTGGAAAAAGAATACTTCAAGTTAAGTCGGGGGGGGGGGGCAAAAGAGGGAAGGCTGAGAGAGATTGGGAGATGGAGATTTATGTGTGAAACACTTCTAAACATGTCCTGCATGCCCTGTAAATACAGTCGATTTCCCCTCATAGCCACACCCTGTAAGTGCTGTATTTTCAGAGCTGAACAATTAACATAAGGAGCATGAGTCAGGCTTTGAACAACTCTGTGGGAACCAGAAAGCCTTTTGCTATTAGGAATGATGTAAATTCCCCAAGGCTGGAAGAAGCCCACAATGGAAGGCAGACAGGGTCATAAATAACAACAATGGGTTCTGCATCCACTGTATCAAGTGTGGTACAGCGATACCGACAGGCTCTTCAAATTTCAATCTGTGTGGATTCAGCCACTGACTTAGTTATGTCTAAAGAGCACATGTATTTCCTCTGGGAACTTCAAAAACGTCTTTAAGAAATACAGCAGTCTATTCTTGTCTTAAAGCCCTCCAACAAAAGGGTCAGGGATGACTTTGGAATAAAAGTGACAGGGGACGGGGTGGGGTTGGGGGGAATGTCCAGTTCAGAAGTATAAAACCTGTGACTTCAAAAATGAGAGTGGGGGAGAAAAGGGGAGGAGTGAGGGAAGGAAGGAAGGAGGCAAGATGGAGTAAGAAAGGGGAAGGCAGAGAGAGAGAGAGAGAGAGAGAGAGAGAGAGAGAGAGA
This sequence comes from Mus pahari, assembly GCF_900095145.1. Lineage (NCBI taxonomy): Eukaryota > Metazoa > Chordata > Mammalia > Rodentia > Muridae > Mus > Mus pahari. The sequence continues at coordinate 120,002,558 of NC_034592.1, read as the reverse complement.
GAGAGAGAGAGAGAGAGAAACACATACACACACACAAACATAAGACACACTCCTGAGTATACACTCAGCAAGGGTGCTCTGTTGCTTATAAATTAAAACCACATTTGGCAATTTGTTGAAGGAGACATATTTACATTTGTGTGAAGACCGGTGGGCAGGAAAAAAGTGATTATTCTCCTGCCTCAGTCCTTGAACTGTCAAGACTCATTAGACCTCTCTTGCCCATACATTTCTAGGGTCAGTTCACATACATCCCTTTGTTACTAAATCACAGCTTGTAGTCTCTAGTGCTGTCCCCTTGACTCACTATCCTAAAGAAGCAGCCATCACCTGGGAATAGGATTTCCCAAAGGGATTTTCTCCTGATTACTGCTTTTCTAATCTGGCATAAAAATGAAATCTGCCCCTTGTCCATAGACAAGCTGCAAGATGCAAACAGATGGAGCACACTGGTCTGGCTGAGCTGCTGCTAGAGCATGCAGGGCTGGTAGTACTACTCTTTAGATTTTGCCTGAGCAATGAGCTTACTTCTGCAAGGAATACATACAAATCTACCATATTCAAAGAGCCTAGCAAGCTTTTAACTCTTTCAAGTTCAGAGAAGGCATACTATGTAGGTCAGGTACTTAGGAAGTAGACTGACCAGGAGGGAAGTTCACAACCTGAAAGTTTGCTGGCCATCTGGGCCAAGGACAAATTCTGTGAATATCATTTCTTGGTACACTCTATTCCTAACCACTTAATCAATTCCTACCACTTCTTTTTGTTACAATTTTGGGTTCTGGATTTACAGTTTTCTATCTGAGCAAGTATCACAACAGAAGCAGGACAAGCTACTGTGTCCACAAGTCTAACCTGGGAAAGTACCCTGCTATCAGTAACTTATGTAGTCCAGGCATGTCCTAGGGCAAAGGGGTCAGGCCTCTTCCTATCTCTCTGGAGAGCAGTGAATACACTTCAGGGTTGAAGGCAGCCCAAGCACGTCCCACTACACAGATCCGCAGGAAGGCTGAGCAGGCCCAGTGTGAAAGTGCAACCAGGAAGGACATACGCCATGTCGTCTGCTCGGATCTGGGGAGCCTTCAGTTCCTGGATTGAAAGGATGAAGGAGGGCATCCCCGCCAAAGCAAGGTCGACAGCTAGGCTGTGCTTGTTACACCCAGGTCTGAAATGTCCTTGAATTACTGGTCAATATTCAAGCTAACAGAGCACCTGGAAACTCTGAGGAACCTCTCAGCCTTCATCCCATGCTGACCTGACTTACTGAACAGCAATTTTGAACATTGTGGGGTAAATGAGGAAAGGGGCTTAAAATGGCAAAGAAAACCCCTATTTGCTCCTGAGTTAGGACCTCCTCCTCAGGGAGTGTGTAAGACCAGTGTGGGCTCTAGCAGAAAACCAGTTGCAGTGGAGGCAACAAGGCAGGCCCTTCCCCCGCCCCTTTTTTGAAAAGAATCCTAGGATTCATTTCGTGGAAGTTCTGATTCACAAGGTCCAGGGCGGGGCTAAGAGATCTATATTTAGGTTCCCAGGTGATTCATACTCTGCTGATATACATGAAACAACATTCAAGAAAGAAAGCACTAGAAGAAATTAACTTAGCCTGGTCCAATGAGACAGACAAGACTTTGCAAAGTGTGCTGGTGTAATCCAGCAAAACCACCTTGGGAGCTTGTTAGGAAATGTTACAGATTCCACCCAGAATCTACTGCATTTGTGTCCCTAGGGGCTGGGGTCAGGAAAGGTATTATTTTAGGCAAGATCCCCAGTGATTCTTATACCCAGCAGAATTAGTGAAGTGCTTTAAAAACACATGGTACTGGTAACTGAGATGAATCTAGTAGAATGATCCAATAATCATCATAGTAGAATGATCAATAATGATCACTGAACTCCGGCAGACAGAGCCTGAAGCCCTGAGTAAAAAGCCAAACACCAAAAGGAAAAGGCCTTGTCTCATGGAGCTTCTGTTAACAGGAAAAATAAACATACAACATGGTCTGTCTCGCCACCCCCACCCCCAGACGCCAAATTCATCTATTGTCCATGTTAAGAGGTGATTTAAGTTGTGAAGTTTTGTTCTCATGAGTGACATCAGGTTCCCTTAGAGAGATCAACAGAATAAGTTCATGCTGGCCCTTCTGTCTTTCATCACATGATGACGTGTCCCCTCTTTCTCTCAGATGATGTGGCATTAAAGTGCCAACCTGGAAGCAGAGATCAGATTCGCCCTACACAGAAAAGCCAATGGTCCTTGTTCTTGGATAGCTCAGCTTACAATTCCCCAGAAAACTGTTCTGTTCTTTAGCTGCCAATGAAAACTGGGGAAATCCTCCCATATGGTGTCCAAAGCCACTCAGAAGAGATCTACAGGGGAATGACTTTGGATAGAAACAGTACAAAGTTCGGAGCAGAGACTAAAGGAATGACCATCCAGAGACTACCCCACTTCCATCCCGTAAACAACCACCAAACCCAAACACTATGGCAGATGCCAACAAGAGCCTGCTGACAGGAGCCTGGTATAGCTGTCTCCTGTGAGGCTCTGTCAGTGCCTGGCAAATACAGAAGTGGATGCTCACAATCATCCATTGGACGGAGTACAAGGTCCCCAATGAAGGAGCTAGAGGAAGTACCCAAGGAGATGAAGGGGTCTGAAGCCCCATAGGAGGAACATCAATAAGAACTAACCAGTACCCCCAGAGCTCCTTGAAACTAAACCACCAATCAAAGAAAACACATGGTGGAACTTGTGGCTCTAGCTGCGTATGTAGCAGAGGATGGCCTAGTCGACCATCAATGGGAGGAGAGACCCTTGGTCCTGTGAAGGTTCTATGCCCCAGTATAGGGGAATGCCAGGACTGGGAATGGGAGTGGGTGGGTTGGTGAACAGGGGGAGGGGGGAGGAGATAGGGGATTTTCAGAGGGGAAACTAGGAAAGGATTACATTTGAAATGTAAATAAAGAAAATATTTAATAAAAAAGAAATGTAAATAAAGAAAATATCTAATAAAAATATTTTTTTTAATAAAAGGTATATGAAAAGATGCTGAAGATGCAGAAAAGGGGACAAAAGAACCACTGGTAAGGAAAGAGGACCATAGTGTCCCCACCAGGAAGAAGAGAACCACAGTGTCCCCACAGGGGAGAAGAGAAGAGAACTGAAACATCAATGGGCTGCTGCCAAGAGAAGGACGCAGGCCCTTAGACCACAGCAAAAAAGAACCTGGACAGGAAGTAGCTGTTCTGGGTAAAAGCTGAGACTTAAGCACCCACAATCCTACCATAGGTGGAGGGAAGTCGGGATGATAATAGACTGAGAACTCTCCAGTACAAACATAATATGAGCTGGACAAGTAACCTGATACTTTCTATAGTCCATTGAAGACGTAAAAGGAAAATGGTGAAATTAAATTTCAATATATATTATTTAACAACCTCCATAAAATATTATAACATGTAATCAATATAAAAATATTGAGCCATATTTATATACTGAGTTTATGGCAGCCAGACATACATACAGACTTCATACAGAGTGTATAATTTTCGACTTGCCTTTCAAATGCTTACAGCAGAATGCAGTCACTGGAACCCACATTGGCCAGCATAGCCCTCAACAATGCTTTGGGAGCATTTCTCACTAAGGAAAGGCAGGAAAATGGAGGCACATGCTAATGCTCCTCCCACTATAGTCTAGTGAAGCAGCAGGTGTTAGTACTGTTACCACTGCCCAGGGTTAGGTGTGGTTGGTCAGGACTAACTCAACATGAGCAAAGAGCACAAGGTGGCACTGCCAGTGACTGGATGACAAATGCAGCTTCTTCTGGGAAAGTTCTGTAGCTGATTCTCTAGCTCTTCCTTACAAACACTGGAACTTCAATATTAGTTGAGGTTGGAATTGGGGTGAGATGTGGGGGCCAGGTCAAACCATTGATCACATATTGTTTACTCCTTGCTGAATGGGATTCTTGGTATCTCTCACAGGCATAACTAAACCCTGTACAAAGACTAGATCAACAAACCACTGTTCACAAGATTTTAAAATTTATCACATGAGGACAATACAATTTTTCCTTCCAAAGGAGTATTTAATATAGTAATGTTTTTATCACCATGATCACCATCACCATCTCTTGAGAATTAAATCCAGTTTCTCATAGAAGGTGTCTTCTCATTCTGTTTTGTTCACTCCAAGTTAAAATAATAGCTCAACTATATTTACAAGGAGGTAATTCACCAAGTATTATAATATGAGGCATACTCAAAAAGCCACTGATCCTCATGTCTCACGATCTGCTAAGATGCTCTGTCTAGGGTTCATCAGCCAAGAGAATGGCAGGGGGCACAAAGCTGACCGACGGTGGAGCCCAAGGACTCACACTCAGCGCTGCCTTGGCCCAGGGCCAGTTTTACAACCCCAATGGCCTGCTCTCAGTTTTGCTTTGGAGTATGAAGAGGTTTATGAAGCATACTTTGGAAACTAGAAAGTGTTGACACTATTTTTCTTGACATTATTGCTTATAACAAACAAATAAACCCTGATGTCTCCACAAAGCAAACAGTTTATGAAAAAGAAAAGATGCTTTCTATACCTAAAGAAATTCATAAAGTGGATCCGCAAAGTCCTTTTCCCAACATCTTATCTATAGGGCCGCCCTAGTCAGTGCTTTCTCTTCTCTGCAGAGTGGCCTACACATCAGTTGCTGTCATTGTGCGATGGAGGGGTAGATAGGCAACTCTGAATCAAAAGTCCTTTGCAACTGTCCCTTCTAGTTACCATCTAGCTAAGAGATTTGGAAAATTGATTTGTCTTTGTTGAGCATCAATTTCTTTACCTGTTTTTCTAAAAAGAGCCATGGTTGTTGTCTCAGTTAGGGTTTCTATTGCTTTACTAAAACATCTTGACCAAAGCAGCCTGGGGAGGAAAGGGTTTAGTTCACCATAAACTTCTGTATCACAGCCCATTAGGAAGTCAGAGTAGGAACTGAAGAAGCCAGGGAGGAATACTGCTTACTGATGGGCTTCCTCACCCAGCTTTCTCATACCACTCAGGACCACCAGCCAAGAGGTGGTTGCCCAGAGCAACGTGGGCTGTACCACATTGATCAATTAAGAAAATGCACCACAGGCTTTCCACAGGCCAATTAGCTGGTAGCATTTTCTCTTTGAGGTTTCCTCTTCCAAAATGTCTCCAGCTTGTGTCAAGTTGATATAAAACTAGCCAGCACAGCTGTCTTGGGTAGAGGTCTGTTCATTTTTCCCCTGGGAAGAAAAGACCTAGAGATGCCAGGATCAACCACCATATACAGTCAGAGAATAGAGCCATAGCGGAGGCTGGCAGAACTAACAGTGATGGGACTGAGTTTTCAGAATACTCTGTCTCTGATCAAGATGTCCCTAAAGTTTGGAGTTGTCAGGGACATCAGTAAAACGTTCATCCCCCCCGTCCCCCGCAACCCTCTTGCTATTTGCAGTTGCCCTGCCTGTCTGTTAAAAATGAAAAGGTCCAGGATTCACAGAATCGCTTCTCAAGATGGTGTACTTTATGAGTTATTGTACAACCAGGTCCCTGCACTCTGTCAGAGACATTTTCTATAAACAATAAGCTGCATAAAAGTTTAATACGTCATATCTGTTTATTTAGGGAACAGTATTAAAGTATAAAGCTGAAAGCATTAACGTATCTATAACTTTTGTGCAGTGCCACTGTTTTTCAGGTACAATGATGTTCTGAAGAGTGACACAGTATGGAAGGCTGGAGTGGTTAGAGACAAGCAGCTGAATTGAGACTCCCACACAAGAATACACCATCTCAGACCACAGTGTGGTGTGGCTGTGTCACGCATGCGTTCTAGCATGAGGAGGAAGCACCCTCCAAAGTTCATTTCTAATATTTTCTTATCTAGTAATAAGTTAAAAAATAAAAGGGGGAAATAGATGGAACAGGACCATAACAAAAGGAAAGATATAGTCAGTATACTAGCAGTATCAGTATAAACTCAAAGGAATGGAAGCAAAAGGAAAAACAAAAACAGAAAAGGAGGTGGCATCTGATGACGGCCACAGGACTGATGCCATTTTCCTAAGGACAATGTAAGTAGATGTGTGTTGTGTTACTTTAGGTAAAGCAGGAGGGACAGGGATCAGCAGCTGTTAAGTGGAGAACTGTGAGAAAGCAGCCATGTCCTTCTTCATTTCAAAGGTTCTGTGATGTCCCTTCTCTAGGCCTTTCCCTCTTCCATTTCAGTCAAAGGGTAGATCTTAAGGGGAGAGAGAACCAGGCTTGTGGACTGTGCTACATCCATAGATACAAATACTATGGATTTTTCCTTTAAAATAACTTAATATTTTATTTCCGTAGGGCTGAGTATGTAGCTCATTGTAGATAAGTGCTTCCTAAGAACTCATGAAGTCCTAGGTTTGTGCCCCAGCACTACACAATCTGGGTATGGGGGTACACATGAGAAAGCCAGCCCCTGAGGAGAAGGAAGTGGCAGGGCTGGGAGATCAAGATCATCTTCTGCTACACAGTGAGCTTGAGGCCAGCCCAGGATACATGAGATCCTGTCTCAACAAAGAAAAATAAATTCTTCCCTTTGAAGTGTGACCAAGAAGCTGTTGTATACAAATCTAGGGAAATACCTGTGAGTTGCTGCAAAGAATGTAGCTCTAAAGGTTGTATCTGTGAAAAATCAAGGAAGCTATCGTGTAGGAAGTATGCACTTCACAGGGATTTTCCAGTTTACATTCACCTCCCCTTGAGAACCTAAAAATAAATCTTGACCAACCTGAGGCTACTGTTGACTCTCTGGTGCAGACAAGTATGACAAAACATGGAATTTTAAAAAATTCATTCATTTGGGTCTGTAGTGACACAGTGATCTACTGATCACTATTAGAGTTGTATGAAATTCACTTAAATTTGATCAGATAAATATTAAAATACACCTTTTGGAAATTTGGTGTGTCTCCACGGCCCCCTTGTTAAAAAGCACCTCCTCTACAAGCCTGCATTCGAGGTGCGGACTGCTGTGACTTCTCATGTGGCTGAGCTTAAGACCTTGGACAGGAAGGGAGAGGAGAGTGGTAGGTATGACATGTTCCACACGCACAGGTAGTAGGACTAACTAAAAGACAGCCGAAAGAAGCCTGGATATTAGTGAGAAAGCACAAAAGGGCAGAAAAAGACATCACAGTCATCTTATCTCATTTCAAATTTCTTTCTAGAGCTGGCCCTCCGCCTAGGGTTATGGAAGAAATAGCTCTTGCTATTTTCTTTGAGCACAGACAATCAGGGCCCCTCTTTCCAAGACTTGTATCTCCTGATAGGAACAGCTTTTTTGGACTTGTTTGGGAACCTCATCCCTATCATGACATCGTTTCCTTGGGAAAATGAGTGTGGATTCTAAATCATCTATTTATTAATGTATTTTCCAAACACAGCCCTATTCACACATTGGACTCTATGCTGTCATTGTGGGTGTTCTGTGGTACATAGACTCCTAGAAATTTAGGCCTGAAAAGTCTGCTATCTCCCAACTCCTAAGACCTCAGAGAAATGACTGGCTTTACCCTCCAGAGTCTCATTCCAGCAGGAGTCTACTGACAGTTGCTGTAATTCCTAGGTGCTTAGCTGGGTAGTCTCTGCAACTGGTCCATAGAGTGCCACAGGACCAGTTGACTACATGGGGCCTTATCATTTAGCCTTTTGCAGTTTGTGTAGTTGCAAAATACAGTTGAGATAAGCAGAAGCACACAAAAACAAGGACCTAACTTCTGGAAGAATATTATGTGCAGATGAGAATTACCAAGTATTACTCTCAGTCCTAGACCATGAAGAAGACATACAATCATTCACTAATCTAGCAGTGCAGCATGTATATAAACTCTTCTCTGGGGGAAAAGGAAATGATGGTGATAATTAATACACACAAGTGCTTCAGCATTTATAAGCCACATTAATATTTATTATTTCACTTGACTGGTAGGAAGACTTAGCAGGGCTTGTATTGGAGCATATCACATTTATCTCTGTGGACCAAGTCAGAGACTAGTTTCCAAAGGCCAAATGCTGTGTCTGAGGTCTGCTAGCGAGTGATGGGGGATGCAATGGTCAAGGCCAGGTCTTCATGTTAACTCCAATACCCTTTCTCCTGTTCTATTCCACACTATGCTTTTCCTAATTAATCTGTAGTATAATTGGTCACTGAGGACAAATTTCATGTCTCTGAACATAGAAGCAACATTATGCAAAAGAAGGATTAGAGGCCAGATATGTCATTTTCTATTACCCTAGTTTAGAGTCTTTTAATTCACTAATGGGCCTGTTACCTTCAGGTGATGAAATACAATGTATCTCATTTGCAATACTACTGTTGAAATTTTGGGAGACTTTTATTGTTAAGAAAGAAGAATAAGACCTCAGATTACTATAATGAATATCCAATATTTAATCTTTAAATATTATCTAAGCTGAGAAATATTTTTTCCTAATTTTCTGTGTCAGAGTCTAGAAAAATGAACCAACAAAACCCATGTTCATCCTTATCACCAGAGTTTTTATCAAAAGCCTTTTAAGGGACGTAGGGAGGGATGCCTCGGGAAAGGGTCCCTCTAAAGGGGACTGTCCTACAGTCTGCACTATGTCAATCTGTCCCTCACTATCTGTTGACCATGTGCTGATCCTGACACTGGATTCCAGCTAACTGGAGAAGGAACTGGCAGTCAGCCTCTGCAGTGCCAAGCACTGTGAGAATGCTTTAGCATTAAACAACAGCCTGTCTTAAGAGATCCATTCAACTTAGTGCTTAAATCTTGTCTTTGACAGGATGTTTCAGTATTGCTTCTACAGACACAATGCTGTAGTAAGGACCTATCCTGTGCAGATGACAGTTATTTTCATAGGAAAACACCAATGTCTTAGTGACATCACTGAATATTTCATTACAGGAGGCAAAAGGGAAAACTGGTCCCTAAAGGGGACTATTATGAAATCTAGATGGTGAAGCAAGAGATTGTAGATTTCCCTTAAACCTAAGGAGCATAATTAGCATGATTCTGGTCAACATACAGAATAAAAAGGACCCCATCCCTCAAAATAATAAATTATAGAAAAATACTTACATAAAAATATATCAATATTTTTCATGATAAAAATCATTATGGAGGTCAAAGCACCCGGAGTTGATTCTGTGCCACAGTGCTCCACACCCAAATATTGCCTGAAGAGAGGTGTTCTGCTAGGAGTGTGGACAAGCCTGTGAGTACAGGTAAGGCCAGCACTTCTGCTCAGAGACCTGCCTGGAACCCTCAGAACACAGAAACCAAGGAGCAGCCTGGGATAGGATGCTTCCAGTTTCTGTCTGTGCCCAGAGCTGACCATGTGCCACACTGCTCCATACCAAACACTGACAGGAGAGAGCTGGCCTTCCAGGAGTGCAGACATGTCTGTGAACACAAGTAAGACAACTACTTCTGCTCAAATTCCTGGCCCAAGAGGGACCCTTACAGAGTCATTACGACACAGGAACCAAGGAACAGCCTGGGATAGGATCCTTCCAGTTTCTGTCTGTACCCCGGAGCTGACCCTGTGTCACAGCTCTCCAAACCCAAATTCCTCCCGGAGAGAACTGGTCTCCCAGGAGTACTGACCCCAGTCTTGCAGGAGGGACAAGCCACAGTCAGAGACAGCAAAACCAGCTAACAACAGAGATAACTAGATGGTGAGAGGAAAGGGCAAGAACATAAGCAACAAAAAACAAGGCGATTTGGCATTATCAGAACCCAGTTTTCCCACCAGAGCAAGTCCTGGGTACCCCAACACATAGGAAAAGCAAGACTCTGATTTAAAAATCACATCTCATGATGATGATAGAGGACTTTAAGATGGACATAAATAATTCCCTTAAAGAACAACAAGAGAATACAGGTAAAAGAAGAAACAGGAAAATCTCTTAAAGAATTACAGGAAAAAAACCAAACAGGTGATAGAATGGAACAAAATCATCCAGGATCTAAAAATGGAAATAGAAACAATAAATAAATCACAAAGGGAGACAACCCTAGAGATAGAAAACCTAGGAAAGAGATCAGGAGTCACAGATGCAAGCATCACCAACAGAAAACATGAGATAGAAGAGAGAATCTCAGGTGCAGAATATACCATAGGAAACATTGACATAACAGTCAAAGAAAATGCAAAATGCAAAAAGCTCCTAATGCAAAACATCCAGGAAATCCAGGGTACAATGAGAAGAACTAAGGATAATAGGTAAAGAAAAGAGTAAAGATTTCCAACTTAAAGGGCCAGTAAATATGTTCAACAAAATTATAGAAGAAAAGTTCCCTAACCTAAAGAAAGAGATGCTAACAAACATACAAGAAGCCTACAGAACTCCAAATAGGTTGGACTAGAAAAGAAATTCCTCCTGTCACATAATAATAAAAATAACAAATACACTAAACAAAGAAAGAATACTAAAAGCAGTAAGGGGAAAAGGTCAAGTAACATATAAAGGCAGACCTATCAGAATTACACCAGACTTCTCACAAGTGACTATGAAAGCTAGAAGATCCTAGGCAGATGTCATACAGACCCTAAGAGAACACAAATGCTAGCCCAGGCTTCTATACCCAACAAAACTCTCAATTACCATAGATGGAGAAACCAAGATATTCCATGACAAAACCAAATTTACATAATATCTTTCCACAAATCAAGACCTGCAAAGGATAATAGATGAAAAACTACAACACAAGGAGGGAAACTACATACTAGAAAAAGCAAGAAATTAATCTTCTTTCAACAAGCCCAAGAGAAGAGAGCCACACAAACATAATTTACTAAAGCTCAAAGCACATATTATACCTCACACAATAACAGTGGGAGATTTCAACACCCTACTCTCCTCTCATCAATGGACAGATCATGGAAACAAACTAAATAGACACATTGAAACTCAAGAAATTATGGACCAACCAGATGGATTTAACATATCTATAGAACATGTCATCCTAAATCAAAAGAATGTACCATCTCAGCACCTCATAGCACCTTCTCCAAAACTGACCATATAATTGGTCACAAAACAGGCCTTAACAGATACAAAAATACTGAAATAATCCCATGCATCCTGTCAGATCACCATATACTAAGGCTGGTCTTCAATAACAACAAAAACAACAGAAAGCCCACATACAAATGGAAGCTGAACAATGCCCTACTCAAAGATAACTTGGTCAAGGAAAAAATAAAGAAAGAAATTAAAGACTTTTTAGAATTTTATGAAAATGAAGGCACAACATACTCACATTTATGGGACACAATGAAAGCAGTGCTAAGAGGAAAAGTCAAAGCTCTGAGTGCCTCCAAAAAGAAACTGGAGAGAGCATACATTAGCAGCTTGGCAGTACACCCGAAAGCTCTGGAACAGAAAGAAACAAATACATACAACAGGAGTAGACAGCAGGAAATAATCAAACTCAGGGCTGAAATGAACCAAGTAGAAACAAAAAGAACTATATAAAGAATCAACAAAACCAGGAGGTGCTTCTTTGAGAAAAATCAACAAGATAGATAAACCCTTAGCCTTACTAACTTGAGGGTACAGAGATAATATCCAAATTAACATAATCAGAAATGAAAAGGGAGATATAACAACAGAAACTGAGGATGTTAAAAAAAGTCATCAGATTCTACTATAAAAGCCTATATTCAACTAAACAGGAAAATATGGATAAAATGAACAATTTTCTAGACAGATACTAAATATCTAAGTTAAATTAGGATCAGATAAACCATCTAAACAGTCCCATAACCCGTAAAGAAATAGAAGCAGTCATTAAAAATTTTCTAAAAACAAACAAACAAACAAAACCAACAACAACCCCCCCCCCAAAAAAAACCCAACCCAGGATCAGATAGATGGCTTTAGTGAAGAATTCTATCAGACCTTCAAAGAAGACCTAATACCAATACTCTTCAAACTATTTCACAAAATAGAAACAGAAGGAACACTTCCTAATTCGTTCTACGAAGCCTCAGTTATACTGAGTATTTTCCCTTGGAGATGGAACAGCTTCTGTCTAATCAAGAACTTGTCACAATTTCCTTTCATAAAGGACTTCACAGAGGTTTGTTTTCTTCTATCATGTTTAATGTTTCAAATAGATTTTAAAAAACTGGTTGAGTGCATATTACTTTTAGCTTCAGAAGATATGTATATTTAAGAGGCATTTAACTATTATACATTATTTCGATGACTTAAAAATGCCAATACACAGTCGGCACCTGTGAGAGGGCAGACTGCAGAAGGAACACAGCTTCTGGGACAGACCCCGTTTCTGGCTCTAGACATCCGGACACCTTACGGCCAGAGGAGAGGTGTCCGCCCGGGAGGACTCTCACTGCCTGACTTGGTAAGGGAGCCATCTTGACTCTGGGTTGCCCAGGTTTCAGTCTGCACTGGTGAGAGTGTGGCCTGCAGAAGTTACACAGCTTCTGGGACAGACAGAAGCAACACTGCTTCTAGGACAGACCCTGTTTCGGGCTCCAGATATCTGGGCACCTTTCCCGCCAAAGGAAAGGTAGCCACCCGGGAAGGCTCTATCCACCAGAGCAGGTGAGAGAGCCATATTGTGTCCAGGGTCCCTCAGAGTCTAGTCTGTGCAGGTGAGTGTGCAAACTGCAGAGGGGACACATCTTCTGGGACAGGCCTCGTTTCGGGCCTACATCTTCAGCCAGGAGGCAGGTCTGAACACCAGGCCTCTGTGTACCTTCCCTGCAAGAGGAGAGCTTGCCAGTGGAGAGTACTCTGACCACTGAGACTCAGGAGAGAGCTGGACTCCCAGGACTGCTGACAGAGGCTAACAGAATCACAGGAGGAACAAGCTCNAACCAGAGACAACTATAACAACTAACTCCAGNGATTACCAGATGGCGAAAGGCAAACGTAGGAAGCTTACTAACAGAAACCAAGATCACTCACCATCATCAGAACCTAGCACTCCCACCTCAGTCAGTCCTGGAAACCCCAACACACCCGAAAAGCAAGACTCGGATTTAAAATCATACCTCATGATGCTGGTAGAGGGCATTAATAACTCACTTAAAGAAATACAGGGAAAAAGCGGCTACAACGCCGAGCGAAGGAGGTAGGAACCCAATTTCCAGAAGCAGCTTGGTAGGGCACCATGGCTGGGAACACCACCATCGAGGTGGTAAAGTGCAAGATCCAGGTTCTGCAGCAGCAGGCTGATGATGCGGAGGAGAGGGCCGAGCACCTCCAGTGGTAAGTGAAGGGGGAAAGGCGGGCCCGGGAGCAGGCCGAAGCTGAGGTGGCCTCCTTGAACCATAGGATCCAGCTGGTTGAAGAGAAGCTGGACCACGCCCAGGAGCACCTTGCCACTGCTTTGCAGAAGCTGGAGGAAGTGGAGAAGGCTGCTGATGAGAGTGAGAAAGGTATGAGGGTGATTGAAAATCTGGCTCTAAAAGATGAAGAAAAGATGGAACTCCAGGAAATCCAGCTAAAGGAGGCAAAGCACATTGCAGAAGAGGCAAACAGGAAGTATGAAGAAGTGGCTTGTAAGTTGGTGATTATTGAAGGAGACTTGGAATGCATGGAGGAACATGCAGAGCTGGCAGAGTCCCATTGCCGAGAGATGGATAAGCAATGATGGACCAGAACCTGAAGTGTCTGAGTGCTGCTGAAGAAAAGAAGTCAAGTATGAAGAAGAAATAAAGATTCTTACTGATAAACTCAAGGAGGCAGAGACCCATGCTGAGTTTGCTTAAACATCGGTAGCCAAACTGGAGAAGACCATTGATGACTTGGAAGATAAACTGAACTGCACCAAAGAGGAGCATCTCTGTACACAAAGGATGCTGGACCAGACCCTGCTGGACCTGAACGAGATGTAGACCTCCCCCATCCCTGCCCTGCAGCTGCTCCTCCCTCTGACCTTGACTCCAATGGAGGCTAGCCTCCTGAAGCTGACCTTGACACAGAGGGCTGATCTTTTTAACTGAAGGCTGCTTTCCCTCCTGCCACCCCCTCTACCCCTCTTGTCTTTTTCACAAAACTGTATCAGCCTCTTCCCAGAGTTTTGGGAACAATATTTAAGGGAATGTGAGCACAACGCAGTGTCTTCAATGCAGTTGTGATATGCACATTGTGATTACTTTTTGTCTTAGCAACCAT
>NC_034592.1:119967823-119985749 GCF_900095145.1 Mus pahari | reverse complement strand
AAAATGTCAATACTGAGTTGTATATTTTAAAATCAATTTTATTTAATTTAAAAAAAATAAGAATCATTATGGAAAAGACACAGACTTCTGCTTCGTATCAATGACATTAATTGAAAGACAAATGATAAGCTCACTAAGAATTACTCTTGTTTGTTTGCTTGTTTTTCTTTTCTTTTATCCAGCCTTTGTCCCTCTCCCACAGTTCCTCACCCTGTTCCTCCTCCCCTCCCTGTTCTGGATAGGATGCTCCCACACTCCCTGAGTCCTCAAGTCTCTAGAGGCTTTGACGAATCTTCTCCTACTGAGGCCAGACAGGCAGTTCTCTGCTACTTGATTAAAAAAAGAAAGAAAGAAAGGAAGGAAGAAAGAATATTTTACATAGTAAGTAGAAATATATCATCAATAGAATCTCAATAGGAAAGCAGAAATGAACTAATATAAATAAACAGGGTCTTCGCTAAAATAAATATCCATTGACCTCAGTTATTATGGCTGAAGTAATAATAAAGATTAGGTTAGTAACGACAATTATTTTGGGCTGGGAGTCAAAGGTAATTTTCACATTCCTTGTGCGTATTCATATTTAATCTTTGGATGTAATGAACTTCTAGGATTTTGATAGCTTCCTGCTAAGGAATAAGCAAGATTGAACTATAAGAAAATGGGAACTAGTAAAGAGCCTTTCTTCTAAACTCAAGTCCATTCCCAAGTGTTACAGAAATGTCTTGACAGTTCCATGTAATTTACCATGAACCATAAGTATAAATAGAGACAAGAATGGCTTCCTAAAGCCTGACACTTCATACAAAACTTGGAAACATCATAGACTACTTAGCTCCTCACAGGGCATAGAAGTTAGTACACTCAAATTTTTATGTAGTCCATTTCTTCTGTTTTTTTTTTTTTTTTGTTTTTGTTTTTTTAATTTGTGCTTCTTCCATTTTAAAAAACCTAAGGCCTAAAATGTTTTCTTAAAACGTGTTTATTTCCCCTAAAATAAAATGACTAGATTCTACAGGATTGTTGCTACATTAAATAAAACTACTTTGTGTAAAAATCACATTAAAATTCTTATTTAGTGTATATTTATCCTTTTTTTTTTTCTTGACAAGGCTTTTTGAGATAATGTGGCACCCTCTCCTTCATAAGCCCAGCAGAGGTTGGACCATGCACAGCTGAGGGGTATAAGACATATGCTAGATATAATTTAGCTTACAGTAGTTTATTGCTTGATACTGATTTTTATGTCAGTATTATATTCACAAATGAGAAAGTTAGTTTGTTTGTTGTAAACAATAGCCTGGCTTAGGAGATGTACTGAACTTAGTGTTTAAATGTTGTTGATTTCCAGGACCTCTTAGCAATCCTTCCATATAGTCTGTGTTACAGAGTGGACCCTGCCCTAGTGCTCCTAAGTCCGTGTGTGCGCACGCGCGTGCGCATGCATGTGCGTGCCACTCACACACCTGATACTATTTTCATAGCTCAGCCACAACTCAGATGAAGGAGAAGATAGAAATCCCCAAAACTCTTAGTGCATGGGTCTGCTTTTAGGCAGCACTAACACTATGTGTCATTTTCTAATTTCTAATTGGATCTTAGACTTTGACTCATTAAAGGTTTAAAACAAAGAGTGGAAATCTAAATTCTGGGCTTTAGTCTTTAAATTCACAGCTTCTACTCTATGACTGATTTAAGGTGACCAGGACAGTCAATAGTGGTGTCAATCTCCCAGATTATAAGCAGCTAGAGGGCAGCAGTATTTTCTTATTTTTGTGTCACTGAAACTCAGCAGAGACCTTGGTACAGAGCCAGCACCCAGAACATTCTGTTCAATGTAATGGTCAGATCGAATGGGAACTATGGTCTCCAGAGACTAGGAGTGGCTTGTAACCAACACACAATCAAACAGTAGCTTTTCAATGACCCTGAAATGTCCCAGATATATACAGAGGTCCATGGTTATTTACATAACTTCAATAAAGAAATCAAAGAAACTAGTAAGTAATATCAGTGTTCTCTAAACCTCCAGGGTTTTACAACTGAAAAAGGGCAGTCTCGACACAGGAGACTTAAGTTTGGGAAGTGTGTTTGTGTGTGTGTGTGTGTGTGTGTGTGAGAGAGAGAGAGAGAGAGAGAGAGAGAGAGAGAGAGAGAGAGAGAGAGAGAGAGAAGCCAATTTTGTGGAGTATCTCCAAGTACAGTAAACTCTGACTTGATGCTCTTTATGCTGCCAAGGAAAAAGTGAAGAGAACAAACAAAGGTAAAAACTGTCAGGAAGACTCTGGCTCCACAGCCAGCAGTAGGTCAAATCTGAGGCTACAAGAGTTTTGAGATTTCTTATGAGAAACTCTAGTAAGAATAATACAGTGACTCATTTCATAATAATGCCCTTGCTTCCCAAAGTACACAGCTCAGTTCCCACATCCCAAGCACATGGACAGGGTGCAGGGCTATTGCAACCGGAGAACCTTCCTCAACTGTCTGTGCCCACATAGGCAGATAGAGTTGACAAAGTGGGAACAGACTTCACTGGCATGGTGGTAAAGGGACAGCAAGAACTACTTTCACTCTGCTCTGTAGAGGAAGGGTATCTCTCTGCTTCCTTTGTCCTGTGTGATCTGGTATATGTTCTTCAATGCAGCTATCTTGAAGAACTGGGGTGCTAAATCCTGCTGCCTTCCTAGTCTGAAGGCTGAAAGAGTCCCCTGGCAAAGCAGTTTTCAATAGATGCTCTCAGGTTTCCTAACAAATTCTCACTTAAGACAAAGGTGATCCAGAGAGCACGGGGAACTTAAGGAGAACTCCTTAATGGCTACAGTCCCAGTAAGAGGTCGAGGCTGCTCTCAGGTAGAAAATCACCCCATCACCATCACTTCTGTGGATGGCAAAACAGTGGGTTATATAAACAATTATAAGAAAATAACTCTAGTTTATTGCCAATATAGTTACATGGGGAGCCAAGTTCCCAAGCCTTGCCTAGTCAGAAATTCCTTAGAATGATAAGCAAGAGAGAATGAGATGGACCCTGTGTTTTTGTAAACATCAATGTAAAATGGAAAGAAATTCAAATGCTTGGAAGAGACTTTGGATGTTTGAAGTACATCATGAGAATTAATCTGTTCTTTCTCTGCCAGGAGGCATCAGGGAGGGCGAGGTTGTTTATTGATCTCTAAATAGCTGAGACAGGTGAACTCTGAAGAGGTCAGATATCAGTGGCAGAAAAGACGGTATGACTGGCCTGATGAGGGATTTGCAGGAGGGCCTGGGCATTTTATAGCTTCTAGTGACAACATACCTGAGAAAGTGGTGGGCTGAAGAACCTGAGGAGGGGATGTGCTCAGCTGAAGTTGGAACACTTGTGGCAGTGGAGATATAGGGGTAGTACTGGCTCTTGTTTTTGTTGCTGGGAAAGTGTGTATGTGACTGGAAAGGAAGCCATAACCAAAAAGAGCCACCAAAACCAACAAAAGAACCATGTGATATAAAAAGCATTTTCCTATAAGTTAATATGGTCAACTTTGATTGTGTACCTATTAAAGATCAGAACATGTTAAAGATAAGGAAACCAAACTCCCCATGTAAAATATCCAGGCTGGTTAAGGATGAAAGTTCTCAATAATCAGGAAGTTCTCTGGATTACAGGATTTATATAACAGCAGCTACAGAAAACTTACATCTGTACAAATACCAGAGCCCCTAAGGGGATAATGTTTCCTTTGTATTCAGATGCTTTAATCCCTCTTTAACAATTTAAGATATTAAATATTAACAATACACATCAGATATAAGATCTGATTTCTCCTGTATTCCATCTGCAAGTAATAACATTCTGGTAGAATAATTGTTTTTTTAAACCACAGATCAATTATTTCTTGCTCTGAAAAAGTCAGTTAAGAAGTATTTATTAAAATATACCCCAACAATATTACTCTAGTATTTATTAATCTTCTAAGATAATACAATGTCATGGAAATATTTCAAAGAATAAACGTTTAACGCCTTTGGCCAGATTTGCTTCACTGATCTTATTTTATATACATATCTAGAGTGGTTTTGATGGATGAAGAGGAAATAAAAGGGTTGCACTGGCTTTTTTGAAAGGATTCTCTGCTCAAAACAAAGGAACAAAGGAACTAAATGCAAGTATGAATTTTCAGCTCCTGACTTCTTCTGGGTCTCTATTGTCTCAGAGGCTCTTATGTATTTACTTAAGATGAGATAAGAAACTGATTTTAAACTATGTGAGCCAAATTTCAAATTTCATATGGGTTAAAAAATAATAAACAGGGATAATCTAATATCCCCATAAATTATTTTAGAAGCATAATAATCATGTCATACTTAATGGCTGGGTTAATGTCTTCTCTCTATATTTTTTTTTCCTGTTCATTGAAGGTTCAAGCTGTAGACCTAAAATTTTTTTAAGGGCAAGTTAAATAGACTAAAGTGTGATTGAAGCAAGATACATATACAAATAATAAGGATACTGTTAAGAGTACATGTTAAGCTTAAAAGACACAGATGTAAGCTATATTTTTGAGTAGGTTTTCTACAGTTACTTGTCTCAATAGAGAACTCCTGTGAAACAGAGCAAGGCTCTGACAGAACTCAAGCCTAGCATGAGAAAGAGAGCCAGAGAGAATGAACTCTATTAGCTAGGAAATAATACACTGGGGAGAGCCACTCGTTCTCAGAAAAACCATCAGAGATTCACCATGGAATACAATTCAGAAGTCACTGACTGCAACGGAAAGTTCCAGTGGAAGCACAGATTTTTCACTTCTCTTCATTTACAATCACAAACACCATCAAGGTTGTCCTGGTGTGTTGCTGCCTCATTTAAAGTTGAAGGTTTTTCCTAGCAAACTAAATATTGAAGGTTTTGGAGGGGAAAGAAACAAAAACCCAACACATTAATCAACTCATTAACTGATCAAAGTTATCATGCAAAATGGGAGGCAAGGCATCTCTTATCTCTTCAAACATGCTGAACTGCTGATAATAAAAGATGGTCACTCAGTATTAAGCAGATTCTCTTACTTACGGAGCTTTTTTCATACATACCGATTTTTCATTCTGGTTTGCCCAAGTATCATGACCAAATGCAAGCTGACTAACACACACCACAAATCTCTCAGGAAATATACGAAGTTCTGTACAACACAAAGAAGATCAAGTTACTAAAAGCATTAACATCATGCAAGAAGACATCATTGTTGACTTTCTGTTATGGTTATATATACAGCACACACATGTGAGTGGGATCTCCTTTCCCTTCTTCTCTCTACAAGATTTCCACCACTTAGGCAGAGTGGGTTCTAGGAAGAGCCAGGGGGATGCAAACTGGTCTGAACTTGGAACATCCAGACAGGCTATTATAATTGTTCTCTGTGTTAGCATGCCCTTTTCTGTTTAGGAGTCCTAGTTAGGGAGAAATATCAGTGTTTTCTAATCAGCATCCAAACTTAAAGAAAAAAGCGGAAGAATGTGAGATATAAATCTAAAACTGTGACCCATTCACATATACATTGTATTCCTAGCTCTTGGGGAAAACTAAAGGGCTAATTTTGTACTATAGAGCAAGCTTCTGAGCTGAATTGGGATATGAAAACAACTGTTTCTCTTAGGAATTGGGTAGTCAATTAAGAGGATGGTTAAGTATGTAACAGTAGATATGGCATTAGACTTTGGTCACAGCAATCCACCTCTGCAGATTCTGACAGCAAAGCCATTGATGTCCAAGTGGGAACACAGAATGGAGCACAGAACAAGGATCCTTCAGTCAGTGATGGGAACACAGCATAAGCAGTGCCATCCATATCACCTCTTCTTTCACCTGCCTTCTCTGTCCATCTGTACACCGACCAAGCACCACTCAACTGTAGGACCGTGTCTAGTGTGATGTGTAACAGATACAAAGAATACCAATCTCCACTGAATGGGAAGGATTCTTTATCTCTTGGTACTTGCCACACTGCCTCAATCTTTTTTATATCACACACATACATTGTTACAAAAACAATCATTGCTCTAAAACAGAAAGATTCCCTCTCGAATGTGAGCATGTTTTTAAAAGAGAGGTCTAAATCTATTGTGAACCCTTTCAATATTCTACCCATGAGAGACACAGCTCCATTTGGTTCAATTGTTAGTTAAGCACAAAGGTGTTAATTATGCAAACACACAATATGAACACAGGTAACACCTTACCACCTGCTAGGTCCGAGTGTACCAAAAGACCTAGAAGAGTTAATGTTCCTGGAGTGGTTCTCCCTTGAGCCCTGGGCCTCTGCTGTTCCTGTGGTGACTACTGTACTAAACCACACACCTCATAACAACAGGGCAGATGTTCTAAGTAAAAGCTCCATCACCTGCCTCATTTTCTTCCCACTACCTAACATGGATGCTCTCCATGACTTCAGCCAACTTGTTGCTCTGGTCTCAGTCAACCGGAGCCTCTCATAGAAAGGTTTCCTTGCAGGTAAAGTCATGGGTATATCTAAAGTTTGACCCCATACAGATGTTCCATATGGGTGGAGGCCTCATATGGTTTTTGAAAAGCTCTAAGAACAAAATTATAAAATTTAATTTTGTTCATATTTATGTATTAGTTGTTGAAATAAATGATTGAGATTAAGTGTAAGCAGCTCCTGTCCTACTTTATGGAGGAAAAAAAGCCATAGAACTCAATTATCACTCCGTCTACTTTATATTTCTATTTTTCTTCTCAAAAATAAGAGTAATATATTATGAATACTTTGATAGTCAAATCAATTTAAAAGTTTCTTTTGTATCACTTTACTTGATTATGTAATTATTGATTTGTGTTACATTAATATTTAAATAAAAATTTAAACACCACCAATCCCAACCAGAATTTGTAAAGCTAGATTGCACTGTAACAGATGAAAGGTTAGCTTTTTGAGGTAAACAAATATAAGACCCTACTAAGTGGTTAATATAGGGGCTGGAAAGATGGCTTTGTGGTTAAGAGCATTGGCTGCTCTTCCAGAGGATCTAGGTTCGATTCCTAGCACCCATCATGGTGGTTCAAGGCCATTTGTAACTCCAGTTCCAGCACATCCATCACTATCTTCTAGTCTCCAAGGGCACCAAGCACAGATGTGTGACATAAATATACATCCATGAAAGCAGACCTCATACATAGAAAAGAAAATATTCTGTTTTTCTTTTAAAAAAAATGGCAATATATTTGATCAACATTCAAGAGTTAAGAAAATATAGATAAGCATGCACATGCTGTGAACAAACTTCCATCAAGGAAGTTTTTCTAAGGTTCTGATCTATTAGAGAGACTGGACATTATCTCCTTACTTCACTGTGGTTGATTGCACATGATATCACTTTCCATATCAGGACTTGTGCAGGTTAGAGTTGGAAGCTGGCCTCATTAAATACTTATGGAAGCTTTGCTGGCTCTGAGCTAGGAAAATGCTTTCTTGGAATTCATTTGCCCCTTTCCAAGGGCTCTGGGGTACACTCACCATGACAAAATGACTCATGCTCACCTGTTCACTGAGTCATCTGAAATGTCAGGAAAATGCTGTGATACCACAAAAGTGCATTGTTGTCCAGCTCTCTGTTTTCATGGGCAGTAAGCACAATGAATGGAGCAAAAGGGGTCATATACTCTTTGAAATAATAAATGGTGTAGCTACAGAAGCAAAGAGGAATATTTGTTCTCTAATTTTTTTTTTGTCACTCTTTTAGACAACTTGATTGTGAAAATGCCTGATGTACAAAATTAGATACCTTACCAGTATTCTGGGAGCTCTGGATACAACGAAGGTGTATCCCTCTCTTGAGGAAATAAGCTGTGATCTGAAAGCCATAACCTGTAAAATAAAAGGGATATCATTAGATTATAAATCTGAATGAATAGCGGGACCCTGCCCAATGCCTGTCATACAGTACCTACTCAATAATTAACAAATAATTAATAAACCAACAGAGACTTCATATGAGTGGAGAGAGCAATGCTATCATACTGGCTCTTCTAAAAGGCCCAAATCTGTGAAGTGGCTCAGTCACTTCATCTGTAAAACAGACCAAATGAGGTCTAACATGTCTGAAATTTAACGATTTCACATGAGTGACATACTAAGTCTAAACTGATGCACAGACCTGGTGATAGACGTACAAATAGGCACAGCCATTTTGAAAGAGTACTCAATACCTAAAGTTGAACTTACATAAATATGTGTATTTCTATAGTAGCAATCTTCACAATGGTCACAAACTGAAGTGAAGGTCCATCAAGAGTAGAATGTTAGCCAGACAAAGTGGCTTTAATCCCAGCACTTGGAAGGCAGAGGCAGGCGAATTTCTGAGTTTGAGGCCAGTTTAGTCTACAGAGTGAGTTCCAGGACAGTCAGGGCTACACAGAGAAACCCTGTCTCAAAAAAAAAAAAACAAAAACAAAAACCAAGAAACAAACAAACAAAACAAAACAAACAAAAAGAAAAAACTGTGCTTCCCTGAAAAATACGCAGGCTATAGCTAGTACATAAACCCTGCCTCAAACAGTTAATGTTATCTGTGAAGATGGAGACATTGCCATTGACTCTTCAGGTCTAACAGAACTTCATGCAATCCACAGAAAGTATTCATCTACCTTTCTTCCTCTTTCTTTTGTACCTCTCCTCCTGTTTCCCCTGGGTCAATGACTTTTCCTGAGAAGGTCAAGTGACTGTGCTTCTACTTACCACAGAGAGATGGAGTGAGAGTTTTCCAGAACTGAGCCAACTGAGAAAGGTGCTAAGTCTTCAAGACAGAGAGATGGAGAATCATCAGAGCAACCACAGGGAAATAAAGCTCTTGCTCTTTTTAACTCCATGACGAAGGTTGCTCTGAAACCATGTGCATAGTTAAAACACAACCAAGCACATTTCCTCTTTTATATTTCCTAGCCTTCCTAGCACCTTGCAAACAGGCTCAGGACTAAGAGAGCACAGACATGCTGCCCTGGCTAAACATGCAATGGCTTTGACAGCACAGCTCCTTCAGTGACGCATATTGTGAAATGACAGTGACATTTACCAAAGGATAATCTCTAGATTTAAGACGATCAAATACATTTTTCCAGACACAGTAAAAACCAGATTTTATTTCAGTTACATTGCTTGTTTCTACTAAGTTTTTAAAAATACATACAAAGTTGG
This sequence comes from Mus pahari, assembly GCF_900095145.1. Classification (NCBI taxonomy): domain Eukaryota; kingdom Metazoa; phylum Chordata; class Mammalia; order Rodentia; family Muridae; genus Mus; species Mus pahari. The sequence continues at coordinate 119,976,564 of NC_034592.1, read as the reverse complement.
TATTTCTGAGTGCTTTAAACAAGCATTTTGTTCTTTAGGTCACTGAGAAAATGGAAGCCACCGCATTTGTTTATTTGCCATACTGTTAGGGAAGGAATAGTTATAGGAGAGGAATTTGTGGCAACTTAGAACTCAAGAACAGAACAAAATTTAGAAGTGAATTTTCACAGAATTATTTATGAGTCTTATAAAGGACCAAAGAAGCAAGAGAATTCACACTAGCTTTCGATGGTCTGTAAGTATAAATTCTTCCTGACAAAATGTCAGCAACAGAAAGTTATGATCAGGAAGTGGTTAAAGGGAAAGCTGATCATGAAAGCCACTGCTCCGAGCCCACAGAGTTTGTTATTTAGAAGATACCACCTACCTGATGAAGAAACTCTCCACCAAAAAGTCCTAACCAGTAAACTAACCTATGCAATAAAAATTCAATACAATGCCTCCTCCTATGGAAACATAATACAAAACATATTCTAAGCAGTTTGTTAGCGAAACCACTGGGACAGAACCTGGCCCTGTACACCTATGTCCCCTGAGATAGAACTATGCACAAGAATCACTCCTCAGATAGCCAATACTAGGAGCAGTAAGTAGTCTTAGGACATGCAGCCTAATGGTCCTTCAGGTAAAATGGTAGGTTTAACATGTTAAAAAAAAAAAAAAAAAGATTTGCACCTGTTTAATCTAATTCCATTGGATATATGAAACTTTGTTTAGAGAGAAATGTAAATACAAATGGTACTGTGTCAGTTCTTAAGGCAAACGAATCTTGATATATGAACAGAGAAAATTACTGCCAACTGAAATATACTGAGCGGAAAGGCTTTGGGACGTGTTCCTTTCCACAGATAACAGGGAGAGATAACAACCTCATTCTTACCATTGTCCTTAATGCCATTGAGTTTACAAAGTTCAGTTGGCTACTGAGGCTTTGGACTTACTCAGGGTTAAGTCGAGGCTCCACCACTCTGCAGACAATGGTAACATGGCAAAGAATCCAGGGGGGTCCATTTCTTCCCCTCCATGTAGTACCCCCTGCTGGCTTCCTATATTTAAGTTCTAAATGCAGAAAATCAAATTATGTTGTCAGCCTTTGTTAGAGAAGTTTCCCACTGCAGCAGGCCACGATTAATAAAGAGACTCATAACTGGTCCAACTTCCAAGGATAGGGTAGAGTGCTTGGCCTGTAATGGGCCATTGATACTATCCCTTCCAAAGTTTAGGGAATTATAGAAGAGGGAAAGGAAAGACTGGAAGGAATGGAAGGTCACATGTTTCTGGACATGACATGGCCATTATACCCAGGAATACTCACTAGAGCTATGGCTACCTGTAAAAGATTAAGCCCATCAACATTTTATGAAATGCAAAAGGGCACATGAGGCCCCATCACTTTTTGAAATATAACAAACAATTGATGGTGGGGGAACAGCAGTCACTATCTTCTGTCACTATCTCACTGCTGACTGGTCCATGCTCCAGTAAATAACCTTCTACCTATTTTATGTGCATGCATGCAATTCTAACAAGCTCAGTGAGTAACACATGAAGAGAAGACATTAAAGTAGGAGGGCAACTTGGGAAGGCTTTCAGCTGGAGAAGGAATTGGGGGAGATGGAAGGTCAAAGGGGGTTTGTGTTGTTGAAATGATGAAAATTCACTGTATACATGAATAAAGCTGCAAAAGAGTAAAACATAGATTTAAAAAAAAAAACTGTCAGGAGACTGAGGACAAGATACACAAGCAGGAAGCGTGTTCTATTTGAAAACCATCTGGCAATTATGACCTAAACTCTCTAGGTACTAGGGAACCACACTGGAGTAGTCTGTTTTCTTACTAGCTATTGTGACCCTCTTCTACTAAGATTTTTGAAGAACCAGAGAGGGGGATGCCTTTGTAACAGAAGTCTCTATCATAAATTCCCAGCTATATCCATTCCCAGACATAATCTATATTTCTCAGGTAACACCTGCTAAATGATAGCCAGATACTAAAATGTACATCTTTTTTCTCACCCCTAAGCATCCCCTAAAAGCTTCAGTCTTTTTCACTTCTTACATCCCATGCTTCATAGGTAACTCATGTTGGTTTAATGTTCTTCTCTGATGGTCTTATCTCTATCCACCTACAAACAGCGTCCAACTCTCCACTGAAGGTTCAACTGTAGACCAGTTAGTTACTGCAAACTTTCTACTGGGCTCTATAAGTGGTTAACAAAAAGTATACAAATGTTTTAAAGATATGAATCCTTTGTCTTACACTGTTCCACTGTATCTTTGATAGAAATATGGAGACTCGGCACTAGAGAGAATTGACAAGAATGTTTGGTCTCTAGGCCACTTGCTAATAATATCCTGGCCCTATGGAACTTCTTGAGCTGGGCCACCACAGTTCAAGTTGCCTTTAGCCCCGCCTGCTTTTCTAGTCCAATGTCCCAAAGTCTTTCATATTTTTCCAACCAGCAGCACCTTCTAGCCAACGGACACACCTCTCCCAGCAATATGCCTCTCCTTGGTACCAACTTCTGTTTTAGTGACCGTGAAAAGTCTTTATGATCAAGGCAACTCTTATTAGAGAAAGCATTTAATTGGGGGCTTGCTTACAGTTTCATAGGTTTAGGTCATTACCATCATGGTGGGAAGCATGGCAGCACTCAGGAAGGCATGGTGCCAGAGAAGCAATTGAGAGCTACATCCTGATAGGCAGGCAGAGAAGGTGGGGGAGGGGCTGAGTAAGGGAGACCGAACCTTGGCCTGGCATGGGCTTCATAGCAATAGAACAGTGACTAAGACACACAGCTTAAAGGAATGGTTATTTACATTGGTTATTATCATTTATAGTGCCAAGTCACTGAGAGAAAATAGCTTCTTGAATTGCTGTAAAACTACTCAGCCTCATTAGTTTTCCAGTGGACTCACAGCCAAAGTGACTTGAGAATCCCGCAGCTGGCAAGGCAAGTTGGTAGTGTGGTGCATAACACAGGAGCTCCACCCTCAAACACAGACCATGGAGTGGAGAAGCTGGGAGAAATATCTTCATGTGCCCTGCTGAGGGGACAGGGTTGCAGGCAAGTGCGCACTCTTTCCCAGGTTTCTTCTGGGCTCCACCTACCCTCCGCATGGCTCTCTTCCAGCAAAGCCCTCTCCCAAAGCACAAGGCAAGTTCATGCTCATATCCTTTAAACTTTGAACTTGGAACAGGCATCTTCATTTGATCAGGTAAATATAAACACTTCAAATATCCAGAAAAGCAAAGCTAGTCCCACGAAGTCCCCCAAAGTCCATCATCTAGACTGAGTGATAAGCCATAACTCATCTTTTATCATATTTCATAAACATGTCTTTTAAACTATGTCAAAATAAGTCAGACATCATGAAGACTTATTTTCCTAACATGTGAGTATGAGCTCCGAGCAATAGAGAGCCTGCTTTATTAACAAAGATACTATAGATTGAGCATCCTGAGTTTGAAAATTCAAACTGCCTCAAAATCTGAAAACCTTTGACCACTGTCATGATGATCAGAAAGTTGCATCCTTTGGAGTATTACAGAATTCTGACTTTTAAATGAGGCGTACTCAAACAATAAAATCTACATAAAAACCCCACAAATCTGGAAACCTGAAACATTTCTAGTCCCACAAATTTCAGATAGCAAAGACAACCCCTGCAACACCAGAGTTGACCATGACATTATTGCTCAGATAGCTACTTTAAATTCAATGTTCTCCAACATCCCAACGTACAGACCACCGAGTTCCCTCCAAACTGGGATCCAAACAATTCAGTTTTAACAGGTTTGTTCTCAGTTGCCTCAGTTGCATTTTTCCTCCAATCTGGATGGTCTTTTAGAATGCTAGAAATTTAAAATTTTTGACTTCTTTACCTGTCATAGGAATCTGTGGGGACAAACCAAACTTACAGTTGCAGTTCAAAGACTGGAAGGCAGTTGACTTAAATATGTACTTCTACCAATGATGTCACAGAAACCCATGGTACAATTGTAGAAACCTAACATTTTGGCAAAAGTAAGCTCCCTGAAGGAGTAGGAGTGTGGTCTCATTTGTATTGAGAAACACTATTGTGTGCTGTTATGGAGTGGAATGTGTATCAGCACATACAGGGGATGGTTCCCAGAGTGAAGGCAGAAGTGCCCACATTCTATTTGAAGACTTGGTTGCAACTAAGAGAACAAGAAGAAAAATACTAATGTCTAGCAAGCACCAGCAGTGTCTTCTATACTATACTACATCAGAAACACACAGAAGATGGACAGAAGTCTTACAGCTATTTCATTTAGAGAAGAAAGTATACAACTCATCACTTCCTAAAACACGTGCATTCAGAAAGTTTCATATATTCCTATGAAAAGACCTAAGACAGAAAAGGTAAAGAAATTATAAGTTGAAAACACTGTCCATTAAAATGCAGCAAGAAACTCTCAGGAACACCAATGGGAGAGGCTCCATGAAGTCTTGTGAAGTATGTCAAGGGCTTACATGTTACCTTCACTGTTGCTGGTGATGGGAAGGGCTGGAGACAGGGGTTTCATGGGAATTGAGATCCAAGAGTTCTGTCTTAATCTTAAGAATATATATACACAGGATCCTAGACTAAGATGGCACCTGGGAAACAATTTAGGTTGAGAAGTGGAATATTTGGTCTTAGGATAGGAATTTACTTATACCCAAGACATTTAGAGATTCTGAAAAGATTCCCTTGAAATACTATTTCATATCTTTAAGCTACGAGAGCTCTAAAATCTGTATCTGTATCACAATAAAGTTATGTCTACCTGATGCCAAAATAAATAGTGCAAGTAGGTTAGTGTCATAAAAAAAATTCTATACTGAACAAAACTAATGAGGTACGATTTCCTGTTTAAAAATCTTATTTGCTACCTGCAACCTTCCTGACCTTGTTGGCCCATCAACAACATAGAATGTAAAGCCTTTCAAGGTAGTCAAAATTATAAGATAAACTAAGAAATTATTAACTTCAGATCTTTTTTCCATATAGATTTTCTAATATTTTTATAAAGATGCAATGTAAACATGTAAAATAACAAAATTAAAATATGAAACTATGTCAAGAGAACTTGCAAGAACTGCAGAAATGGCATCCAAAGCTCTGGTTCTCACAGCCCTATCTGTCAGGCCATGACCAACGGAGTGAGTGATTTAATACTGCAGACTCAAAAGCTTAATAGCCTCTACAAAATCCTGCACTGTCTTTAGAAAAAAAATTCTCTGCTATTAATAAAAGAAACAGAGATTTTGCTAACCTTTTGAATGACATGGCTGCTAGCTGTTTGAGGGTACCTCTCAGGAATAGCTTTTGCATTTTCCAAAGTTGGGCAGCATGTCCTGTAGGACTTCCCTGTCATGCAGAAAGCCTATTCCAACTCTTGATATTCTAGCACCACACATAAAGAAAAGGCTCACCAACCACTGGTCTATTCCAACAGGACTATGAAATCACAGTACAGTATAGACCCCTGGCAGGCATCTTGTCCACTTTCCCCAAGATACATAAAACAAACCAGCAAACAAAACCAACCTGAAACATTAGGTAAGAGGATGTTGTTTCTGCCTACATGCGACACCATCCGTCCTTCTCAACTGAATCCAGGAGATGAATTGCATGCCTACATGGCAAAACAAGCAATAGAAAAATGGCTGAAAGCCAAAAAGAACCACCCTCTTGTTTAAAGCTCACACAGGCCATTTAACTCCAGCCACCAGCTGCCATTAGAAACCTAGGACTTTAGTATCAGAAAAACCAGTCAACCCAACTTTTATATAAAAGCTATTTATATTTTATGATGGAAATTAATTTAAACTTAAGGTGTATAATCCAAATAAAAGTTTCTGATACGTAACATGGCCTGCTGCTGCTGGTTTGCAATCTCTATCAATTCTGCACACGAGGGAAATCTACTGTCCAGGGTCTTTGGCAGCGCCTAAGGAAAGCTGGCCAGCTCCAAAAGCTCAGATAGGCAGTATTCAGCTTTGATTTAGGTATTCATTCTAACCTAAATTAATTCATGTGCAGGGCATGCATATATCTATGTGTGATTTGTCTTTTTGGATCTCTTCTAAAGTCCTGACATTAAAGATACATGCATCCTAGCTTCTACTTTTTACATTTGTGTGGGAGTGACTATGATGTGTATAAAAAGAGGACCATGAAGGGGAAGGGTTCCAGGAAGACAAACATAGGGGCTAACAGAGCTCACATGACCAGAATATGTAAAGTAGAACAGCAGTCTTGCAAGGAAGGGAGGAAAGGGAGGAGCGGATCCACCAAAGCGTACACCGCGATGCCGGAAGGAATCTTGACACTTGTTTTGTTTTGCTTTTTAAAGAAAGAACCATGCAACATTTTTTTTCAACTGTACTAAAAGGAAAACTTAATGTTGTTAGTCATGGTAGTATACACCTGTAATCTCAGATGTGCAGTGGAATGTTATCTAGTGAATTCAAGACCAGTCTGAGCTATGGAGCAAGGTACTGCCTGAGAAAAAATTAAACACACAACTAAATAAAAAATCTCAATTTCTCCATCCCCCTTCACATTCCTGTTTGTGATGTGTTTATTTTGTATTACATTTATTTGTTTATTCAACTAAAGAGGGTGGGGTACATGCCATGGTATGTATGTGGAGATCAGACAATAACTTACACAGTAGTTTTCCTTTCCGTCCACTATGTGGGTGCTAGGTATCAAACTCAAGTTTTCAGACTTGGTTACAAGTATCTTTATCTGCTGAGCCAGCCACAGCCCCTATGTGTGGTTTCCTTAAGCCAGTATCCAGTCTAGCATTTAAACTCCAATGCTTTTGCTGCCACTTCCCAATGTGGATGTGTTCAACTACACCTGCCTAACAATGCTCTTTAGATAGTAGACAACAGGCAGTGACTAATGTATATTTGTTCTGAGATAAGGTCTTAGGCCAGGCTGGCTTATCTTTCTCTATTCTTGCCTCAGCCGCCTAAGTGCTGAGAATACAGGCATGTTGGCACATCCCAGATCAGTGTTATTTTAATGTACTTCATGTTATATACAATGTCAATGTCACAGATAAGTAAATATCAGACAGAAGGCCCACAATCACCCCAAATCTCATTCATATATGTCCCTTTTCTGCATTCCTTTACAATTACCTGAACTTTACTTATAGCAAGTCTTAATGTGGTAGAGCAAATTCCTCTCTTGGTACTCAATACTACTATCTTCTTTATCAATAATACTTGTTATTCATGGCCTTTGCTCTTTCATTTAGCTTGTCAAATTATAAAAAAATCCTTTGGACACTTGATATAAAGGATCCCGAACCATACAAAGATCAATTTCAAGAAAACTAAGACTTTTCTGATAAAATGTATTACAAATTTAACATGTTAAAACTGCTTATTGTTTTTAAAGAACTTTAATGTCCTTCCACAAAATTGAAAACTAGTTGTTCTTTAACTTATTTAATTGTTTTCATGTGTACTGGTTTGAGGGCATCAGATTCCTTGGAACTACAGTTATAGGCATTTGTGAGCTGCCATGTGGGTGCTGACCTATCTCTCCAGCCCCATGTTGAGAACTAGTTTTATGGTGCTATTATACTTCTTTGATATTTACTGACAAGCTTTATGGGTCTTTTGATTTTACCTGTGGTTTTGCATTCCCTTATCTTTCTTTTTGGTTTGGAAATTCTTGTAGACCTCTGAATATTGTTGCTGGCAGCCTTGTATCTAACATTCTCAATTGCCAAATAAATACTTTGTGTTAGCTTAAGACAAAGTTTTATATAGTTCTGGCTGGCCCTAAATTTGAAATTCTCTTGCCTCAGGATCCCAAACACTAGGATTATAAGCATATGTATGTATCACCATGCTCAGATCTACATGGCCTCCCTCCCCATATCAATAAAAACTTTCAGTGTTTTACCAAAGATACCCTTGCACATGTTTTTTTGTAAACAAACATGCAAGCAAGCAACAAATTTACCTTACATGTACTAATTGCAACTGATTAATTTTTAATTGCATTTTACGCCAATTTCAGGAATCCAAGTAACCAATCTGTTATATAACTGGAGAACTCCCATTAAGTTATACTCAAAGAAAATGCCTACCTAATTGAGTAGTTTTCTTCAATTTTTTTGCATGTTCATCCTATAAAGCCATTTACTCCCACTGCTAGGGAGGCTCTGAACCACTTGTGATTTGGAACACTGCCCCATTCAGGAATTGTTCTATGCTTAAATGAACTCCATTAACTTGCCTATTGTCTCAAACTTCTAACGAAGCCAATCAGGAGAAAGCGAGTTTCCTCAGTAGTCTAGGAAGATGACAAGTGGAAACATAGCCAAGGGATACTTCAGAGACAGAGTCGGAGATGTCTGGTGATGGACGCGGGACGTGCAGAGCTATGGTGGTGACGTGTGCTTCACTTCTGTGAATTCATCATAGATAAATGGTAGCTGGCAAGAAACATGAGGTTTATGGAGAGCTGATAAGACAATGAACAAAACTTTAGAGAAGAACCAGTGAGTATTTCTAAGTGACTCTATTTGCAATGCAAAACAAAATGGATTTCAGGGAAGAAGTCATATGGAGATATACTGAGGACAACCTGTCCAAAAGGTAAGGAAGATCACAGCCGAGCACATTTTACCTGGTACAGGGGTTAGGGGAGGACACACCCACAAAGATCTCACACACACACACACACACACACACACACAC
>NC_034592.1:119938890-119966748 GCF_900095145.1 Mus pahari | reverse complement strand
CCAATCTGTTGGTGGCCTTTTTGTCTTACATCATCCTTCTGCAGGTGGATATGGGGTTAGCTTAGTACCAGTTGTTACTACAAGATGATGCCATGTCACACATGCTAGGATGGGCATAATCAAAGTGGCAGTAACAAGTGCTGGTGGGAACACAGAGGAAGATGGAATGAATCCTTGTGCACTAAAGGAACAAACACAGAATAGTGTAGCTACCTGGAACAGTCTGCTCTTCTTTAATATATTAACCACGGAGATGAAAAAACCCACAAATCTCATTCCTAGGTATAGACCTATGAGAAATGAAATCCTATCCACTCAAAAACCTTCACATATATACTTAATAACACATATGTGTCATAGCCCAGGCTGAGCAGCAGAGTATTAGGTAGCATTGAAGGAACCCTGTGCTCCATCATCAGACCTGAGCCCACCAGAGAAAGAGGTGGGATATGTGTGTGTGTGTGTGTGCACGCACAAAACATTAATTTTAAAACAGAAATTCAAATTGTCTATCAATTAATGTATAAATAAAATGTAAATTCACTGGATGGTACAATAACTGCCAATTTAAGGGCAATGAAGTAGGCTGGGAAGAGGGCTTGCTCAGTAAAGTCCTTGCTCTGCAGGGATGAAGAGCTAAGCTTAAACTTCAGAACTGATTTTTTAAAAAAAAAGAAGAAAGAAAAAGAAAATCAAACCAGACCAAACCACCCAAACAAACAAAACACCAATTCTTTTCGTTTTCCATGGGTTCTGGTGAGCCAACTGAGAACATCTGGCTTGTACAAGAATTTCTACCTTGAGACTGAACCTCTTGCTGGTCTCCAGTAAGCTACACTGACTACCCCCTGAGCTGTAATGATCTGTCTGTCTCTGCCCTCCTGGTTGTTGGGATTTGCAAGCATGTGATCTGCTACAACATTTGCTTTTTTCAGATGAATTCTCCTAAAACAATAAATGAAACTTAATATCATTCTTGAAAAACAAACAAAACTAAGGTGGAAAGGCACTTGAGCAACAGAAGAATGCCACCAGAGCACCAGAGGCTGACCTCTGGTCTCCAAAGACACAAATGCACCAAAATAAACACGTACATGAAGAATTGAGGTTATGACTGCATATAGATAATATGAATGGATTTTGAAAGTCCAGTGCTTAGTGACAGAAGCTAATTATGCAATTCTATTTCCTGAAATGCCCAGATCAGCACAGTAAACTAGTGGTTGCTTAGGGACTGGGGGGAGGGGGGGGAGAGAAGCATCAGAAGAAAGGGATGAAACTGCAAATGTACCCAGGGCTCCTTAACACAGTAATGAAATGTTGTAAATATGATACTACAATAAAAAAAGGGGGGGGGGATAGGTAAGAAAATATTCTTCAGCCAAATGGATGGGAAGTGCTACTGTTCTTTTTTCTTAACCCCTGAAACAGTTAAGAATGATTTCTTCTAGGACAGCAAGATGGGTAAAGGCCCAACAATGTAAGTCTGCTATGAGCTCAATTCCCGGAACTCATGTAATGGTAGAAAGAGAAAATCAACCCTACAAACTTGTTCTCTGACCTCCACATGCACGACATGGCAAGAGCACAGGAACAAAAACCTCCATATACACAATATGAGTGTGTGTGTGTGTNTGTGTGTGTGTGTGAGTGAGTGAGAGAGAGAGAGAGAGAGAGAGAGAGAGAGAGAGAGAGAGAGAGAGAGAGAGAGAAACAGAGCAAGAAAAAGAGAAGTTCCTCTGATTGAAAATAACAAAGATTTGAGGTGCTGGGGCACAAGCTTTTAATCCCAGCACTCTGGAGGCAGTAGTAGGCAGATCTCTGAGTTCAAGGCCAGCCTGGTCTACAAAGGATTCCCAGGACAGCCAGTGCTACACAAAGAAACTCTGCCTCAAACACACAAACAAAACAGAAACAAAAAACCTGAAACTATTTACAATGGGGATATGTGATCAATTAATCACAGGGCTACATGGAAACAATGTTCCCATTAATGAATGTGGCATCCACCTTAGAGGTATGAATGCCAGGCTTCCTTGTGCAGTGTCCAGCTTACTCACTGTCTTCCGTCACTATAACACTAAATACTATGGAGCCAACCAAGACAGGCCAGCCTACTTTTCACTTTACTAAAAGGTTAGAGAAAAAGAGATTTAATAATTTCCTTATAAAAAGATAATTAATATACTCCATTTTCATTAAAATATATTTTACTAATGAAAGGGTAAATTCACAGAATGCACAAACCTCTCCAAAGCTCACATTATGTCAAAGGAAAGCTCAGAGGTATTTTACTTCCAAACGGATCCCATTAAAAAAGATTTTCTAACTATTTCAAAAAATGTTTTCTATTTAAGAGAAACTTTTACAAGCCACTCTTGCAAATAATGAGAATGTTGGTCTCCCCAAGGGAGTATTTTCTACTTCAGTGTTTCTAAGAATACACAGGGTTAAAACCATGTAAAAGAGATTTTCTCACAGTCGAGGAGAGCAAATCACCACAAATAGGAAACCAAGCAGCTAGAGGGTCAAGGCACTAGACTTCCAGGTCAGACTTCTGGTTGCAATTAAGCAAAATTCTTGCAAATATTTGTAAAGAAATAATATTTTGGATATCTACTTTCAAGGCTTACAATTTTAATTTTCTGTAGTAGTAACTTACATGGCAGATATCTGCACACACATACAAACATACACACACACATTTTGTATATAAAATGTATGTAGTGTATATATGTGTATATGTGGATGTATATAAATATACATATATATATATATATATAAACATACTCATTGAACATGGAAACATAATTCATATATTTACTTAGACATACATTATCTATGACCCTAAGACAGCAATTTGACAGATCTCTGCTTAAATCTTAAAACTAACATCTCTTCCAGGTATTGACCCTGTCCCCAACCACTTTAAGACAAGGTCTCATGTACTGTAGGCTGGCCCTGAACTCCTCATGCAGCTGAAGTTCGCATTCATCTTCTAGTCTCCACCTCTAGGAAGGGATGTCAGATAGGCACCATCACACCTTGTATATGTAGCCCTGGGGACTGAATGGAGGGCTTTGTGTATGCTGGACAAGCACATTGCCAACTGAGCACCAGGCCAGCCCCAGACATCCACTCTTTTATATTGGAGACTTTGTGGGGGAGTTTTGTTTTTGTTGTTATTTTTTAGTAACAATGGAGACAGAACTTTTCTAAAGTAGTTCACAAAATAGATGAGACCAAGTTCCCACTAGGTGATATGGTTTATAATAAATAGCTTAAGAAAGTGGACACTGAGTGAAGCACTGGCACTTGGTAACGAGAACACAGTGGCAGAACAGCAAATCTAAGTGAGGGATCCAAATCTAAAAAGCTGAGGGATCCAAAACTGGCAAGTGTGTGCTCACTTGGTTCCTGAGGAGCAGCCCAGCAACTGCTCGTGCAGACACCTCACTCAGATATTTGTCTAAATTCACCTAGAGACATGCCCGACATCTATGCTAAGAGAGGGAATTTGCACACCACTCCAGACAATGTTTAGGAGCTATCGTAGCTGATTTAAAATTGTGTTGGTTATAAACAAGTGAAATAGTTAACAGAAAATACTTACTTAGTCATAATTTTAGATTCTCTACTTTTATTGTAAGTAATCAGAATAATTAGGGGGTTACACTAGGGAATCCGAGAATGGAAGCTTTTTAGTTTATAATCATCATGCAGGTTACCACCAAATTTCATAAGCTTTTTAGCTAGCAACTCTTGTCCCAGGAATAAAGCCAAAGTCCATCTCATTCCCAATGCTCTGTACTCACACTTTACACCTGCAAAATCGGCTTAATAGCATTTCATCTCTTACATTTCTACCCTTTCTCTTCCCTCCCTCTCTTAACCTCCCTCCTTCCTTTCCTTTGTGTATGCATGAATGTTTGCACATGTGTGAATAAATGTGTGCGTGTGTGTGTGGGGGGGTGGGTGGGTGTATAGGCCGTGTCATTCCTCAGGCTCTATCTTGTGTTTTGAGACAGGGTCTCTCACTGGCTTGGAACTTACCAGGTAGGCTAGTCTGACTGCTCAGTGGGCTCCAGAGATCTGCCTGTCTGAACCTTTCATGGGATTACAATCAAATGCTCCCATGCTTAAATTCTATAGACCTGGATTCTGTGCCTCCAACTTGGCCTCTCTTGCAGGCCTTACTTACTGAGCTCTCTCTCTCTCATCCTTGTTTTCTCTTTCCAGTATTCTTATGAGTATTAACATTGGCCATGTGAAACTCAATGGCTAGACTTTAAAACCTTGGAAGTCCTGGCCCTAGAAGAGGTGAGGTGAGGTGACAAAGAACAGACAGGTTGGTAAATCATCCAGACACTTCTAGACATGAGAAGGCTACTGCTACAGAGCAGCAGACACGAAACTATCCAGAAACATACAGGTTGTGGGAAGGTTTCCCCATATCCTGCCTAGTAAATTAAATTATATGCTGCCTGGATGAGAAAAGACCACGGCATTATGGCAGAGAGGGGAGAACACTCTTTATAATCTGTCAGACCCATGGGTCGCCAACTTCCCAGGCTTTAGCTGGGGTGTGCCAAGGAGAACGCTGTCTAGGAAGGATCTCACTTTCCCCTTCTATTTTCATCCTTCAAGCCAATCCTTACAAACACATTAGCTATGTGGCAACTAGATCACTAGATAACATAAAGCTAACATGCCAGGGTACTGTGTTCCCAACATGCTGAGTTAAATCATGGCTTTCAGTGGTAAGGGTTGTTCTCATCTACTTATAAAAGTGAAGAGTCACAGACCCTGCAGCTAGCTGTCAGCATGAGAAATGGTGACCATTCTAATTAATGATGACTGTCACATGGCTGAGCATGCAGGTCAGCAGTAGAGTACATGCCCAGCATGTATAAAGCACTGTTGATTCCCAGCATGCCTAAATAGCCCTGTCATAATCAGAAATATAATGAAGCAGATACCTAAAAGAAAAACTTTTAGTTTTGGGTCCATTTCTATTCCAATTTATGAGCTAGAAGCTTTCTCTTCCGTTGTTTCCTTCCGATTTTAGCAGACAGGAGTGCTAATCAGCTCTTCTGACTCCTACAAGTGGCTTGTCTTTAAAAAAAATCTAGTGATAAATCATTGTTCTGCATGGAGCGGACAATGGGCAGGCCTCTCAGCCAACTACACAACTCCTCTGAAAACATTCTTACAAACCAGTATTTGACAACAAAAATCCTTTTTTTTTATCGTGGAGGATTTGGTAGTCACTGTGAATTTTAGCACACATAGCAATTCAGCAGCAAAATTTCCATTTGTAAAAGCGATCTTAAGCAGATACAATGGTAGGGCACTCAAACCATCACAAGAGCTTCAGAAAAAGTAACACAAACTTGCATCATCATAAGAAGCCAGCAAAGTAATATGAGACTCACATTAAAAGCTGTAGAAAAACAATGTGGGGTTTGCACTGCTACAAACACCACAGCAGAATTGGAACTTCAGCTTGAAACGAAACAAAAGCAACATCAATTTTGTTTCAAGAAGCCTCCATAAAGCTCAGGCTGAGTTCAGGGAGAAAGGGCAGTGGGCAGGAAGGCAGCAGAAGACTCACCAGCCAGTGGGATCACTCTAATGAAGTCCACCCTGACAGCCCACATAGTCTCAGCTAGATCAATAGAAGACCGAGCATTTCATGTGTTGAAAAGAATTGTGTTGTTCACAGAATTCTCTTTGAGCACTTTTGTATTTGATTTTGTATAAAACGCAGCAGACAAAGCACGACAAACCTCTGCAATACCCCTCCCTGTCAGGTGGCTTTGGCAAGTGGGACCATTATTCTTCAGTTCTGTCTGCTTTCTAGAGACTGCGTAAGTGTCTCCCCCCAGCTAAGAAAGCAAAGCATCTTGAGTTGTCATTGCTGATTTAGCACTCTTAGTAAAATGTCTAAAAGTTGAAGTTTCACAAAGTGCCCATTCTTGGCAAAATAATCTCTGCTGATGCCACAGTATAGTCACGAGAGGGATTGCAGGCACTTGTTTACATTATTGTCCTTTTTAAGGTTTTTTTTTTTTTTGCATGTGGATGAAAGTTTAGAAAATGTTTTGACTGAGTACATTATGGGGAGAAATGTAAATAATAACCAAAGCTTTTTAGACACATGTGTAAAAAGAAAACATATGCTTCCAACTAGGTTCTATGACAGACTAGGGAAATCCATTTCAATTCTTAAGTGGCTGTGAACAAAAACAATGTGTAAAAATTAAGAATATTTAACAGAACAGGTAACTGAACATATTCTATGCTGGCTTACTATTCAGAAAACCACATAACTGACCATTTCCTCCTTTTTTTCAGTTCTTCCCTTCTGTACCCTGAGAGTCAGAAACTGCCTACACACCCTCTGTTTGTGACTGGAGTATACTACCATTCCTCCTGTGGGTGTGCACTCAGAGCTCTGCCGTAGAAGCAGACTCACACAAGGAATGATGAGAAATATCCTACCTATCAAGGCCCTATGTTTGTTGAGATTTAGCAGTTGCTGGATATATAGCCTTTTTAAAAAAAAAAAATAGTGAAACTTAAAGAGATGCAGCAGCTGAAGGGTACATATAGGTGGTGTGCTGCAGCCGGTTTGTAGTCTGTCCTGAAGATGCCGGGTTTGTGCTGAGGAAGGGCTGGGCTCAGGGGAAACATGCTTCACTTCCAAAATTTATTTTAATTAGGAAATGGCTCTGTTTCCAATAGTCTAGGAAAATAAATACAAAACAAAATGCCACATGAACACATTTTTCACTCACAGGGACATCAGGGAGCAGAGCTCACAACAAGCCTGTGTCTGAGGAGCAAGGAGAAAGCTTTCTTTGGCAGGATCTTGTGTTGCATCAGGCACTAAGGGAAGGGAGGGGAATGTTTCTCAGACAGAGGGAAGAATAGGAAGAACTTGCTTGTTTTGGCCATGCTTGCCTTTTTCTTCTCTTGTGTGAACACCCATTGATTCTCTAACATGATGATGACGTGCCCCAGCACCAAAGGCTATAAACGAGGTATGTGGGGAGGAAGCCTTAGCACTCCTGCCTTGGCCACTCACATACCATACCTGGAATGACGCCACAAAAGGATGAGCAGATGGATGTGCATTTTGACTGGAGACTTCAGCTAAGACTTTAGGGAAATATTCAACTGAAAAACATAGAAATGGGGGGAAAAAAAAAAAACCCCGGCAGACAGAAACCACAGAACTCAGGGAAATTTAATTTATCTTATGACATTTTATAAAGGGCTGGGTTTCTTAGATGTTAACTAAAAGAAAAGGTTATATAGAATAGAGTAATAAGCAATAGAAAAATCCGACTACTCCAAAAACATAAATGGACTGTTATTTATATAGCCAACTTATTGCAACAGATACTTTGGACTAGAAGATGGGCTATTTGGGTGTCAATTTTTCTGTCTCAAGATCAGAGATGGGAGATATAAAGTCTAAAACAAAGATGCACATATGGTAATTCAAGCAGAACACTGATCCTATACCTGGGTAATTTAAAAAGAACTATGCCTTAATAATAAGAGGGAACTTTTATTAAGAGAAAGGAAAAGCAGACACAACTCTCCTTAAAGGAAACACAAGACAGTCTGTCATTAGACAGCTGTACATCACATAGCTACTGACATTTCACAGCTACATGACCTTTGGACAAGTTACACAACTCCAAGCCTGTTCTCTTCTTCGGAGAAAGGGTCAGGGATGATGTCTGCAGGCTGTAGTTACAGCTTAGCAGTGGGGCACTTGTGTAGCTGTAGAAAGCCTAGTTTTAATCCCCACCTATGGGAAGAAAAAGTGGCTAGAAATGCCCATTTCAGACACAACCATGCTGGTGTCTGACCGGCTAACACTTAGTAATAGGCACTAAAAGGCAGATGCTAAAGAACTGCCAGAAGGGAAGGAAGGGTTAGAGGAAAGCATTTTCTCTCCCTCTGTGCTAGGGGATTTTTCTACCCTGGAATCTTACACTGGATAGGGCGTGGTTTTGGAAAATGAAAGGCTACTTAATGACTTTTAACTCACAGACCACCTCCACCTCTGCTGTGATGGAAGCAGACCAAAGGAAAGTCAAGAAGCAGGTGACCAATGAATAGCAACAATTCCTCTGTTTTTCCCAACACTTGTGTTCCTCCCCAGTATCTGACTGTGCCAGGGCCCAGTTCTATAATGTGAGTGTTCCCAGTAGAAGCAGCATGTATAAAGGCTGAGAGGTGAGAGCACATTGTAATCTGGGGACTATAGATGAATCACAGTACAATGACAAACTGGTGATTAGTCAGGGGAACTCTTCAGGTATGTTGGTCTAGGTCACTGGGGTACTCCTTTCTCCTGAGGGACTAGGGGCTTCCTGTAAGCTCAGTGTCTCACAGGCCCACGTAAGACCTTCCAAAGTCTCTAGGACTAGCCGACTGACTCGTCAAGCATTCTTAACAGCCAGATTTCACATTATCTCAACCTGGGGTGAAAAATGTTTGGCATCTCCATACCCAGAAGTTCACTCTTGTGGCTGTCCAAAAATAATTAAGTAAATAAATAAAAATACCATTGAAGAGAGAACTGGGGCTCCTCTAGCAGAATTCAGCTATAAGGCTCACTTAGGTAGACCCAGCCAAGCACAACTAGCCAAAGGATGCTAAAAGAATGGTGAGATATGTGTATGTATGAAGATCTGAATAAGAATGGCAACCCCTACCAGAGATTTCCCCTCTTCTACCAGAATCCTTTGCAAAATAATGACTGGCTAGTATGAGAAAAGCACTGCTATAAGGTCTCTGAATGAGAAGCCTCCTTTAGGATGAGAGACAACCTCAGGGCATCAAGAGCTGGAAGGACTAATGATCAGAACAGATGCTGTCTGTAAACCACCAAAGCCCTGGAGTAGGAAGTCATGTGATGACTAGGTGGCTAAAAATACTGAGGCTATTAAAGACCAAAACTGCATAAGTCACTTGGTCATAATAAGACAACGGGTTGATAAAAGTCAATGGTCTTAAGTAATCAAACATGAGATTTATTGAAAACTCAGTCAGGATGCAAAGTGTAGGTTAAGACCTGATGGAACTTGGAAAAGCCTGTAAGCTAAAGGATGCAAAGTATAGTCTGACCAGCAGAGTAATATGTATTTCCCTGGCAAAAGCAAAACAAACAAAATAACTATGGTTTCTGGAACCAAGGGATAAATGGAGGGGTGACAATCATAGCATTCCTGGAACTCAATATGTAGACTAGACTGGACTTGAACTCAGAGATCAGCCTGCATCTGCTTCCCAAGTGCTGGGATTAAAGGTGTGCGCCACCACTGCCTGGTCCTACTGAGCATTCTCAAAGTGAAGGAACAAGGAATAAGACTGACCTGTCAAGGCAGAGCCACTGGCAGCTCAAGCACCTCAAGACTCAAAGTGAAGACTCCAGATCAGCTACGGACACAAGGAATAGAAAACAAATTCAAAGGAGAAAGATATAAATACTAACTACATGTTTCTTGCTTACCAAAGATAAGATGGTGCCTGCAACCTACACGGCCCTTTTTGCTGCTTCATCTGCAAGAACCAAGGTAGAAGTTTATGCTGTTTCCTATTTGTTTTATTTAAAATATGATGGTTGTAGTCCACTTCTCAATTTAGTCAGTAAATTAATAAACATGAGCTATGAATGAACTAGAGAGGGTTAAAAGTACTGAACTATCACTCAGAAACCCTGTAGTAGAGTGGAACTGGGGTTTGGAACTTTATCTATTGGAGAGGGAATAGTCTATGTAGCTCGGAAACTGTGTTAGGGGTGGGCTGATAGCTTGTTGTAACCTCTTGGAAACTCAGGGAAAGAGGAAATCAAGAGGAAAACGTAAGTGAGTAAGCTGTACCATGCATCCACTCAACCAAAAATTTGACTCCTCCCTGTTACTCTGATACTCCCAGGGTAAAGGCTAAATGTTTTTCCTCCATTGACTCACTTGTGGCCAGAAAACAGACACAAGATATGGTTCTGAAGCATAGGGCTTGGTCATGTGCTGATCTCTCTGGCTGGGCAGAGGTTTCTGGTGCTATGTCCTGAGCTTTGCAGATGAACATGACTTTCATGGCAAAACAGTATGTATACTCAATCTGTCCCCATGCTGTAGCAGAGGTGGTGCTTCAGAATAGTTACTGCTCACCCTTTTAGAGATCCCATAAGCTTTAACAAAGAGCTAGATACACTCTAGCTTGGGTCAAGTAGAGAAGAAACTGAAAAAGAAATTAAGCTATAGTTCCTGACCACAAAGGGTCTGTCTCAAGCCGAGGACTGTCAATTCTGTCTTACAAGGCTATTTTGGCAGCAGAGACATGGATGAATTACAGGGAAAATCTGGAGGCTCTGGCAGTAAGTCAAGAATTAGTTATGAAGGGAGTGGCAGCAGGAAAGAAAGAGAGAAGAATGGAAGGAAAGAAGGAAGGAAGTGGGGAAAAGGGAGGGAGGGGTTAGGGAGGACAACCCAATACAAACCCAAGCTGTAGTTGAGTAGCTCATAAAACATAGATGAGAATCAAAGAGCACAGTTCTCCTGTTTTGAGTTTTGAGCTGCTAGTCTGACACAAATTGAAGATGCTGCTAACACCCAACTCTGAGCATGACTAGAGGAAGATGCTGAGGTAAAGGTGGTAGGAGTTGACTGTGACATCTTTTTGAAAGCTTCCTCGTGTCACTAACGCATGCTGACTACCAAGATGACTTTTCAGATGACTTACAAGGGATGAAGCTAATATATTTAGTATAGTCTTCACTGACATTGTAAAGAACCGTTATAATATATATATATATATATATATATATATATATATATATATATATATATATGATTAAGGAAATAGTCTTGGAGGAGCATATGTAGTTTTTATAAAGAACATTCAAAGCATGAGTAATATTCATCTTATTAGAGCAATGAACAGAGTTGTAAATGTGGAGACTTGGCTTACCCAGGACGACATACTCAATTTCATGCCATACTGAGGCACATTACCCTGATGTGGCTGTGGAAATGTAAAGAAGGAACTGACTGTGATGAACCTGTCTACTGGGACAGTGATCCTGGGAAGAGAGAGCTGTACTGTAGGACTGATATCTTGGGAACTATGTGAGGAGAGCAAGCACTCAGAAGACAGTTCTCTGCAGCATGGTAATCTGGACAGGCGATTCTAGGGGTACCAGAGTCAGCCTTCCCCTCAAAGGGAGGAAAGAAGGCTGTTAAGTAGACTATAGCATGGCTAAGATATAATATGTTGCAGATAATATAACTAATAAATGCCATATAACAGGTATTTAAAGGAAAGGGGGAATGAAAGAACTGGTTAAAAAAAAAAATTAAGTTGGGACTTCATTGGCCAGGCAATGGAGAAGCTATTAAAAGTAAACAAAGTAGGTTCTGCAGGAAATAAGGAAGGCCAGGTTCCTTAGAGCAACCCCTAACCTTACGAGAAAGGCAGTCACCTACCCACATACGCATTGTATTTTGTAAACCATAGACTGCCCTGTATGTTAGAGAAACAACAAAGAGTATACAGGGCAGACCTGGTCCATGGGAGGCTCAGACACTGTGGCGAGGTAGATGTTTGTCAAATGGTAGGAGGGTAAGTTCAGGATACCTGTAATCTACAGACACAGTGATTATGCTGGGTACATTGGCTAGAGAGCTGATGATAACACAGAGTTGGGAAGACAAGCCTTGATTTGAGTCAAGCCTTCAGAAGGATGGAACCTCAGGAGAAAGGAATCAAGTCAATGGCACTTAAACAGGAGAAAGGAAAAAGTGGTACTGTATGACAGGCAGCTCAGTTCCCCAGGTGTCTTTATCTTGGTGATCCTGAGAATATCCTGAATGGTTTTCTACAGAGTTGCACAAAATCAGACCTATTTTTAAGGGATAGCCTAAGTATAGAATGGACAGAATGTGGCACACTGGCCATATGAAAGGTACCATGGGGTGCCTGCTACAGTTCTCTAGGTGAGGGGGAAATATAAACTATCTTGTGGTTACTGGGAAAGGGGATGGCCATGGTACAAATCTCAACAAATATGCATAAAAGTTATTAAAGTGAGGGGAAGAGACAAAATATGGGGCTACCCTGAAAATTTTACTTTCAAAGAGGTTTGTATATGTGTATGTATATATCTATCTCCTGGCTTCCTTTGGTCACACTGTCATCTCACTGCACAAAATACTGTATCCACTCTCTTAATGGTCATCAGATGCTGCACAAGACAAACAGGGCCTGGTTAGTGGTGGTGTAGTTAAAGTCAAGAGCAGGCAACAACAGAAAATCCATTTGCAGAGGACTAGAAGATGGACGGCTCAGGGGTTAAGTACTTGCTGCAAAAGCATGAGCAATGGGGCTTTGATCCCTCCAACCCACATAAATGCCAGTGGACATAGCTGCATGCCTGGAAGGGGGTGAAAGGGTATCCTTAGAGTAAGAAATCGCCATATAAACAAGTGCTGGGCTCAACTGAGAAAACCTGACAATGAATAAGGTGGAGGAGTGGATAGTGATAATTCGTAACTTCAACCTTGAGCCTGCACAAATGTGTTTGTGCACATATACATACAGACACAAACATGTACATTCATACACATATACACACACATGATTATCTTTAAAGTGGTCTTATAGGCTGGGTGTGGTACATGGCTGTAACTCTAGCATTTGGGAGACTGTAGCAAGAGGATATCAAGTTTGGGGCTAGCCTAGACTCTGAACAACTCAGGGAGACCCTATTCAAAAAAATAAAAAAGACGGGGTTGGAGAGATGGCTCAGCGGTTAAGAGCACTGACTGCTCTTCCAAAGGTCTTGAATTCAAATCCCAGCAACCACATGGTGGCTCACAACCATCCATGATGAGATCTGGCACCCTCTTCTGGTATGTCCGAAGACAACTACAGTGTACTTACATATAATAATAAATAAGTCTTAAAAATAAAATAAAATAAATAAAAAAAGAAATGAAAAGAAAAAGTTAGAGTTCATATAGTCCACTAATAGAACACTTGCAGAGTTAATGTAGCCCCACTTGTGTGTACCCCTGTGCACATGCACACACACACACACACCACAAACTCTAATCAGTCCCCCAAACAATAAATATTAAATCAGACTCTGAAATAACAAATAAATACATTATTAGAATGTTAACTGTACTTCTCTTTAGAACTAAGATTATCAGATGCAATTCAAATTCCACCAATACATTAAGAACATTGATGTTTAATAGAATACTTTATACTCAACAAAAATAGCAATGTGAACCTGGAATAAGTCAAGACAATCTTGAAAAACTCAGTACCAAGCTATAGTATATCAGGAGGCTCTAGAACCAGCACCAGTGACAGACACTAAAGGCTACAGCAGAATGGAAAGCTCAGAAATTAAACTTCACTTCAATACCAAATGATTAACAAGATTACCAAACCCATTCAGTGTGGAAATTAGCCTTTTAAACAAAGAATACTAAGAAAACTGTGGACATCCACATGAAAATGAGTTTAAATTCCATAGAACTTGTTTTTAGAAGAAAATTTTTTAAAAAAAGTTTCACAAAACAGGACTTGGCAATGATTTCCACAGACACAGCATCTAAGTACTAGCAACAAAAGAAGAAGGTGGTATTTTGGTTTTAGCGCATTTAAACACACACACACACACACACACACACACACACACACACACACACACACGTATGTATATCTATAACAAGGTAAGCCACCAAGAGGTTGAAAAGACAAACCACAGAATTTGAGAAAATATTTGTCAATTACATAGTCAATAAGGAATATTAATTTGCATAATTTATAAAGCCCTCCAACAATTTCCCCTCAAAAGCCCAGTTAAAAATGGACCAGGCATACAGTCATTTCTTAAAAGAAAAAAAAGATATATGAATAGCCAATAAGTACATAAGAAGATGGCCAGCATCACTATTCACTAAGGAAATAGTACCAAACCAAACCAAACAAACAAGAGCCAAAAAGCCACAATTAGAGATTGCTTCACGTATGTTATGATGACAATTATCAAAGTATCAGGAAATAAGGGTTGGCAAAGGTGTAGAGAAAATATACCCCTTGTACAGTGAGGATGTAAAATAATGCAGTTATGGTGGCAAATAATATATTAGTACCTCAAAAACATGATCCAAAGAATTACCCTGTGATCCAGACATTTCTAAGTGTATATTTAAAAAACCCAAAGTCCTGAAAAAATAATTTGTATATCAGTGTTCACAGCACTATTGTTTGTATCAGTCAGAGCATGGAAGTGACCATCAACAAATGAACAGACAATGTGACATCCACTGTAAGACTTCAAAAGAAGTGAAATTCTGATAGATGCATCACTAGGAATGCTAAAAACCTAACTGTAATGGAAAGAAACCAATGACAAATATCATATGACTCACTCATGGGAGATACTGGCTGTAGTGAGCTCAAGAGAGCCAGGAAGCAGAACCTCTGTTACCAGGGCTCAGCTAGAGCATGAGGACACATTCATAGGTGCAAAGTCCCAGACTGGACAGTGACAGACTTCTGGAGATTGGTAATGGCAACAGTTGAACAAAAACGTGAGCATTTGTGAACATTTCAATAGTTGTTAAATAGTAAATTTTATCTGTACTTTACAACAACAACTTTACCAAACAGTGACATGGGAAATTTTATTTTTATAATATATTAATTAGGAGGAAAAAAGGTTACAAAACTGTATGTAGACTAAGCTCCCTTTGTCTGTTTAATCAACAAATCTTTTTCTCTACAAACATGAGGATGTTTTCTTGTCTTTGATGGAAGCCGGGTACTGAGTATGTAGCCTCTTTCTTTAGCTGCCAGGGCAGGTTTGGGAAGGGAAGGGAAGGGTTGGTTGAGAATCAGTACTGATCAAAGTACCTATTGTAACAGCTGCACCAGAGACAGAAATCGGAGAATCTTGCTCAACTCTTTTCCTGTCGCACCGGTGAAAACGTGAGATTGTCCAGGTCTAATTGAGGTATAAGGAGTGCTTCTCTCATAATTTAAAACAACACTGAGTGGCAAATCCCCTGGAGCATCTCCTGGAGCAGTGCCCCACAACCTTTCTAATGCTGTGACCCTCCAATACCGTTTCTCCATACGATAATTTTCTTGCTACTTCATAACTGTAATTTTGCTACTGTTATGAACTGTACTGTAAATATCTGATGTGTAGGATACCTGATATGCAACCCCTGTGAGTGTTGTGACCACAAGTTGAGAACCACTGGATAGTAATATTGCTTTGTTTGGAAATGCAATTCTTTCAAGCCTTCCAGTTCAGGTAACAAAAACTACTTCTCTATTTATCGTCTATACAAGGTAAGCACTCTAGACCTAGAGAGATTTCAGGAGTATGTAATTCAGTTATTTTTCCTAAACATCTTCTGTTAGCATAACAGGGCTCACAGCAGTCTACCACTACAGTCTGATAATTAGCATGCACTGACTGTATCACAGGCTGCTATGAAATGTTTATTTTACGTGAGAAACAAACAACCAAAACCAAACAGAGAAACAAAGCAGAAGACTGAGAACAGAAAAAACACTGGAGTGGAGTTCATGAGAGTTGGGTCTGGATTCAAGCTCTGTTCCCTGGGTACTGTCACTCAGCAGGTCATTGCATCTCTATCACAGGTACAGGAGGAGGGAAGGAATGTATTGTCAACCTTGCTGCCCTTCAGGCTTTGGTTGCTCTATGCCCTGTGGCTGTCCTGTCATCCCCAGCCTCTGCCCACTCACTACAGGCAGAACCCACCCCATGCCACTACTGACAACCAAAATTCTGCACACATTTCCAAATATCCCCCAGGAATATCAGTACTCCTGTTTGAGAACATTTGAAATAGAGTGACATATGGGAAAACATTCTAAAAAGCATAAGACAGCGAACCAATTTATGTCAGTATTAATATAAATTCATTTGTAAGACTGTCAAAAAACCAAAAGAGACCTTTAAAATTTTACAGTTTCCTTAAGAATGTTTTATTTGCTATTTTTATATATTTTGCCTACCATTAAAAGTCCTTTAGGGCTTTCTGGCAAATTTTTGTTCCCTGAACACAAGTATCTTCATTACAGCATATTTTTTAAATGTATCACTATGCTAACATGACAGAGTGAAATATAATTGCAATCTCTACAAAGCTGAAATTTTATTTTCTTTGTCCAAAATTGCAGTGCTTGTTGCCTACCTTTTAAGGACAAGGGACTGGATCTTGTGAATTCTGCACTTGATGGCCTGTGTTGTTTAGAAATGCCCACGTACTCCTTAACTCTGGAATCAATGGTTTCTTTTAACAGCAAACAAACTTCCTAAAGTAAATTTAAAACATTAGACATTTCTAGTTTAATGCAATGGGGAGAAGCAAAAACTATACATTCTGAGAAAGCAAATGCTTTTCGGCTAGCTTTTAAGCCTAGCTGTTATGCTGAAATGAACACTGTACAGTCTTCATGACTGCACTGTACATTAAACGGACTATCAAAGATGGCTTCAAGCCTGATGCTGGCTTATATCATTTTCTCTCTACCTCAGTTTTACAATATCAAATGAAAGCCTTAAAAGCTTACTTCAAGAGCAGGATGTGACTTCAAGAATGATTTCATAAGTATCAGTCTATCACACCGTGATGGAGAGAAGAGACAAATCCCATGGAGCTCTACATGAGTGGCCGCATGGTCTCAGGGAGGTACTCAGAGGCAGAAAGGAGGGAAGAGTATTCCTCCTGTCACTGCAGGTGACAGCCGCCAGCGCTTTGGCCCCTGTTCTCACTGCACTGTTGTCCTGTTTGCTGGCACAGTGTTACCAGATGTTATTTGTATAAAGAAACCCAGAAACAGTGAGAATTTTGGTTCAAATTTAATTTTTATATTTTAGTGTTAAGTAAATACAATTATTCATTAGTTTCTGGTCTTAGGATTACAAACACAAGAGAGTCAGAGTGGTGGGTGAAATAGAAAACGGGTAATCCAGTAACGTGAACTTAGCACTCTTTGTGGTGATGGCATAAATCCCATTTGCTTTTTAAAAATCACAGTATGAGTCTTCATTCATTAATGATAAAAATAGCTTCTCATGTCTCTGATGTAGATTAATGTTATTAGGTAGCAGAACTAGGTTTGAATTCAATTTCAGCATACATATTAATAAATTTTCTAGAGATATCACTTGGCTTATAATATTTGTAAAGAACAACAACCAAAAATAACTCAGAAGTCCAACTCCACATTGGGACTATCAATGTTCTATGTGGTGGTTCCTGCATTATCAGGAAAATGTAATTTACTACAGGATATCAGGGTACATATATACAGGACACATATAAAACTGACACCTAATGAGTAATAAACCCTAGATCAATTCCCAACAACTCTGCAGCATTCTCAAGAGTTCTTCAGGTCACCTCAAACCTGTTCCACTTGTTTCTCAGACAACACAGGTTGTTCTTTTAAATGCTTCATAATTACAACATGAACCAGGTTTTTGGCAGCAAACACCCCTTAAACAGTATATAAAGCCCTTGGTTTAACACACACACAGAAATGTCTACATAAAATACAAACACCAGTCCTCTTTCTCTTGCTTTTTATTGCAACTAAAAGATGCACTGCTCTGTGGGATATAAAGATATCCACTTGCAGCTGAATGCTTTGGCACTGTTCACACAACACAAAGGCAGCCTTGCCTCATACTGCTGCTCTAGCAATTAAATAATTTCTGCTTCACATGGAGGGTTCAACTATGACTGAGCTAGAAAATATGTGGAAGACACACAAGGCAACAGGGATTGTTAAAATTTGGCCATAAATACCCTATAAGGCTAGGACTAAAAATAGTAAGACAAAAATAGAGCCCATACACATGAAGTTTCTGACTATAGTACAGGCCTTCCTTCTGGGAAGCTGGTTTTAGGAATTAAAGACAGGCAATGGGCAGAGTGGGAAAAATCCCTAAGAGCTGATGGTGCCAGGCATGGTGAAGCATCCTCTTCAAATAGAGTCATGCAGGAGAAAACAGCCAGAGATGTCTGAGAGGTCGGTGGAAGGACGGAGGAAAACTCCATGATTGGGAGATAGACACCGCCTCTCAGGGATAACGGGGCTTGTGCTAATAATGTCTGCAAGTTTACAGATGGGACCATTTTGGTTTGCCTCTTGAGTGCAAAGACTTCTTGAACTGGACTCAAAGAAAACGTATGTTTAATATATTAACCCAGTCCTCTTTTCATACAAAGTGACTTAAAATGCAATCAAAATGGTTTATGAAACATCAATCATGAGATGATCTAAAGACTAAACCCAACAAAGCACTGACTAAACAATGTAAAGCAGTAACCTTTCTTTAACTCTCCTTTTAAAGCATACACATAAAGTATTTCAGACTACCTCTAATGTCAGTGACGATGTATTTTGAAGGAACAGCCTAAAACAGAAATAGCAAAATACTGACTTTACTTTGAGAGGAAACCTCAACTTAGAGTAAGCAGACCTCTTGCAGTAACCACCAAAGCACCTCTCTGCAGGTCCCCATCATGTACCTCTGCTACGTCATGCCTAACTGTTCTAGAGTAGGCCTAGTTGGAAGAGCACAGTTGCATGTAGCCCCTTGACAAGAAATCTCACTTCATGCTTTGCAGGGGAGGTGATTGTGGCTCTAGAGCATTCCATATCAACCACTTCTTGATCAAAACTGCCTACATACCAACACTAAAGGTCTACAGCTGAAGTAGTCAAACTGTGAAAGAGCATGGGAAAGTTGGAGTCTGGAATTGGAGATTTTAGAAGCTATCAGAAGCTACTGGGGTGAGATCCCTTATGTGAAATATTAGGCACTTTGGTAGAGTGAACTCACTAATTTGAATCATATAGACATGTGTAAGTGATCTAAATTTGAGACTGAAGAAGGTAAATGGTGGAGAAAGATTCTAACCTGCTAAATTGAGAGTTTTCAAGAAGACAGTCCATAATCAACTTCCTTAGTGATAAAACAACCATACCAGTTCTTGTTTCCTCTTCTCAGCATTGGGTCACTGAGTATCCTTGCAAAATAATGACCACAAAGCAATACTGGTATTTCTATTTGATGGAAAATGTATTTTTAAAACTAATTTGTGGGTGGATAGATTAGTCTTAGTGAACTGAACAAATGATCACAAATACCATTCTCTGTCCACCGTTACTAGTCTTGTTATCATTCAACATTAGCACTTAATACAACTGACTGGTATTCACTTCTAGAAGACTAGTGGCAGCAGATAAATACTATGAAGGAAATGAAGACCAATATATTTTGAAAGTTTTAAAATTACATTTACTCATTTACTTGTGGTGTATATGAGTGTAGTTGTGTGGGCACATAAAAGCTGTAGTGTATACGTGCAGGTCAGAGGACATCTTGCAGGATTTAGCTCTTTCGTTCTACCTTGTGTGTCCTGGAGACTGAACTCAGGTCAATGCTGGGCAGTATGCACCTTTATACCCACAGAGCCATACAGCTAGTCTGTTTTGAAACGTTTGATCTGGCTAGGCCTCACTATCTGTCCCTGATCTCTACAGAAGGAAAGATACAATGGTTCTACACTACAGGAACTCACAGAAGTGTTAAAACCATAGGAGACTGAAGCCTTATCTGGTCAAACTCATTTTAAGAGGAAATTGAAGCTCTCAGGAAGGTCGAATATAGAATGAATTCTTGAAAGTCAAGAATTCAAGAGGTAGAAAGATAATTAGAAACCCCAGGATAACTGTTGACTCCCCAGTAACTTAACAATTGATAGACTACTGATCTTTGTTTGTTTATTTTTTAAGATTTTGACTTTGGGGCTGGAGAGATGGCTCAGTGGTTAAGAGCATTGACTGCTCTTCTGAAGGTCCTGAGTTCAAATCCCAGCAACCACATGGTGGCTCACAACCATCTGTAAAGAGATTTGAAGCCCTCTTCTTATGTGTCTGAAGACAGCTACAGTGTGTACTTAGATATAATAATAAATAAATCTTTAAAAAAAAAAGATTTTGACTTTGATCTGTGTGTGTGTGTGTCACATGTGTGGGTCATGACCATGGCCAAAAGAGGGCTTGAAGCCCCTAGAGCAGGAGTTATTGGCAGTTGTGGGCTGTCTGAATGGGTGCTAGGAACCTAACTCAGCCTATGAGAATAAGCCACCTCTTTCGTTCTATAATAGCTAACTACTAAATGGAAAGCATTACGAATGGAAACATATAGTCGTGACACATTTTCTATGTTAGGTTTGGACGACTGAACAAATAATTATACGAACGATAAGAGATTCTTTTTTACTCAGGCAGACAATTTAGTAGACAGACAGACTGCTCATGTGGTATTACCCACTCACCTAGTGTTTTAGGCAGACCCTCACCCTAAGCCAAAAGAGGCTTACAGAATGTCTTAAAGAACTGTAGTACATTTTGGTAGTAAACAGTAAACTAATTCTATTTTTCTTAAATATTTCAATATTTCTAGGCTATGAAGCTCACCTAGCAGGTTTTTTCCCCTCAAATTTTCCTAAAATTTCATGTATTAACAGACCAACATACTCCAAATCTATGTTGTGCCAAGTCAACTACACATCCATACCAACTATCTGCTTTACTAGATAGTCAACATGAAAGGAGGAAGACTGGAATTCCTCTTCACTTGTCAAGGCTCATGACAACGAAAAGAGGCGAAGATGAAAGTGAGAATTAATACAGATGTGGCGATTAGCCTCCTGTGGACTCCACACCTGTTACAGGTGCCGCCATTCTTCTCATCTCTTCAGATCAAAATCCCTGCTCACTTGGACTAGTCTGACTTCCTCTTCTTCCCTTTTTATTATAGAGAATAATTTTCCTCAAAGTGGAGGGAATTCGAATTTTGGGTTTAAATAACAGAGCCTGGGATGAGGACATAGAGAGTGTGAGGTGCACATGTGCACACACACAGTTGGATCAGTAATATATCAGCACACGAAACATGGCTCTGTCAGAAGAGCATGGGTGGCCACACATGCATGCTTGTCTCCAGACATACTCCTGCTTTTCAGTGAATACCTAACAATCACTAATTTTTTTTAAAAAAAACACAAAGGAAAATGAAAGCTCAGAATAGCTGACATTTCTTCTAGCTGGTATTACAAGAAACACTGTTTAAAAATAAAAGTGTTTGTTATACCTCTTTCTTCTGTTCAGAAAACCAACTGGAATCTCTGTTAGAACCTTGTGGTAATACATGAAGATCCACCAGGACTGCGAACTTCTCACACTGAAAGAAAAGAGGTGAATATTTATTAATGGTAGAATGTGTCTATGCAGGTCATGCCCAACAGAGAACTCCAGAGGATGCCACAAACTGTACACACACAAGGACAACAAATCCACCCTTGGGGCGGAATCTCAGCATGGTTCCTAGTGTTCACAAGTTCATAATTATAGTGGAGATGTTAAGAAGAAATGCAGGCTTAATTAGGATGGAAATGACAAAATAACTATTTCTAGATCACACCTTGAAAGAGGATGACCAGACATCTCCATGGTAGGTGGAAGTCCACCAAACATGGAGAGAAGTAGAAGAGGACAGTACTAGGTAGCCTCCGGAAAAGAACAATTCTGTGAAGAGCCTTTCTCCTCAGCAGAAAACAATCTATATAAGTTATTGCCTTTTTTAAATATAAGAACTAGCTGCACGAAAGAGCATGGGATAGGAATAAACACTCAGGAAAACAAGAAAGAACCAGAGAGATAAGGGGGTCCAAGTTGGATTCCAGTTACCAAAACTGAGGAAAGTTTCCTTTAAATATGCTATGAATTTTCAAAGCCTCCTTTCTTACTTCAAGAGAAAAGATGAAAATATTGTATGTCTGTATAATACAATAGAACAGCCAACTAGGTTCTCAAAATATGACTATCATGTCTTAAAGTTGGCATTTTAATTTCATTTAATGTCAATTTGATAGGCCCATGTAGTTAATGTCTCCGTACTGGTCAGCAGGCACTCAGGTCTCACGAAAAGCTGTAACCGGGCTGGAGACATGACTGAGAGGGTCAAGGGCCCTCTATGGAAGCATGAGTCCCCACACTCATCAGTACCTCAGGTCTCAGCGCTGATTCCAGAGCCTTACTGAGCAGTCAGTCAAACAGAAATGGCAAGAAAAGAATGGAACAAGACACCTGATGCTGAACCTTTGGCCTCATGCAGAAATTCATGTAGGGGTCCATACACACACACACACACACACACACACACACACACACACACACACGTGGCTGTAGCTTTATAAATGTTCATACATCAGGAGTCACTTCTGCGATTCCCAAGATAACAGTAGGCAACACATTGGAAAGAAAAGAACAGGCAACCAAGATCATAGGTTGGGGATGTCAAAGAGCCCCTGACAATTCAGACCTGTAGCAAAGTCACTTTTATCCATCTCTAACTAAGGAAGTCTTTACTTTCCTTTATAAACTTCTGTGAAAACATGGGGAAAGTAGATTCAACAAATGGTGCTAGAACATCAGCCACAAACACAGAAAAACAAAACAAAACAAAACAAAACAAAACTTAACTGGCATCTACCTTATTAACAATTATAACATTTAATTTGAGATAGATAATAGACTTAAGCATAATAACCAAAGCACTATTACTCTTATCATGGGGCAGGAAAAGATTTTATACATATGATCCAGGAAACTTAAAACATTGAAGAAAAATTGTTGATTTTAAACTGGACATAAACAATCAAAGAATTTCTGCTCATCAGCAGTACCATCAGTGAAATGATATATTTGCCACAGACTGGATAAAATAATTTGTAAATACACATGTCTGACATGCAGGACTGACATCCAAATATGTAAACAGCTTCCACTGAGTCATAGAATTTTTTAATCTAAACTGAAATATGTACCACAAATATGAAAAATGGGTGACTGCACTTGAAAAAGTATTGAATTTGACTGCTGCCAGGAAAACTCAGTTCCTAATTAACAGTCACAGCCACAGAATGGATCAGAAGGACTTAAAGACTGATACCATACCAAATGGCAGGAAAGAATGGAGCAGCCCAAACTCACCCACTGTTGGGAATGCAACTGGGTTCAACCACTTTGGCAAATGGTTTGCCAGCTTTCTACAGCGAGCCATTTACTTACTGTCTAGGCCAAGGAGGCCATTAGGCCAACAAGGCCATCTTACAAGCTTATCTGGGCTCTGTTCCCACTAGACCAAACTGAAGACAGACTCAAGGACTATCAACAGGAGAATAAACTAGTATTCTACTCACACAATGGAATGGCATTAATCAAAATTTTGACACAACCAACAGACTCATCTCAAAACCAGAATGAGCTAATGAGGCCAGTCTGATGAACACCTACTATATGGCTCTGTGACAGAAGTTCACAACAGCAAGAGCCATGTGTGGTAAAAGTGGCAGGGCAGTGCCTGAGTGGCATAAGAAGAAGACAAATGACAGGAAGATGCAGTGTCCTAAAGAGGGTCCTTGGTTGTACATATAAAAGCGGTTCTTCTCACCTTATATGAATTACTGACCACTAATAAATAAATTTAGAATGTAAGTATAATATCTGAAACTGTGTGTATATTATATAACCTCTTATAAGGATAGTGTATTGTGGCTATCTGGTTGCAATTTAGTTTGATGCATCAAAATCATTATTATTATTATTATTATTATTATCATCATCATTATTATTTTAAGTTTTTCAAGAAAGGGTTTTTATGTGTAGCCTTGGCTGTTCTAGAACTAACTCTGTAGACCAGGCTGGCCTCAAATGCAAAGATATTCCCGTCTCTTCCTACCAAGAGCTAAGATTAAAGGTGCGTGATACTATTGCCCAACCAGAATTGTTTTTTAATTAAAGAAATCCAAGAGAATATTAGAAAGCCATAAAAAATATCAGTATGTCAGATACTAAGATTGAGAACTGTTTTGTGAAATGTAAGTCTCTGTATGAATTATGATGAAAGGTTGATGTTTTGTGGGCTGTAGCAAAACAATGTTTGAAAAACACATTCAAGTGTATGGATACTTAGATTTTGTTCTCAATTGTTGATTATAGATCTAACCTTTAAGGATGCTGCTGCCACCAGGTGGAGGTCATATGCCACAACTACAAGATCTTAGATGGTGGATATTAACATTTTGTGTGCCCTGATTCTTTCTTAAAACCAACTGAGAATCTTATAAAATATGCCAACAATGCATTTTAAATACATAAAATGAATATACAGGCTAAAAAAGAAAACTTATTTCACTGAAGTATATTTATCAAAATTTTAAAAAGCAACTCCAGTTTGTGATATAGTAATAATGCACTCATGGTTTGCAGGCGCTGACTCATATCTGATGGGCCCAGTGATAACAGCTAACTGAAGAAAGGGAAGAGTGCCTGTGATATTTTCAGATATGTTTTCTTGTGCGTGGTGTTCTTCAATAGGATGTGGCTTCTGTTCTATACTGTATTGGAATAAAGAAACCTGAGAACCAGAACCTGAGGCCTCTGTCTTCCTCAACTTGTCCATCATTGTTGCTTGTATTGGAATTAAAGTAACAACTGGGCTCATCTTCCCCAGAAGGAGATCTGGGATGAGCAGATTTCTGGGTTGAATATGAGTGATGATGAGGCAAGAGTGGAGCTGAGCGAGAAGCCATAGCAGAGAACCTAAAGCCTAGAAGTTGGTGAGGCCTAGAAGGCACTTAGGGTATGGGTTATGGTATCTACGTGTCTTTAATATTAGCCTTAATATTCAATTAATACTATTCTTTAAAATCATTTTGCAACAACCATAACACACAAAGAGCTGTGATTTCTAATGGCCACAAGCACTGCTACTACCACTGTATTTTAGATCCTCCAGTCGTAATAAAAGGTGGCCTACCTTCTTTTATGAGAACTTGGTCAAAATCAACCTCTAACTTTCCCATCTAAGTCCAAGGAAACACAAGGTTCAATCTGGAGTTTTTTCACACCCTGATTGATTATAGATTAGATTTTTCTTTCTTTGAATAAATAAGGTGTCAATTCTTACACTGGCAATGTAGAAGAGGACTTTCCTAGATTTCTGGAAGATTCTATGCTTGGCAGGCAGTGGTTCTCTCTGGGCAACCACCAGGCCTTGCTTCTCTCTAGCAGAAGCTTGGATAATCTGCACTAATCAGGACCATTGTGTCTCCTAAAGTTCTCTGCTCTCAAAGCTCTGCTTCTTTCTCCCTTGAGTAAACAAAGGGTAACAAACTAGGCCTCTGAGCACAGAGGAGGCACAGCTTCCCTTCCTCCTTATCCTTAATTAGGAGCTTGTTTCTACTCTCAGAAGAAAAACTCTCCAGCTCTCTTCAGATCAGGAAACATGGGAAGCATCACTACTTCCACAGGCCAGAGTGGGTCATTAAGGAAGGGATTCCAAGGGCTTTGAGAAATAGCTTCACATTGTTAGGGAGGAATGTTAGTGTACAGGGGATTCCACTGGCCTGCCCTCAGGGACTTACCAATTACTTAAGTCATGAACCTCTACCACTGCCAGGTGAACATCAGGTGTGTGCTGCACACAAAAGGACCCACCCTCCATTCAGCAGCTCTCTCTCCCCTTCAATCTGTTCCCAGCATCCTATCTGTTCTCTGCAGATGTACTGCCCCCTCCCTGACCCCTGCTCTCATGGCCCTGCTGTCTATGGACATGTTCACCTGTCTGCCTCTACCCCCTTTCCAGGCCCTCACTCCTCTTCCCTCCCCAGTAAACAAACCCCTTTTACAGCAGATCTGTTGCATGGTGTAATTTCTCAGGGTGCACCTTGGCTGGGGCCTACAGAGATGATATGTCTCGCCACATTATATTTTATAACATTAGTACTGTAACTCAGAGGAATGTTAGCCTACAGGTGACTCCCCTGGCCTGCCCTCAGGGACCTAGAAATTCCTTACCTCATCACCTGCTGCCACCAGGTGCACCAGGTGTGTGAAGCCAGCAAAAGAACCCACCCACCACCCCAGCTCTCTCTGCACGTCCTCTGAGTCGCCTCTTGGTCCTTCTCTGCTCCCTCTCTCTGCCAACACGGATCTGCTATCTGTCTGCTGTCTACATGTCCATTTGTCTGCCTCTACCCCTTTCCCAGGTCTATAGCATAGCTTAATTTCTCAATCCTGCTACAGATAGCCCCTCGTTTCATTATGTTTCATAACACAGCCCATGCATTTGGTTATACATACACAGGCCAAGGTATTCTTTGCCTTTCACCCCTCCACCTAGAAGTGGTTTCCCAAAACCCTGGGAGATACCTCAACAATTCCTTTTCCCTAACCTTCTGGAACAGGTCACTTCATCTTGTAAGTTGTGGGTTTTTGTTTTTGTTTTTGTTTGTTTGTTTGTTTTTGTTTTTTGTTGGTTTTTTTGGTTTTTTCGAGACAGGGTTTCTCTGTATAGCCCTGGAACTCACTCTGTAGACCAGGCTGGCCTCAAACTCAGAAATTCGCCTGCCTCTGCCTCCCAAGTGCTGGGATTAAAGGCATGCGCCACCACGCCCGGATCGTAAGTTGGGTTTTTTTTTACTGTGTTCTTAGACACCCAGCCACTCCTGTTCTGCTGCTTCTCCTATCCCCACTTAGGCTGTCAGACCCTTTCCTAGTAGTGTCCCACATGAACTTGTAATGTCACCAACAGAGCATGCCTGCTCTAGCCAATCTGAGCCTTTCACCAGGCCTCACTACTCTGCTTCCTGCTGTTTGGTAGGGTCACCATCCTCCAAGCACAGCAAGCTCTGAGAAGTTCTTTTGAAACATTTATCTTCCTCCTCTGGCTTACACACATTCTTAAAGTGCTTACAGACTTCTGCCTTAAATGACTGGCCTATGGAGGAGACTTACCTGCTAGAACGTGAGCTCCAGCAGAAATGTGTCCTGACCAGGGTCTGTCGACTCTAATCACCTGTGATTAGCACTCTAGTAGCCCATAAACATGCTTCATATTTAGTGGCAGAAAGAAAGAACATGACGGAACAAACCATCCTAAGTTTTCGGCACATCAGCAAGGCAAGGAGTCAACAGCCTTTCTAGAACCAAGGCCATGGCTATTTATCCCAGTGAATGAGCTAAGACCTTCCTCTCTCCTTAGTCTATAGCGATAACAGCTGCCATCAGCAGTGGCGAAGGTTCTTTTTTCTTTTTCCTCCAAGATTTAAAATGCAAGGATCCTGGGACTACCTGAGCATAACGTCAATGGCAGACACACGTGTCAGTTATTTCACCTTCAGTAGTTTAGCTTTATGTTGTGCTCTCTCTGAGGCTTCAGAGAGACCTTGTATGCTGACTTTACAAAAATATAAAAGTGAAACTATTCCTATGGATCATTGTGAAAATCAATATAGAGCACAGACACAGAGGGTTTCCACATTGTCTGAGTCCCTCACCAACAGAGGGGCACAGAAACAGGACATTGCAGTGCATACTCTAACCTCATGGTATTCACCTACCACAGTGTTCATCCAAAGACCAGAGGCAGCAGAGGAAAGGCCCTTCCTTGGTGACTCCTAGGAAACAGCAAGCCATTGAGCAAACCAACCACAGCACTCAGAGAAAGTGGCCCCAAACAGTCCTGTATGCTCAAATCTCATCATGCAGACCCACAGATCAGTGTCAGCACAGGGTGAGACAGATGGGGGCAGGAAGCCTCGGGTTACAGAGGAACCCTGAAAGGCAGGGGGAACAAGGGGACAGGCAAGCTGGAAAGCTCTCTAAGGCAGAAGAGAGGATCACAGCAGGCAGTGG